>NC_089593.1:80877678-81244965 GCF_019320115.1 Miscanthus floridulus | reverse complement strand
CAAGCTAGATGGACCTCAAATCAACAGCGCGTTCTCGTCATCAATCTCGTGGAGATCCATGCCGGTCCACGACGACGATTCATCACTAGCTACATCAGCCCCCGCGACAGCAGATCCGATCTCGGAACCACCTCCGAGGGCACCTTCACCAACAACTCACCGCCCGCCAGCTGCTCGTCGTCAACGCCAACCAGATAGCACCATACGCCGCCGACCAGACGCTCCGTCCAAAGCTAAGTCACGCTTTAATATTCTTCTAAATATTCTCCAATCTCCGTATATCGCCATAACGTTTCTCCGAACTGTTTTCTCCATATTTGCTCTCCAAACGATTTTCCGAACCCTCGAACAGTCACGTTGATGCTCGGACGCCTCCAGAGACGGCCCTGTCTCCGGCTCCTCCCTACACGTGCTACGGGCTCCGCGCTCTGCGTTATGGGTGGTCGGCAGCGGCTCATTGGTCACGCCTGTTCCTCCTACATGTGCACGAGCTCCACGCTCCGCGTTATGGTTAACAGGATAGCTAGGGCTGGAGACTCAGCTACACACTAACTGTTCGGGCGGTTTATATTAAACATAAATATATATCTTCACGCCAACTGACCGCCAAACTGCATACGCCGTTTCATCACCATCGCTGTTTTTTTCTCCAGAGTTCATTTATTTTTACATCATGTATAACCCGTTCTACATGTTTGTATTGCAGGATCATCGTCCAGGTGATCGGACCACCTGGTGTTCGGACTTCTCCACCGATCACTTGGTCGGACCGCTTGGTTCATGGACTCCATCGCCGACCAGTTGATCGGACTGTTCGTCGGTCGCTTCTACTCAATGCTCACTTCGCCGCCGACTAGTTGACCAGACTGTTTGTCGCTCATGCTTCATCGCCAGCTACGTCGGTTACTCCTTGGCGCACGGATACTTCGTGCTTGAGGACTAAGTGGGCACACTTCACCGCACGGACGTCGTCAGCTGTGTCGGTGCTCGGACCTCGCTGCCTACGCCGGGGACTCCTCGGTGCTCGGACCTCGCCGGGTACGCCGAGGACTCCTCGGTGCTTGGACATCGCCGCCTACGCCGGGGACTCCTCGGTGCTCGGTCATCGCCAGTGACGCCGGGGACTCTTCGCTCCTCGGTGCTTGGACATCGCTGCCTACGCCGGGGACTCCTCGGTGCTCGGACATCGCCAGCGACGCCGGGGACTCCTCGCTCCTCGGTGCTCGGACATCACTAGCGACGCCGGGGACTCCTCGCTCCTTGGTGCTCGGTCATCGCCAGCGACGCCGGGGAATCCTCGGTGCTCCCTTGGTGGTCGGATCTTGCTACGTCTCGTCGGTGTGCTATCAAGCTGCTCCATGTTGTTCGGATCAGAGTGCTGATCTTGGGCAGCACGTCTGGGGTCTTGATACGCGCATGTCAGACGACGTCAGCAAGCTTTTAGACTTCTTTGACCCTGCTACAAGATTCATTCTTCATCTTCCAGCAGGCTCAGGGACTAAGTGGGCACACTTCACCTTGCGGTGAATGTGCTTGTTCTCATCTCGAGGCTACGCCCGAGGACTGGCTGCCTGCTCGGCTGGTCTTCTACTTTATGACCCTGACACTACGTGACTACGTCACCTACTGTCAGGCTTAGGGACTAGCTGTGGGGGTATGGCCCCCAAGACATGGGCCGCACCACAGAGGTGGCTCAGCCCACAAGATCAAGGCGTGCACGGCGCTGCTCGGTGTGCACCGCAAGACATTGTATAGTACCAAATATGATACTTTCCTTGTAATCCTACCTCCTCCAGAGTATATAAGGAGAGGTAGGGGTCCCTTAGCGGATAGGATACAGCTAGATCTATCTACTACATCTCAATACAATACAACAAAGACATAGGACATAGGGTATTACGTCGATCAGACGGCCTGAACCTCTCTAAATCGCTGTCTCTGCGCCCTGTGTCACCATCCGGTTCCTGATCACGCGCACCTCCATCGACAAATCTACCATCGTGGGATACCCCTCGGTGGACTGCCGAACATCTTTTATCGACAGCAACCTTCCATTGTTCCTGGCCAATTCGGCGCGAACGTGGTTGGAACACCTTCCGCCCAACTGAATCCAAAGTTGGGCGGACCTAAAAGAAATATTCGTGGGAAACTTACAGGGCACATACGCGTGTCCTAGGAATCCATGAGATCTCAAAAACTGCCGATAGGAGTCCGGGGAAACTCTTCGTGGGTACATCCGACGCTTCTCCCGGCAGTGCAACAAGCTGCCCGACGTCGTCGACGTCGACGTCATAGGAGCTTTCCTGTCCGGGATCACATGCGAGTCCCTGGTTCACAAGCTAGGACGTAAGGGCCCGTGAACCACCAAAGAGCTCCTCGACATCGCCACTAGCCACGCCTCGGGCGAGGAGGCGGTCAGATCAATTTTTGACCGCCCCAAGGGCAAGGCAAAGCGGGACGAGGACGCCGGCGAAGACATCTCCAACCGCCCCAACAAAAAGAAGAACAAGCAATGGCGCGAGGGCTCGCTCGTGGCCACTGTGGACCGCAAGGGGGTCAGAAGCCCACCGAGGGTACCTCGGACCACTTAGAGAAGCTGCTCGAAGGGCCATGCCCGAACCATGCTTTCTACGTCAAGCACCTGTACAAGGACTGCGTCCTCATGAAGCGGTTCTTGTCCGGAGGCTCCAACAAGGGGGAGCATAGGAAGGAGCCCAAGCCAACCGCAGACGACGCCGAGGGGAAGGATGGCGAATTTCCGACGCTGGATGGCTGCCTCGTGATCTTCGAAGAGTCGGCGGCCTATGACTCCAAGCGCCGCCAGAAGCTTGCACGCTGCGAGGTCTATACGGCCGAGCCGGCCACGCCTTCTTTCCTCCGATGGTCGGAGTCTGCCATAACCTTTGATCGGACCGACCACCTGAAAAACGTCCCGCAGCCGGGAAGATACCAGCTTGTGGTCAACCCGATTATCGGCACGAAGCGGCTCATCAAGGTGCTAATGGATGGAGGCAGCGGCCTGAACATCATGTATGCTGAAACGCTCGACGCCTTTCCAAGGCATCGTGCCTGGAAAGCAGGCCGTGCCACTTGAGCAGATCCATCTGCCCGTCACATTCGGGAATCCGACTAATTATAGGACGGAGACCCTTACCATCGAGGTGGTCGGGTTCCACGGGACCTACCACGCCATCCTGGGACGTCCATGCTACGCGAAGTTCATGGCCCTCCCCAACTACACCTATCTAAAGTTGAAGATGCCGGGTCCATGGGGTCATCACCATAGGCACCTCCTTCCAGCACGTCTACGAGTGCGAGGTCGAGTGCTGCGAACACGCCACGGTAATTGTCGCCTCCAAAGAGCTTGCGGCCATCAGGGAGGAGGTCGTCGAAGAAGCGCCTGACCCCAAGCGGTCGGCCGGGTCTTTCGAGCCTGTCGAGGGAAATGGAGAATGTGTGTTGACTACACGGGTCTCAACAAAGCATGTCCAAAGGATCTGTTTCCTTTACCACGCATAGACCAAGTAGTCGACTCGACCTTAGGGTGCGAAACCTTTTGCATCCTTGATGCGTACTCCTGGTACCATCAAATTGCGATGAAAGAGTCCGACCAGCTCACGACATCTTTCATCACCCCATTCGGATCGTTCTGCTACGTCACAATGCCGTTTGGCCTGAAGAAGGCGGGGGCTATGTACCAACGCTGCATGCTCAAGTGTTTCGGGGATCTCATCGGGTAGACCATTGAGGCCTACGTGGATGACATCGTGGTCAAGTCCAAACGAGTTGACCAGGTCGTAGCCGACCTAGAGCAGACCTTTGCGAAACTCCGAGCAGACAACATCAAACTCAACCCCGAGAAGTGCGTTTTTGGGGTCCCGAGGGGTATGCTGCTTGGTTTTATTGTCTTCGAGCGTGGCATCGAAGCCAACCCGGAGAAGATCTCGGCCATCACGAGGATGGACCCGATTCAGAACATAAAGGGGGTACAATGAGTTACAGGGTGCCTCGCCGCGCTCAGCCGTTTTATCTCGCGCCTCGATGAACGAGGTCTCCCCCTCTACCGGCTTCTGAAGAAAGCCGACCGTTTTGAATGGACGCCTGAGGCCACGAGGCACTTGACAAGGTCAAGCAGCTCCTGACGAAGGCCCCCGATCCTGGTCCCCCCAACCGACGGGGAACCGCTTCTGCTCTACCTTGCGGCCACCACGCAAGTGGTCAGCACCGCCCTGGTGGTAGAGTGAGAAGAAGAGGGACAAGCCCTCAAAGTGCAGCGTCCCGTGTACTTCATTAGCGAGGTCTTGTTCGATTCCAAGACTCGCTACCCCCAAATCTAGAAACTCTTGTACGTCGTCCTTATCGCCAAAAGGAAGTTGCGTCATTACTTCGAGTCGCATCCGGTGACGGTCGTGACGTCCTTCCCTCTTAGCGAGGTTGTCCAAAACCGGGATGCCACAGGAAGAATTGCGAAGTGGGCACTCGAGCTGATGGGTCAAGGCATTTCATATGCCCCTTGGACGGCCATCAAGTCCCAAGTGCTTGCTGATTTCGTTGTAGAGTGGACCGAGATCCAAATGCCACCAGCAGTCGTCGACCAAGAATACTGGACGATGTACTTCGATGGATCGCTAATGAAGAAAGGCGCCGGCGCGGGGCTGGTCATTGTTTCGCCCCTCGGGGTATGCATGAGGTACATGGTTCGCATCCATTTTCCCTCCAACAATGTGGCTGAGTATGAGGCACTCATCAATGGCCTACGCATCGCCATCGAGTTGGGTATCCAACGACTTGACGTCCGGGGCGACTCCTAGCTGGTCATCGACTAAGTCATGAAGGAATCAAGCTGCCACAACGCCAAGATGGCTGCGTATTGCTGAGAAGTCCGCCAGCTGGAGGACAAGTTCGACGGCCTCGAGCTCAATCACATCCCGAGATGTCTCAACGAGGCGGCCGACACGCTGGCGAAAATGGCATCCGGACGAGAGCCGATGCCGACGGGCGTCTTCTCTAGTGATCAGTACAAGCCCTTGGTCCGCTACAAGGAGCCGGAACAGACCGGTGATGGGCCGCCTACCCTTGGCTCGAGGGCTAACCAGCCGGCGGCTCCATCCGACCTCGAAGTCATGGAGCTTGACGAGCATCCAGTGATAGAGCCTGACCCTCTGGCCGACTAGAGGACGTCTTACCTCGACTACCTCCTCCGTGAGGTGCTGCCGACGGACAAAACGGAGGCTCGGTGGCTCGCGCTAAGTCCTTTGTCGTTATTGAGGGCGAGCTCTACAAGCGAAGCCACACCGGGATCCTACAGCACTACATCCCCATCGAACAAGGGAAGTAGTTGCTGAGTGAAATCCACGGTGGGATCTGCGGGCACCATGCCGCACCTAGGACCCTGGTCGGAAACACGTTGTGCAGTAGCCGACTGCAGTAGCCGATGCTGAACAGATTGTGCGCACCTGTGAAGGGTGTCAATACTACGCTCGATAGACCCACCTGTCGGCCCGAGCACTCCAAACGATCACCATCACGCGGACGTTCGCGGTCTGGGGGCTCGATCTGGTCGGACCTCTCAAGAGGGTACATTGTGGATAGAGGCTCGACCGATCTCCGCAATAAAGTCCTAGCAAGCCGTGCTATTCTTCCTTGACATCGTCCATCGCTTTGTAGTCCCAAACTCTATTATCACGGACAACGGCATGCAGTTCACCGGGAAAAGTTCCTCCGATTATGCGATGAATACCACATCCGCGTCGATTGGGCCGCCGTAGCGCACCCCGCACGAACAGGCAGGTCGAGCGCGCGAACGGCATGGTCCTACAAGGCCTCAAGCCTAGGATCTTCAACCGGTTAAACAAGTTTGGCAGACGATGGGTCGTGGATCTTCCCGCGGTGCTCTGGGGCCTGAGGACGACCCCCAGCTAGGCCACCGGCTACACGCCATTCTTCATGGTCTATGGTTCCGAGGCTATCCTCCCGACCGACCTCGATAATGGAGCGTCGAGGGTCAGGGCGTACGACGAACAGGGAGCCGAGGCATCCCTCAAGGATGCCACGGACCAGCTAGATGAAGCACGCGACGTTGCCCTCCTCCGCTCGGCCAAGTACCAGCAAGCGTTGCGCCGGTACCACAGCCGTCGAGTGCGGGGCTGGGCCTTCAACGTCGGGTACCTGGTGCTTCGCCTCGTCCAAAGCAATAAGAACCGCCACAAGCTCTCTCCGCCGTGGGAGGGACCGTACATCGTCACGGAGGTGCTTCGACCAGGCACCTATAGGCTCAAGACCATTGACGGCGAAGTCTTCGTCAACGCCTGCAACATCGAACAACTACGTCGTTTTTACTCTTAATTTACGCACGCTTTCTCTTACAGTTTTGCTATTGACTCCTCGATCTTTAGTGACACCCGACCCCAGCAGCGGCGAGGGATCGGGCCTCACTCGGGGGCTGATAAGAGCATATCTCTCTGGTAGACATTCTCTATGTCCGATCTTTTCTCACGTTAAGATCTAGAAGCAAGGGTTGCAGAAACAAACACTGATTAAAACTGGTCGGACCGCAAGAAACCTACGCCCCAGCGGCTACGGCGTTTTTGCTCACCAGCGTGATCAGAGTTTTTTGCCCGCACCCTGAGCTTTTTAGCCTTAACTACGGAAAGAGTCGTAACGTATTAAAGAGTATATCTACCCGGCAAACATTCGCTGTGCCCGACCCTTTCTCACGTTAAGATCTTGAAGTAAGGGTTGCGGAATCGAACACTGAGTAAAACTAGTCGGACTGCAGGAAGCCTACGCCCCAACGGCTACGGCGTTTTTGCTCACCAGCGTGATCAGAGGTTTTTCACCCGCACCCGAGCTTTATAGCCTTAACGACGGAAAGGGTCGGAACGCATTAACCATTTTATACAAAAAGGGGAGAAGAGCTAAAAATCTGTTTGGCCATAACGAAATTTAAGAGCTTGTCCACTTATTACAAGTTCGCCGCCTGGCTTATCTACTTAACTAATTTCTTGGAGGATGATCTCATCCTCTATCTCCGCAGGTAAGTTCAGTGCCAGAGGGGCCACCTCCTTCTCGATGTCGTCTAGCTCGGCATCGGTGTAGACAAGCACGAGAACTGTCACAGGTAAGGTAGGATACGGACCTGAAAACGCTCCTACGGCCCATTCAGGCCTAGGAGTTTGAAGGCTGGCCCTCCGACGGGTTCACAGCCGCTCCGGGGCACCCTTAGAGTGAGGGGTGGAAAGGGATGGGCCCACTAGCGGCCAGTACCCGGGCGCACGAGCGCCGCGGGCATCCCGGCCCACGTTCGAGTCTTGGTCGGTTCCCAGTCCATGGTTTTTCCTCGAAGAAAGGCAACGAACCTTTGGGACCGGTCGAATGGACCTGAGAACTATATGGATAGGCCACTGAGAATCTAGAGTCGGTCACCAGCTGACCCATGCCGGACCCTCACGAATGGGAAGCCGGGGCCCCACTCGGACTAGCCCGTTAACAGCTCACCGAGCACCATGTTTCGTCCATCGAGGAAAAACGTGGCACGACTCAGCCCCTCCGTTTTATCGAAAAAAACACTTGAGGGATGACGATCACAAAGACGAGCTGACCCCTCGATCGGACCCCTGCAACGTGCGGGGGCTCGATGGAAGTTGGACTCGCAAGGAGACCAAATGCGCGATCGTAGGACGAGGGCTCGGATCCTAGGGAGGGTGTACGTACAAAAACTAAGAATAACGTTTCTAAAACAAAAAACGCTTTCTCTTACCAGTTTCGCTACCGTCTCCTCGATCTTTAGTGAAACCTGAGCCCGGCAACGGCAAGGGGTCGGGCCTCACTCGGGGGCTGACAAAGATATATATACCCTTTCTCACATTAAAAACCTAGAGGCAAGGTTTGTGAAAACGAACGCTGAGAAAAACAAGTCGGACTGCAAGAAACCTATGCCCCAGCAGCTATGACACTCTTGCCTACCAGAGTGATCAGAGTTTTTCGCCCGCACCTCGAGCTCTACAGTCTTAACAACAGGAAGGATCAGAGCGCTTTAACCCTTTTTACACATAAAAAGGGAGAAAGAACAAATTTGTTCAACCGAAACGAAGGCACAAGCTTGTTTAGATGAAACAGAATGGTTGGAACTTGTCTGCTTAATACAAATGTGCCACCTGACCTATTTGACTAAACTAACCCCTCGGGGGGATGATTTCATCTTCGATCTTGGCAGAAAGGTCATGCGCCAGGGGGGCCACATCCTTCTCGACGTCGTCCAGCTCGGCATCGGTATAGACGGGCGCGAAGCCTTGGCTCATCGTCGCTAGATTGATGTTCTCATAATGAGAACGGGCGATCGCGAACGATCGGTGAACGCCAAAGCGAAGCGCCCCCTTGCCATATCACGTGCCCGGTCCGTGATCCGGGTGGCGTGAACCGCAAGCGAGCTTGTCTCCTGCTCCGGGGCTAGCTTGAGATCATCGCAGACCAGCTGGATGGCGACGCGCAGGTTGTCGTGTTCGTCGCTCTCCTTCTAGAGGGTGTCCTTCACCTCGCTGAGCTCCTTCTCCAGGCCGCGGCTCTTCACCACCTCCGCCCCAAGCTTGTTGTCGAGACCTGCCCAAGTCATGTACCGACCATGTCAATAGGCTTACCGCGAATTCCAGGGAGAAAGACAACAAGGGAAACCGGAGACTTACCGTTCACGTCCGTCCGAAGCCTGCGCACCTCATCGCGCTGCCGGGTCACCTCGGCCTCTAGGCGTCGGACCTCTTCTTGGCGTTGACCGACCTCCGCGGCGAGCCCGGCGGACACACCCTCGGCTGCAACCTTCAAGTCCCTCTCCCTCTGAAGCTCATCCTCGGGGTGGTCGATCTGCTGCTGAGCGTCGGCGCGCTCCTGGTGAACCAGGCCAATCCTCGTGCGGAGCTCCTCTACGGCCCAGAGCAAATCGTCCCGCTCCTTCCGTAGCCGCTCGACCTCCACGACGTCCGTGCGCGCCCTCTTGATCAGGGCCGCGAGCTTCTCCTTGGCCTCGCGGGCATCGTCGCGAGTGTCCTTCTCCCTGACTCGGAGGTCGGCCACCATCCGGGAGCCATGGGCATGCTCAGCCACCTCCTGACGGGCGGCAGCGAGCTATGCGGCCAGCCCCTCACTCTTTCGTGTCTCCTCAGCAAGGAACTGGGACTTCTCTCGGCTGCGGGCCATAAGGATCTGTGAAGAAGACAAGACTTAGAGGCGCGGAAGGAGAACATGAGGGTCGGAAGCACGGTCAAATCATACCTGGCCAACCGGGGCGACAATGTCGCGCATCGAGCTCAGCATGGTGGTCAGGGCGCGAACCGCGTTCCCAACCTCCGTGTGGATGCTCCCCCATTCCCTCTCCTCTGCTGCTTCATCGAGTGCAGCCACCCGGACCAGAGACCGGGACGTCCCCGCGCCAACCTCACGCTCACCACCAGCGCGGCGCCAGCGAGCTCCTAGCGCGTTTGCTGGAGGAGGATCTTTTTGCCGAGCGAGCCGCATGAGAGTCCCACGTCCTCCGACGCTACAAGGGACATGGCGGTCAGTTCGCATCAAAAATTCGTTAGGACAAAAGGACGAAAAACCTCTTGACTCAACCTGACGCTATCATGCGAGGACGTTTTGGGGGCGACTTGCTCGACCCCGGCTGCTCCTCGTCGGCACGTTGCCGCTTCAAGCCCTCCCTCGGCTCGGAGGGCTCGGACGAATCAAAATGGCCGCCTCCCGCCGACTCCAGAGGCGCCGCCGAGGGCTCAGATGAAGCGGGGCGACCTGTTTTCGCTGGCTCCGGGGCCGCCGTCGAAGGCCCAGACAAGGCGAGGTGGCCTGATTCCACCGGTTTCGAGGCCGCTGTCGAAGGTCCGGACGGGGCAGGGAGGTTTGATTCCACCGGCTCCGGGAGCGCGTCCTCCCCCTCCTGCCCCGTGGCATGCCGTAGGAAGGGCCCGGCCTGCGGCGAAGGCAGGTCCTCGTCCATGGCGGCCAGATCATCCCATGGGATGGGTGACCCGGAGCCGTCATCCTCTTCTTCTTCCTCTTCTTTCGACGAACCTTGACGCCGCTTCCCTCGCTGCAGCTTCGCTTGCTGCTTCGATCGCCGTTTCTTCTCCTTGTCGTTCTTCTTCTTCTTCCTTCGTTCATCCGCGGCAAGGTTTGTCGCCCTCACGGCCGTGTGCTTTGGCAGCTGCGCGACAGAGTCCCGGAAAACTAAACCCGCCGGCAGCTCGATGAAGCCCACGTCCAGCCACATCACGGGATGCCTCGGGATCGGGAACACGACGTCAGCCTCCCTCGTGGCCTCCTTGATGCGCTGCGCGACCTCGCTGTCGTGGAGCAACCCCTAGGCGAGCGTCGTCTCGACGAGCTACGCGTCGGGCGTCATCCCGTACGGCAGGAGGACGCGCGCCATCAGGGGTGCCACCCTCCTCGCATGATACCCCCCGATGACGCTGGCCCCGCGGAGGCCGTGGGTCTCCAGGAGCGCGATGGCCTCGAGGAGGGCGCACATCCTCTTCTTCTCCTTGACGGGTGGCCCCCACGGCCATGACGGCGGTACCTCTTCGACCAGACGCCCGGAGAAGATCGGCAAGGGAGCGGCAGGGTCGTTCTTTAGGTAGAACCAATGCGGGTGCCACCCCTTGTTGGATCTGGAGAGCTGGCAGGGCATGTACTCGGCCGCCCGCTGCCCCCGGAGGTGGATGCCCGCGCATCCCATAGGCACCGGGGTCTCCCGGCCTCTCTCCTTCTTAATCAAGGAGATAGAGAAGAAATATCTCCACAGCTCGAAGTGTGGCTCGATCCTCAGGTACCCCTCGCACATCGCAATGAAGGCCGCGATGTGCTGGATCCCTTTGGGGTTCAAGTGCTGCAGCTCGATCTGATAGTGGTGCAGCAGACCTTGGAAGAACGGGTGGGGAGGAACTACGAATCCGTGCTCGTGGAAGAGCGCGAGGGAGACGACGTAGCCGTCGTGCGGCATCGGCGCATCCTCACGGCCCGGCACAAGCCACTCTGCCGTATCGGTCCTCCCGCGGAGAAGACCATGCTTGACGAGGCCCTTCATCCGCGCATGGGTAACATCGGAGCGGTACCACGAATCGATGGAGGATGGAGGCGGCTGCGGGGAAGCAAAGGCGGCGGTGGAGAAGCGGAAGCTACAGATCTAGGGCTCCGGCGGCGGATTAGCAAGCACGGCAGATTCGAACGGCGGCGGCGGAGAAACGGAGAAGGTAAGGCTGTGGTTTTGGTGTGCAGAAACGTGAAGGGCGAGGCCACTATTTATAGGATGGAGCGGGGCGAGAAGGCGAACCATCCGTCTAGGTTCACGCGCCCGCCGCGCCGCGTCACGTTACCTCCCTCCGAAGATCGTGCGCACGCTATCTCTGGCGGCGCCCTCAAAGGACACGCCGGAAGACGGTTCGCCTGGTCGATGGGCCAAGAACCGTCACAGCTAAGGAAGGATACAGAGCTGAAAACGCTTCTACGGCCCATTCAGGACCAGGAGTTCGAAGGCTGGCCCGCCGATGGGTTCACAGCCACTCCGGGGCACCCTTAGAGCGAGGGGTGGAAAGGGATGGGCCCACTAGCAGCCAATACCCAGGCGCACGAGCGCCGCGGGCATCTTGGCCCGCGTTCGAGTCTTGGTCGGTTCCCAGTCCATGGTTTTTCCTCGAAGAAAGGCAACGGGCCCTCGGGACCGGCCGAACGGACCCAAGAACTATATGGATTGGCCACCAAGAGTCTAGGGTCGGTCACTAGCTAACCCACGCCGGACCCCCGCGAACAGGAAGCCGGGGCCCCACTCGGACAAGCCCATTAACAGCTCACTGAGCACCATATTTCGTCCATCGAGGAAAAACGTGGCACGGCTTAGCCCCTCCGTTTCATTGAAAAAAATGCTTGAGGGATGACGATTACAAAGACGAGCCGACCCTCGACCGGACCCCTGTTACGCGCGGGGGCTCGAGGGAAGTTGGACTCGCAAGGAGACCGAATGTGCGGTCGCAGTACGACGGCGGACCGATCGGATCCTAGGGGACCAGAAACAAGAAAAATCTTTCCGACCTCTCGAATCCTACGATTACATGCCCCTAAGAAGACCGATCGCGACAAAAGGGAATCGCCGTCCTACCAGGACACGCCGCGGGCTAAAAAAGAAGGCCAAGGCCCTCAGAGTCCTCCTGTCTGGAAAAGCCTCCAAAGGAGTATTCTACTCCTCCGTAGGCTCGGGGGCTACTTTCAGGTATCGATATTAGGGATACCCAAAGCAAGGAAGTTAGCGCGCACGCTGACTTCCCCGGATTGCTCGAGACATAGTAAAAGGTCTCGCCCGACCCCAAGGACGCGGGCTCCGTCTCGCCCGACCCCTTGGGTGCGGGCTCCGTCTCGCCCAAGGTCACGGGCTCCGTCTCGCTTGACCTCGAGGACGCGGGTTTCGTCTCGTCCGACGGGGACCCATACCGCCGCCAACCACTCTAGGTCCAAGCGTATGAGCTTGGGTCAAAACTCTGACGCCAGGGAAGAGGCTGGCATGCCTCGATGTAACCCGTGGCCATGACGGGCCATACCTGGAGATTCACATCAAGAACAATGTCGGGCATGCCGGTGCTGTTCTGTCTAACCCTCGTACGAACGCTGACAGGCGCGTCAGTTCACCACGACATCCGTCGGGACGGAGTGGAACGCCATGACCGGCGGATGACACCTGCGCATGGCGCCAGCGACGAATAGGGCCACGACATGGAGCCGTCCCTATTGACGTCTACATGATCAGCGGGACCGGCATGAAGGAGAAGGACCCGGCAACCCTGGAAGCCTTCTTCTCTCTCTCAGTCTTCTACTTTTCCTCCTCTGTAACCCGCACTTTCCCTTCGTCTATAAAAGGGGAAGCAGGGCGCCCCATGGAGAGGGGGGAGATCTGAACATAAGAGCACGACACGAGCACACGGCTGAACGGCAAGCGAGCTCTCAGCACCCGTTCACTCCTTCCACCAGAGACTTGGGATCCTCTCCCTGTCTCGCCTGTTTGTAACCCCTACTGCAAACCATGTGCCGATAACACGAGCAGCAGCGAAACGGACGTTGGGACGTTCCACCCGAACCATTATAAACCCTTGTGTCCTCCGAGCACACCATCCGAGCCAGACGCACAAATACAAATATAATCGTCGGTGGTCCGAAAACACCGACAGATGGTGTCACATTTCTTATTTGGTTTAGTTATTTTTTCTGTTCTTGAACTTGAACCACTGCAGCAGGAACTGAAGCTTCCTGCCTTATTTGCTTTGTTTGGCCTTGCTGGTGAACTACAAGCTAAGCTTGAGGGAGCGATTGGCTTTGCTGATCTGCAGGGAGTCCAGGAGCGCCTTCATTAAGTAATCTCCATGCCAAGGCAAGGTTACATATAAAGCTTTACTAAAGCATTCTTCAATTTATGTATCACATGGGAAGTATTCTTCAACTATTCAGAATCAGCTAGATTAGTCTGCGGCTCGTGCGGTGTGCTGTGGCTACCTGCAGATGGGCTCACTTGCATCCCTACTCAGCAGGTCCCCACCTCAAGGCCTCAGAAGGCTGTGGCACTGTCCAAGGAAGAGCCGTCTAAGCTCGTCTCTGCCTCTGGCGCCGTCCAAGACAAAAATAAAATCTGGAAAGAGTTGATAGATTTTGACACAAGCAGGCCCAATGTGTTTATGTCAAAAACTGCAGGTGCTTCTAGCTTCTTTAAAGGGTTCATGTGGGCTGCCCAAGGTGCTAATATGGGATATAGGTGGAAGGTGGGGAATGGAAAAAAGGTTAGGCAATGGGAAGACAATTGGTTAGGTCCTCCAGTCTTGCTATACAATTTTGGTTGTTATATAGAATAGTCAATAAGAAAAACTGCTCCTTTGCAGAGCTTTGGGATGGGAAAAAAATTGGAAATGCACTTTGAGAGCATTAGATGAGGAGCTGTTTAACACTTGGTTGGAAGTAGTTCAATTAGTTTTGACAGTTCAGTTGACTGAGGAAGAAGATGCTCTAGTCTGGCAGTTCTCTACTAGTTTTGACTAGAGATAATCTGGCCAAAAGAAGGAATGTTGAAGACAGTAGCTGTTTATTTTGCTCTGAAGTTGAATCAGTTCAGCATGTCTTTTTTTACTGTGTTGTAGCAAAGCAGTGTTGGAGTATGATTTCTGATGTTGTGAATGTGAAAGTAGGAGAAAAGGTAGAAATAGGGAAGTAGTGGCTTAGCAATAAAAAACATGGTACTCTTAATATTGTTACCTCTGCAGTTTTTTGGAGTATTTGGAAACTTAGAAATGAATTCTGTTTCCAGGAAATTGGCTGGAAAACCATGGGGATGGTAATGTTCAGGATAGCTGGATTTCTACATAACTGGATAATTCTGTGCCCACAAGAAAAGAAAGAACATTTGAAAGATGCTGATTGCTTTCTGTTTTACATTTGTCGTGGACTTATCTTTTGCTATTTCCATTACTGCTGCTGTCTATTAGTTACTGATGTCCATTACTTCCATTCCTGTTTATTTGCACAAGAGAAAATGATCTTTCTACTGTTTGGAAAATACGAGTTATCATGGGAACTGACATACTATCTACAGATGGCAGCCCATTGTAAGTGCCAAACTTTTCTTTCCTTTCCCAGTCTATATTGAGGTCACAATTTGTTTCGGGAGTAAATTTAGTTTCAACATTCATTTTAATGATTGAGGTCACAACATTTTTTGGCTGTCTTTGCAACATTATCTTCAATTTTCAGTAACTGTTATCCCTAGTCTGACTAAAACCCTATGTTCAATTAGTAGAATCAACCTTTATCTCCAAACAGTTATACTCATATTGAATTTAGTGTGCATTGACATGTGTCGAGGTATGCAAAAGCTTGGACCACTTTTAGCTTTCCCTGTTTGTGTTTCATTTCTGTGACAATACTGAAACTGAAAGGCAGCATTGAATTTGAGCATTTCACAATACTGAAAGGTAGATATTTTAATTTTGTTTTCTAATGTGTAGAACATTTATTAATTCAGTCAAATATGCTGTTGTTAAACGAACAATGCAACACCCATATGCTTTGCTTTTATTAATTTGCTCCATGTTTACCCGTTAACAACCTAGCACTATAACTGATCAACCCAGCAAATTATTGGCCAAACTGATTAGCCCATCAAATTCTGAAGCCATTTCATCAGTTCTTTATTTTCGAAGCCGTTGCAGTGTGTTGATTTCATCAAACAGCAACGATTTAATCACTAGCAGAAGCCATTGCAGTCTGAGGGGGCGGCAGCCAACTGTCCTAGCAATTTGCCATGTCTCCTGCCAGTACTAGACTGATTGGTCTCTTTAATTTTTTTCGATCAATGTCTCCTTTAACTGAAGTGTATTGTCTTGAATCTGTGAACACCAAGCACAACCATAATCTTGAATATGTGATTTCACAGATAAATCTATAGGTTGGCAACGTTGGTGTATTGATCAATACAATTCTTGTTTATGATGTAAAATGTAAATTGATTGCACATGTACAGTTAATCAAGATGGGAAATTGTTAGAACTTTTCTTGATTTATGTGAATATATGATATTTGTAGGAGGTTCACCAAGGTGTACGATGCAATCATCGACGGCCAAGAGACAACTGAAGTGATGAAGAAATGCAACAAGGGGCCTCTCACAAGAAATGAAGTGTGTGATGAACTCATGATGGGGTGGATCTTTTGTCATGAATAAATACAAGTCTTACCTGGTGTTCATCTTTTATAGTGGCTGGTAATTAGGTCATTGCTTGTATGAACAATGATGTATATGTGTATATATGACTTGGTGGTTGGTATGGAAGCACTATATGTGTTGGCAGTTGGTTTGTATGAACCAATGTTAGTTTGTGGCTATGTCTGGAACCACGATATATGGATATGTATATATGACCTGGTAGTTGGCATAAACTAATGTCAATTATGTGGCTATGTTTGCCCTCAAAATCATGACTAAATACATATTTGTATATTTAAGCAAGCAACTATTTGGTTGAGAAATAGAATCCCCCGGTATGCCAATAACACAAATTAAATTAGAATTGTACACTTATGTGGCATGGGAGAGTATGTGCCTATGAGATCGTTAGAACTTTACCATAGGCAAGATGAATCAGGGTGCAAGCATTGCTAATGTGAATGACGTGTGTAGTGTTGATGTCTTGATGATCAAGGGTGTGGTGCCGGCGTCTCTTGATCTCTAGGGCAACAACGTCTCCTTTTGTTCATGTCGGGGGTCGGTGCATGTTTTCCTAGACCTTCACACCCAAAGGCCCATCAAACAAAAGTGTTGTAATACAATATCGTATTGCAATGACACATGTTTCTATAGCAACCAAAAACACATATGGCAATAGCAACATACTATTGCATCGCTTTAGATATTTAGTTGCAATAAACAGGTACCTATTGCAATGGTCGTGAGAAATATTACAACCACACAAAACTATGGCAATGACAACAAACTATTGCATCGCCTTGGAAATTTAGTTGCAATACACGGTCTACCTATTGCAATGGTCGTGCGAAATATTACAACTCACAACAACACTGTGGCAATAATTTCAAGCAATAGCAACACTGTTCTATTTGGTTGCAAGAGCACCAGATAGTTGCAACGCCAATCAATACTAATGCAACGAAATGTTATCATGGCAATATTATTAAGCAATAGCAACACTTTTCAAAAAAAAAAAGGTTGCTATAGATCTCACCTCTTGCAACGCCGAATGTAAAAATTGCAATGCACTATTTTTATGGCAACACAGTCCCCATATTGCCACCTTTTTGGACAAATATTGCAAAACACACCCCTATTACAACACAATTTGTGGTGATGCAAATAGCGTAAGTGGCAATATGGTCGGAATCTTGTAGTGTAGGAGGAGGTGAAGCAAACAGGACGAAGGAGCCCGAGCAGCCAAGGGTTGGATCTTGCTTCTCCATCACCTTGAGAAGCTTCACGACCATCTTTAGCAACCCTTGGTGAGTTGAAACCGAGCCCCACACCCTTTCTTGCTTCACATTGTCACATCACCTAGAAACCTACACCAACGACCTAGAGCTAGTTTGCACACAATGTAGCTTCAACCAACTAGCTAGATATGCTCTATAGTGTCTTAAGAACCCACACTAGCAAGGAATTAGACATGCAAGAACCCTAGAGCAAGATTTCCATTTCGAGATGCAAGTTTCTGCACTAAACAATATATTCCACGGACCATCCGTCATTTTTGTTGGAAGGTTCCGTCCATGCGGTTACACAGCCAGAGCACTTGGGCAGTTCACTTAATGATTTTACAGATCATCCGCCACCCCTGACGGAACGTTCCATGAATTCATCCACAGACTTAGAGAGGTTAGATATCATAGACTTAACCAGGCAGAGCCTCCGTCAAATTTGGTGGAGCATCCGGTAGATTATTTTTTGCTATAATTCCAAGCCCGTGAGCAGCTAGTTTATCACGGAGCATTCGCCGTTGTTGACGGAACGTTCCATGAAGAGAACTTCACACTCAGAGAGCTTAAGGAGTACAGACTTGTCAGGACGGATCATCCATCAACTTGACGAAACATTCCCTCGGATCACTCACAAACCTGAAACACCCAGAGACTACAGACTTGTGTTCACGGAGCATCCGCCACTCACAAAAGAGCATCCATGAACACCAGTCTAGACTTAGCCATTTCTAACCTAAGTCCTTGAGAACCACGGAGCGTCCGTCTGGATTATAAAATTGGCACACCAAACTATTAGGTTCGGGTTCTGTCAATTTAATTTCACGGATCATCCGCGATCAAGGACGGAGCGTCTGTGAAGTCCCACACTTAGAAACTTTCACTAAGGCATTGGCGGGCCATCACCATGGACCATCCGAGCCTATTAATAGAGCATCCGTCAATGCTAGTCGACAGAACACTTACACTAAATTACACACACCTGCTATAGATGATTAAACCCAAATCAAACAACATCAAAGCATATCATATCATGACATTACTCTTATACATTGTACTCATTATGCATCATGCATCTAATAGGTGACGCAGGCTCCGAGGAAATTGTTGTGGAGGAGGCCCAAGAGGTAGAAATCGTCGATGAACCCCCGGTTGAGCAGATCCAAGGCAGGCCCCTATGCATCCCCAACTCTTTGATAAATGCATAATGTGATATTGTTTACTTATTGCATTGCTATGTTACTATATGACTAGGCTACCTATGATTTCCTATTTTGAGCTTTCATACCTTGATGACACCGCACCACTCAAATGTTGATTGTTTACTTTCATTGTTTGAATAACTCATGCTTAGTTTGCTTAGATGGTAGAAATCGAGATGATGACGGCTTTCTCATCGCTCGCGCGTTATAGGGCATGATTGTCCACCTAAGCAACATAAATGGGTTATGATCTAAACTTGACCAATGAGGAATGACAATGATCAATGGTCAGCAAGGGGTTTTTGGATCATGGAAAGATGGGTGAAGGTCTTGGATGATATAGCTCGCTAACCTATTAAGGACCGTGTATCCGTGGTAGTAAGTCATAAACATACTTGTACAAACCACTTGTCATGGATGGGGATGATGAGCCAAGTATTTAATTGCGACCGGTCTATTCGTGGATTTGGCGCGAAGGTGATGCTAGGTAGATGAGATGTCGTTACTCGGGTGCCTCTCAAACCGTTCATAGGCACTCATGGCCGGATTGGGGAAAGGTTGAGACATCGAGATATCCCTTATGTACCGACGGTTCGTATGGGTAATATCCCTTGTCTTCGGTGGGGTTAATGTGTACCCCTCTGCAGAGTGATTTCATTGAAAGCTATAAGTTCTGTACTTCTAGATACAGACTAGAGTTGAATTGAATTGAATCAAGGACTCGTGGAAGATCTAGATCCCAATGCTAGTTGCTCATTTCAATTAACCATGCTATGCTTGTCAATGTTTAAGTATAGGATCCACATTTATGATTCTTGTATAAAATGCTTTTATGCAAAACCAAGGGCATACCTTGCTACTACCCCAAATGCATTCTCCAAGTCCTGTGGAGTACAATCAAGTACTCGCCCTGTTATGATCTAAGTTTTGCAGGTAATGTGGCACCCGTTAATGGTTTCTTCTATGCTCTTGAGCCCAGGAGGACCAAGAGTGGTGAAGGAAGTAGAGTCTTGTAAATGTGTGGCGTGGCACACCCATACATTATTATCTTAAAAACTATGTTGTTGAAAAGACTTCCGCTAAACTTTGATGATGTTGGTTATGTTCTATGACTGTATTTTGTATGTGTTGGACTAAGTTTGAAACCTTGATGTAAACTTAAGTACTTATATTGTAATATGAGCTAGTTGTATGTGTGTGATGTTATCCTTTCCTTGACTTGATCCTGGATGAAGGTCAAACATTGATATAGTACATCGTATGGGAGGTGTACCGGGATGACCGATTAAATGAATTGTCCAACCTAGCAGTCAATGGAAGACTATTGAGTTGGGTATTCATTTAAAAGGCAGATGATCCTGACATCCAAGCTCGACTGTCTGGGCGTTGCAGCGGCATTGCCTGGGCTAGTCACCTTGCGCCACCATGGTTAGGAGACACACAGGCATATATAAATAGAAGACAAATCAAATTGTGTTAGCTTTTACAGTATGTGGATATTAGAATATATACATATCATAATATTATATAGCTTTATCATGAATTTTTTTGCATATTTTCTTATATTGCTAGATTAAATACTTAGCAATTTTTTTAAAAAAAATACCTGTCCAACTATATTTCTTGCTAGATAAATTTGATGTATTACCATTTGAATAGTACAATCAAAGTGTTGACTGAGATGTAAAGTTAGAAAGCTTTCTACTATTAACTCTCTCGGGCATCCAACCAACCAGGTCATTCTCAAGTTTGTTTTCATCAATTTTTTAGGCAACTCTCAGGCAACATTTTTTGCCAAGCAAATTGTAAGGCTTCCCACCAAACAGGCACATAATGCATGAGAACTATCTGTGTACATCTAATCGGATCCTATTGCTACTTGGAAGAAACCTTGACTTAAAATACTTTGCTATGGAAAACAAGGGTGAACTCACCCTGCACAGCCGGCCTCCCTGGCCGTGCCAAACTCGCGTGCGACGCTCGCCTTGGCCGCATAGGCCACTCGCGTGACGATAAAGCCCTGTCAGCGCCGGCCATGCGAGCAGTGCCTGCCCCGGCCGCGCTGGTCATGCGCGCGGTGCCCGCCCCTGGCCGGCCTGCGACGCCCACCCCAGACGCGTCGGCCTCGCGCGGGGAGCCCGTCCCTGCTGTGCTCGCGGCGCCCGCCTCGCACTGGAAGCCGCCGCGACCGCGCATGCCTCGCGCAGGGATTCCCCCGGCCCCGCCATCCTCCAAGCCGCCCCCACCGGCCATGTCACAGGCATCCATCTTAGGAGCTAGAGCCGCTTCTCCACGAGTCCGTACGGGAATACCCGATCCCCTTCCAGGGGCATGTTAGTCTTTTTATCAGTGGCCCCGCATGACAGTTTACAGTGCAGTATGCCCAAACTCGAGGTAGTGTCACAAAAATTTCAGGTGTCAGATAAGGAAGATTTGAAGTTTGTGCTAAATAAGGAAAGAGCAAGTTTTTTTAGCGTCAGATAAGAAATTTTTTTCTCCAATGAAAAAGCAGGTTCCCTCATATGTATCGTATTTACAATACATGCCTACTTAAGATACGGCTACAAAGGTCCCTTATATCGTGTTTGCAGCTAGTGCGTGTGGTTGTTTGATACATTTTTCATGAGCTATACTTAGTCATGTAAGAGCATCTCCAAGAGTACCATATGTAAGGAAAATGGATTCTAGGCTCATTTACTTTAGATTTTGGTGTTTGATGACCAACACAACTAAATTGGACTAATGAATTTGCAAGTAATTGTTATGTAGTTCAATAGGGTGCAAGACGTGACTTGGATGAAGGCGATATGATATTCCCACTATCAACACCATAAGCAAGACCCTACAAGCACAAGAAAATACCCAAGATATCAAGCAAAGTCCAAGCACGAAGATGTGAACCAAGCCGGATGCAAGATCGCAAAGAAACGAGCTCGGCAGAGGTGACCGGACGCGGCCCTATGAGGACCGGACGCGTCCGATCAGTTGCTCGGCAACAGCAGACGTCAGCAGCAGCGACCGGACGCTGAGCGAGGCAGTGACCGGACGCACGGACTTCACTGTTCATCGTCAACGGCAACGCTCTCAGCGTGACCGGACACGACGGCAGGACGACCGGACGCACAAAGTACAACGTTCGATCAAGTCCAGAGAGGTTCCAGAGCAGCGCCAGCCCGACCGGATGCGTCCGATCGAGTGAGACCGGACTCGGCCTAGGGTCCGATCAACGTGCGCGCTCTAACGGTCGGGACGACCGGACGCGTCTGGTCAGGACGATAGCAGCGTCCGATCAGTAGTAGAAAACTGGGTTTCGCTCCCAATGGCTACTTTCTCTATGGGGCTTATAAATAGACCCCCAACCGGCCATTTGAGTGTGGAGAAGTGAGGAAACATATCAAGGGTGTTGATACACCATTTTAGTGATCTCCACTTGCATAGTGCTTAGTGATTCATTAGGTGATTAGCGTAGGTGTTTTCAAAGTGCTTAGATTGATTAGACCACCTCTTATGCGCTTGCTCTAAGTTTAGTCCTAATGTTTAGTGAGGTTTGCATACCTCTTACCACTCGGCGCCCGGTGAAGTGGCCAAGAAAGGCATTGTTGTACATCGGAGGGGCTTGTAGTCTTGCGAGACCACACCAACCGCATTTGTGGTGTGACCGACACCATGTACCAAAGGGAACAAGGTCTGCGGCGGTTCGGTCGAAAGCTTGATAGTGAAGACGGCGGGGAGCGGTCCGGGAGAGGCTTACCAAAAGGCACACCGGAGACCCACTTGTGCGTGGGGAAGGCCCGGGGCTATCCACGGAGTTACCCGACCGGGTGCTTGGCCCTTGTGTGGGATTCCTTGCGATGGGCTCCAACGAGGACTAGGGGGAAACTTGCACGCTTCTCGATACCTCGGTAAAAATACCGGAGTCATCGATGGGAGTTTGTATATCTCTACCTTACTCTTTAGTTTTCGCATTTACATTGTTTGCATAACTCCTTTTTGCGGTAGAGATAGCAACACACAAACAAAACCATAGTTGCACATTTAGATAGTTTATCTTTTTTGCATAGATTTTGCTAAGGTTAGAAAAAGAGGCCATAGTTTGGAGTTAGAGTTTTAAATTGCCTAATTCACCCCCCTCTTAGGCGTCACGGTCCCTTACACCCTATTTTTTCTTCCTAAGAGCATCTCCAAGAGTTCCCTAAATTCCATCCTAATCCTTTGTTTTTAGCGAGATGAGAAAAACCCCTCTCCAACAACTCCTAATCTATCCTTCTAATCTTTTAGAACTTGGAAAAAGTCACCCTGTTCCGTGTAAAGTTACGCGCTTCCTAGTCGCGCATATCTTTTCTCTCCCACGCGTGTTTGTCGGCCAATTTAAAGGTGGAAAGGGCGTGGAAAGAATAAAGAGTAGGAAAGGGTTCCTGATACAAATGTACAAGAGAGAAAGAATATATAAAAGTGGTTAGGATAATTTAGAAATAGTATAAGATTCGTGATATAAAATTGTCTTCTACGTTTTAGGAGTAGATTATTAGAAACTCTTGGAGATGATCTTCTTTATTTCTTCCAATACTATTTTTAGGAGTTATAAAACTTCATGTTTTTAGAAAGAAAATATTGAGTACTCTTGGAGATGCTCTAAAAACATGATGTTTTTCAACTCCTAAAAAGGTATTGGGAGAAAAAAAGAAGATCATTTCCAAGAGTTTCTAATAAATCACTTCCCAAAACTCAAATTTTGGTCCCACATGATTTTTTTTTTCAGAACTGTACCAGCAACCACCGAGCAGCAGACTGTTGGATAAATGCCCAATGGTCAGGACCAACTAGCTCAAGCTTAGCCCATTAGCAATTCTATAAATGCTAATGACCTAGCTAGAGGGCAATTAACCAAATCCCTTTAGCCACCACGCACGCTGCCGCTTCTCTGTGCCTAGTGCACGGGTGGACAGGAGAGGCCGTGGAGAGGGTTCATGTGCCGTACCAGTTGATCTATTGCAGTCGGCTTGCATCGACGAGTGCTACCACGCTACGTGGCCGCCGTTCTTCTCTCCGTACGTGTAGACGTCTGTAGAGGTGCTGTTAAGTTGCGCACTACATGCGTTCCGCCAAGTCTTCCGCTACGCTGTGCGTCAGAAAGGTATAATCTATGATCATCTATAAGCAAGTGATCCTGTTTTTACGTAATATTTATTTTGTGCTAGCCAGTAGCCATCCGTGTAATATTCCAACAGTATCAGAGCCGTGCTTGCGTTGTTTTTGATCTACATTATTTTAATGCGGCTGGCTGTAGAATAGATCGTTTTAACGGACAGCATTATGCATGTATCGGATTGCTTTACTCCGTTTTTGCTTCCTCATTATGTGATTGGCTAATCGGCCGTCTGCGCGCTAGCGTCGCGCGGCTGATCATGAGGTTGTGAATTCGTGTAGCGAAGCAGTTGATACACAGTTGTATGCCTATTCCGGCTAGAACGCCATGCTTGTTAATTTGTAGAAGCATGCGAAAAATCTGTTCTATCCGTCATTGGCTGGTGGAGCCAACTGCGTGTTTAAAAAAACCGTAACATCGTTCGTAGAACCGTAACATCGTTCGTAGAAACGTCTAACTCGTTTTTGCAGAGAATGATGTGATGGTATAGCCTCAAAATCATATGTGATGATCTGTGTGTAATATTTAGTGTGGCATGTGTGTCGCTATTTATTACAGCTAGGTTGAGGCTGTTCGTTTATTGTATTCGGCCTACGTGTCGTCTTGTGGAGTGCTCATGTGATGTAATTTATATTTTAATTTGCTATTACCATGTAATAGGCAAATTAAATTATGTAATTTATCGACATGAGGCAAGGTGACTCGGCGACCACACCGTCCAGAAGAGAGTGTTGAAATTGGAATGCCTAGGAGTAGGCACCCTCACCCATTGCTGGCGGTCGTCTGGACACGCTATTTTTCGTTGGACGAAGAGAGCCATACTATCACAACAATTTGATTATCTATGACATTTATATTTATACACTGCCTGTGATGAGTATAAAAATCCCTCATAAAAATTAAGTTTTTATACCCTTCCAACAGCTGCACCTTTTGGGTCTTGTTAGTAGGTGATGGGTCTACCAAAGCAGGGTGTAATCTTCTTCCTCTATTGGGTGGTGTTGGACACCACAGCATAGTGTTGGTTTACTTGACGAAACTATCAAGTCGGACTTGGGTTTCCGGACATAGCGTTAGAAGTCGAGATATATGATATCAACCAACGAACGAGAGTCGCATTGGATGCGATTGGCAAGCGATGCCTACTCAGTTCACTATGATGCTAGCGGTGATGCCAAAGCTCACTAGTTCCATAGGGAACGTGGGGTCTCGTCCCACTATGCAATGTCGGGAGACGTTCACAAAACATAGTGGGGTTTCTTTTATTAAAAATGTTTTAATGAAAGTAGTGCTAACCGTTGCATATCTATATTGTTGTAGAAAATGTCGAGCAACTTGAGTTTTAATTTGCAATCGATCATAGAGAACGAAAAGCTAAATAGAACTAATTTTGTTGATTGGAACCGAAACCTGAGAATTGTTCTCAGGCAAGAAAAGAAAGAGTATGTTCTTGATACGCCTTACCCTAATGAGCCTCAGAATGTCGCGCACAATTCTAATGCGTATCGTGCTTATGTGAAGCACACTGATGATGCTATGGATGAGCAGTGTTTGATGCTTGTTTGCTTGAACTCTGAGCTGCAGAAGCAATATGAGAGCACCAACCCGCACAATATGATCGCGGGGATGCGTGGCATGTTCGAAAATAAGTCAAGGGTTTACAGGTTTAACACCTCGAAGGCCCTATTTGGTAGCAAGCTTGCTGAAGGTGCTCCGGTCAGCCCTCATGTAATCAAGATGATTGGCTACATTAAGAGCTTGTAGAGACTAAGTTTTCCCCTCAATGACGATCTCACCACCGATGTGATACTGCAGTCTCTGCCAGCCAGCTTTGAGCCATTTATTATGAACTATCACATGAATGGCATGAAGAAGAAGCTGACAGAGTTGCATGGGATGCTGAAGACGGCAGAGGTGAGCCTTAGGAAGGCTCCTGGTCATGTGATGATAGTCCAGAAGGGTAAGAAGCGAAAGCGTCCAGCCAAGGCTAAGAAACCTACCAAAAGTGAGACTTCTAGGAAGGCAACTAAGGCCAAAGAAAAGAATAAAAAGGCTAGCCCCTCTTATGATGATGTTTGTTTTCACTGCGATGTGAAAGGACATTGGTCGAGGAATTGCAAGAAGTACCTAGAAGAGAAGAAAAAGAATGGAGGTGCGACCTCCACTCAAGGTATTAATGTTATTGAAATTAATCTTGCAACACGTCCTAATGATGCATGGGTATTAGATACTGGTGCAATGATTCACACTTGCAAATCATTGTAGAGACTGAAAATAATTAGGCGCTTTGCAAGAGACGACATGGATTTGTGTGTCGGGAATGGAGCAAAGGTTGCTGCGTTGGCCATCGGCACTTATTCATTGTCGCTACCTTCTGGATTAGTGCTAGAACTTAATAATTATTATTTTGTTCCTGCATTGAATAAAAACATTATTTCCGCCTCATGTTTAGAGGATGATGGTTTTGAATTTGTAATAAAGAACAAGTGTTGTTCTATTTTTATGAATGGCATGTACTATGGGAGATGTCCCGTTGTGAACGGGCTTCATGTTCTTAATCTTAAGGAAACTGAATCAATAATGTTAATGCTAAGAAATTTTGCAAATATGATTCTAATCCTACTTACTTGTGGCATTGTCGCTTAGGCCATATAGGCAAGAAGCGCATAGAGAGGCTCCATAAGGATGGTCTTCTCGATTCTTTTGATTATGAATCAATTGAGACATGTGAGTCATGCCTACTTGGAAAGATGACTAAAGCTCCTTTTGTTGGACAAAGTGAGAGAGCAAGTGACCTATTAGGCCTAGTACATACATATGTATGTGGCCCAATGAACTCAACCGCAAGAGGTGGCTTTCAGTACTTTATTACCTTTATCGATGACTTGAGTAGATATGGCTATATCTATTTGACGAGGAACAAGGCAGAATCCTTTGAAAAGTTCAAAGAGTTCCAAAATGAAGTGCAAAATCATACTGGCAAGACAATTAAATTCCTACGATCGGATCATGGTGGGGAATTTTTGAGCCATGAGTTTGATGACCATCTAAAGAATTGTGGAATTCTTTCGCAACTGACTCCACCCGGAACGCCACAATGGAATGGTGTGTCCGAGCAGAGAAACTGAACCTTGTTGGACATGGTGAGGTCAATGATGAGTCAAACTGATCTTCCAATGTATTTTTGGGGGTATGCGCTAGAGACAGCTGCGTTTACACTCAACCATGTACCATCTAAATCTGTGGAGAAGACACCATATGAGATATGGACTAGAAACATCCTAGCTTGTCGTTCTCGAAGATTTGGGGCCGCGATGCCTATGTTAAGCGTTTCACGCCAACAAAGCTCGAGCCCAGATCTGATAAGTGTATCTTTGTGGGATATCCTAGGGAAACCAAATATATTATTTCTACAACCGTCAAGAGAACAAAGTGTCTGTTGCTCGGAATGTGGTCTTTCTTGAGAAAGAGTTTCTATCAAAAGAAGTTAGTGGGAGCACAGTGCGACTCGAAGAGGTTTGAGAAACACAAAAAATGGTCTAGTTTCCACTGATGAGGAGGTGCAGCAAGATGAGCCGGCGATGGTCGCTGACCAACATGCTGAACCCCAACCACGAAGATCAATACAGGCACATCATGCACCTGAAAAGTACACGTTACTAACTACAGGGCGGTGTGACATCTTATTGTTGGACAACGAAGAGCCTAACACTTACACAGAGGCGGTAATGGGACTAGAGTTCGAAGATGGCTTGAAGCCATGAGATCCGAAATGGAGTCCATGAGAGATAATCAGGTTTGGAACCTGGTTGATCCACCCGAAGGCATGAGGGACATAGAGTGTAAATGGATTTTCAAGAAAAAGACAGACGTTGATGGAAATGTTCACATCTATAAAGCAAGACTGGTTGCAAAAGGTTTTCATCAAATTCAAGGTGTTGATTATGATGAAACATTTTCGCCTGTCGCTATGCTAAAGTCTATCCGGATCCTTCTAGCAATTGCTGTGTATTGTGACTACAAAATTTGGCAAATGGACATCAAAATGGCTTTCCTTAATGGAAACCTAAGTGAGGATGTGTACATGACACAACATGAAGGTTTTGTCGACCAACAAAATGCTAGAAAAGTTTGTAGACTCATGAAGTCTATATATGGGCTAAAGCAAGCATCCGGAGCTGGAATCTTCGTTTTGATGAGGAAGTTAAATTGTTTGGCTTCTCAAAAAATGAAGAAGAACCATGTGTTAACAAGAAAGTTAGTGGGAGCGCACTCGTGTTTCTGGTCTTGTATGTGGATGACATACTACTGATCGGGAATAATATTCCACTAATGGAGGATGTTAAGGCCTCATTGAGAAAGTTTCTCTATGAAGGACCTTGGAGAAGCATCCTACATTTTCGGTATGAAGATCTATAGAGATAGGTCTAAGCGCTTAATTGGATTAAGTCAAAGCACGTACATTGAGAAGGTGTTGAATAGGTTCAACATGAATGAGTCCCAAAAGGGATTCATACCTATGTCACATGGTGTAACCTTGAGCGATACCCAGTGTGACTCGACGCCTGATGAGCAAGAAAGGATGAGTAGAGTGCCTTATGCTTCGGCTATTGGCTCTATTATGTACGCCATGATATGCACGCGCCCAAATGTTTCATATGCTCTAAGTGTTACGAGTAGGTACCAATCAAACCCAGGTGATGCTCATTGGGTAGCAGTTAAAAATATCCTTAAGTACTTACAAAGAACTAAGGATCAGTTCCTAGTCTATGGAGGTTCGGAAGAGCTCGTTGTAAATGGTTACACTGATGCTAGCTTCCAAACCGACAAGGATGATAGCCAATCACAGTACGGATATGTCATCTGCCTCAATGTTGGGGCAGTGAGTTGGAAAAGTTCCAAGCAAGAGACAGTCACAGATTCAACAATGGAAGCCGAGTATATTGCGGCTTCGGAAGCTACAAAGGAAGCTGTATGGATCAGAAAATTTGTTTTTGAGTTGGGTGTGGTCCCTAGCTACTTCATTCCGATAGACCTCTATTGTGACAATAATGGTGCTATTGCACAAGCAAAGGAGCCTGGGTCACACCAAAAATCCAAGCATATACTGAGGCGCTATCACCTGATCCGAGAAATTGTTAGTCGAGCAGATGTGAAGATATGCAAGGTGCACACTGACCTGAACATGGCAGGTCCATTGACCAAGCCGCTACCACAAGCAAAAGCATGAGACACACATAAGAGCGATGGGCATAAGATGCTGGCATGATTAACTCTAATGTGAGTGGGAGGCTTATGATGATGTATACCTTAATGGTAGTCATAGGATGATGACATCATATCAATATTTGTAATTTGCATGTTTCAGTGAGATGTTCCATGACGTTTTTCATAATATGCAATTAACGAATGTGTGATTCGATAGTGCAACTCCATGATTTAAATTGAAGACGTACTAAAAGAGATCCCCAACTTCTATCCGTCATGTGGGACTGTGGTGTAGAGATAAGTTGGTACATGTGTTGGGTGGATGATCATGTTTCACGGGTCATAGCGATATTGGATATCACACCAACAATGTAGACATGTGTTGAGAATACACTGTCGGATCGACCCACTATGAGACACCGCGAATATGTGCTATCGATTTGTCTCACAAATGACACACATGCTAACGTCCTCTAACCTGAGATCGACGTAGAGTCCTAGATTGGGTAAGTCATACTTTGGGTCTTCCAAACACTACTCCGTAACTGGGTAGTCATAAAAGTAGCTTTTGGGTATGTTCTGAAGCAAGTTGCAGGGTGCATCGAGTCAAGATGGGATATGCCCATCCTGTATCAAGGAGAGATTCCTTTGGGCCCTCTCGATGTGTA
Organism: Miscanthus floridulus; assembly: GCF_019320115.1. Taxonomy (NCBI): domain Eukaryota; kingdom Viridiplantae; phylum Streptophyta; class Magnoliopsida; order Poales; family Poaceae; genus Miscanthus; species Miscanthus floridulus. Next base: position 81,215,746 of record NC_089593.1, on the reverse strand, counting down.
GGAACTGAAAGTGCGTGACCATGCCTTGACTAATGGTTAGTCGATAAATTTAGTTCTGCACGGAGCGAGAAATGGCTGACAATCAAGGGTAGCACTTCACTCGCCTTGTACTTGGCTAGGCTAGGTGTCATGTGGCAGAAGGACATAGTAATGGAGAGTGTTAAAAGGTTGTGCAAGATATGATCTTCGTGAATCATCAGGAGTTAGTATGCCTTGCTAGAGGCCAATGCTAACTATTGAGCAGAAATGGTTTTTGGGTCATGACCGTTGGAACCTACGGGGTCACACACTTAAGGAGAAAGAAATCAAAGGACAAATGGATCAATTGGATTGAATCCAGGATATTGCAACATGGCCTCAATGGTTGGCTGACTCTTGTGCAAGTGAGAGATTGTTGGATAAATGCCCAATGGTCAGGCCCAACTAGCTCATGCTTGGCCCATTAGCAATTCTATAAATGCTAATGACCTGGCTAGAGGGCAATTAACCTAATTCCTTCAGCTACCACGCACGCTGCCGCTTCTCTGTGCCTAGTGAACGGGTGAACAGGAGAGGCCGTGGAGAGGGTTCATGTGCCGTATCGGTTGATCTGTTGCAGTCCGCGTGCATCGACGAGCGCCAGCACACTACCGTCGCCGCTGTTCTTCTCTCCGTACGTGTGGACGTCCGTAGAGGGTGCCGCTGAGTTGCGCGCTACGTCAGATCGTACCGTATAACTACTTTCTCAACGTCGACTACATTGACTACGCATGTTCCGCCAAGTCTTCTGCTGTGCCGCGCATCGGGAAGATATAATCTATGATCATCTGTATGCAAGTGATCTTATTTTTACGCGGTATTTATTTTATGTTATTAGCGAGTAGCCATCCGCGTCATATTCCAACACAGACTACCAAACCAAATACACGGATACAGTACCAGCCGCGGTGTGGGCGGACCCAGCCACGTCCTGGCCAGAGCGGTTCGAGGACGGCCGAGGCGAAGGGCTGCTCATGATGCCGTTCGGGATGGGAAGGCGGAAGTGCCCCGGAGAGGCCCTCGCTCTGCAGATGCTGGGGCTGGTCCTGGGGACGTTGATGCAGTGCTTCGACTGGGGCACCGTCCGGCCACGGCCACGGCCAGGCCAATCCCGGCGGTGGCGGCGGCCAGAACAACCCCGGCGGCGGCGGCCATACCAATCACGGCGGCGGCAGCACCCATGCCCTAGGACCAAAACAAACGAGAATACGGCAAACTGCGAGCAAGATCGATGGATTACCTAGTCCTAGGTCGGCGGCGGCGAAGTTCCTCTCGCCTGGACAGCGACCTTTGGCGCGAAGAACACTGCTCGTGGGAAACACCAGCGCAGAAGGGGGAGATCGAGTGGGGAAACACCGATACGGGCGTGCGCCTAACTTTACGCGCTGGGGTCGAGGTTTTCCAAGTACTAAAAGATTAGAAGGTGAGTCAGGGAATTGTTGGAGATGTTTTTTTTTCTATTTTTCTAAAAAAATCGTGGATTAGGAAGGATTATATGATACTCTTGGAGATGCTCTATTATTGTGTCCCATTTGTTCTTAGGTGAGCTGCTCACAATAGTCCCCCGCTCAGGTCTAATTTGGAGTTCAGAGGAATGGATATTGATAATCGATACGTGGTCTGTAATGAGAAGGGAGAAGATGGAGGCCACTTATTTTTTAAATGCAGCAGGGTGACCTCAATATGGGCAGGGCTGGGCATGTCATCACGCTATGAACATCTAGCCAGTGTTGAATCGGCAAGAGAAGCTGTGCGGTACATTTTGGGAATGCCAAAACTTCCACAACTAACAATGGCGGTTGGGATGTGGACATGGTGGTCGGAGCGAAATAAAATCAGAGAAGGCAAACGAAGACCAGACTATGTCATAGTCAAGCTGATAGAATGCTACACGGGGGAGCTTTGTACAACAGAACGCCAAGGAAACCAGAACGGTGATCTGAACTGTCCAAAAAGTGGCAGCGACCGGCACAAAATATTTTGAAGATCAACTGCGATGCATCTTTTCGCAGGGAGACAGGGGACGTCGGTTGGGGGTTCATAATCCGGGATGAGGACGGTGATATGATCTCGGCTGGTCGGGGTCGACTTTCCCACATTTTGGACCCCTTCCAAGCTGAAGTAGTGGCATGTCTACAAGGGCTACAAGCGGCGATTGACTTGGGCATATCCAGAGTTCATCTAGAAACTGATGCCGTGCAAGTTCAGCAAGCAATGGAGTCTCAGAGATGGGACCTCTCCATGCCCGGAGGGTTGATTAGGGAGCTCAAAGAGCTTGTGAGTCTGAACTGTGTGGAGTTTAAAATCAGGGCTGTCCCTCGTTCTTGCAATAGTGTGGCACATGATCTAGCGGCTCTTGGATGTGTGTGTTCGGTGGACGATGACCCTATCATGGCTCATCCTCCAGATTGTATCTTGAACATTGTTGCTGCCGAGCGTGCAGACACAGAGTAATGGAATTGCATTTCGGTTTCAAAAAAAAAAGTGTGTTTTGCAACTGTGAGAGTTTTCATGTGATTTATTTGGTGGATTTACATCTTACACATGGCTGATTGCTTAGCTCTACCTGAAGCTTTTCATGCTATAGAACATATGCGTTTGTCAAAGATCGCGGCTGCATTGATATTGATGCCATCTATTAACCAATCCCTCTTTTTACCATAGTGAAGCAAGAGAATGAACAGGCCATGAATCTCAGTTTCAGTAACTACGCAACCTACGAGAACCGAGCTAGGCTCATGTGGCTAGCGCAGCCATGGATGGTCCCGGTGATTTCTAGAAGGGCGCGGTCTTCTAATCTGCGTGTAGTTCACTACTACAGAAATGATTTTGAGAGACACCCCAAAAACTTAACCGAGGCGGACGCCTATTTTAGCCCGCCACGGTAAATCCCACGATTTACCGAGGCGGGCGTTTTTTATTTACCGTGGTGGGCACTTTTGCCCGCCTCGAAAAATCGATTTACCGAGGCGGGCACCTTAAAATGCCCGCCACGGTTAATAGGTATTAACCGTGGTAGGCATTTTAAGGTGCCCGCTTCGATAAATTGATTTTCCGATGCGGGTGCGTTATAAGGCCTGCCACGGAAAATGGCCTGGCCCAACCGGCCCAAGACGAAGCCCGATAGCCACTCCAGGTATAAATAGGCACACTTACGGTTTCCCAGCCACAACCAAACTCCCTCCCTCCGCCTCCGTGAGCACCCGATCCCCTTCATCGCGATTCTCGGCTCCCTCTCACTCTCAGATCCACACGGCGCCCCTGCTCCCTCTCCTCCAACTCTCACTCGTGCCCCTCTCCCTCACACCGTCTCAGCGCGCCGCCCCTCTCCTCCGGCCAGCCTCCATCTCCCTCTCCACCCCATGACGCCGGTGATGGCGCTGCAAGGCGGGCATACCCGGTGGTGCGCGCTGTGGCCGGCGGCAAGGACCGCCACAGCAAGGTGGCGGCGGCGTCCACTACGGCGTCCCTGACGGATCTGGCCTCACCACGGCGGCGGCCTTCCTCCCTCCCTCTCCATGGCGCGGATCGACACGGCGCGGATCCATGACGGCGGCCTTCCCCCTCCCTCCTCGCGGCGGCGGCGGCTGGGGCGTCCACGACGACGACGGTGACTGGGGCCAGATCCACGACGGCTGGGGCCAGATCCATGGTGGCGACACCTGCTCCGGCGGGGATCCACGGCAGCGCGGCGCGTGGAGGTAGGTACAACACTTCCCTCCCTCTCCCTCTTCCTTCATCTCCCTCTCCCTCTTCCTTTGCAGATGACGACGATGAGATCCAGCCACCATGGCCCAGATCCAGCCCCCACGGCGCGTATCCAGTGGTGGGTCCATCCACAGCGCCAGATCCATGGCATGTGGGCCGCTCGACTGAGGTGGTGGACGGATCTGGTGCGGAGGAGCTCCCTGGCCGCGGTGGTGGGCGGATCCAGCAAGGTGGGAACAGGTGCGTCGGTGGGTTGGGCTGGGAACGTACGGGCTCGCTGGCAGGCTTGAGAATGGGCTCGCCGGCGGGCTCCTGGGTTTTTTTTGTTTTTTTTAAATGATTTACCGTGGCGGGCGTCCTAACGTGTCCGCCGTGGTAAAAGTATATTTACCGCGGCGGGCACGTTACACCGCCCGCCGCGGTAAATCGGTTAACCGCGGCGGGCAAGGCCGCCCGCCGCGGTTAAGCCACGATTTACCGTGGCCTCTAGGCCGCAGCGGACGGCTTTGCCCGCCGCGGAAAACCGAAAACGCCCGCCTCCAGTAAAGTTGTGTGTAGTAGTGGTTGTAGATCTAGTTGTGCACACATGCATGGTGTGTGCGTGTGTAGTGTGGGCATGTATTCGTATATGTACAGATACTACAGCTATACACAGATGAGAGGCTTTTAAAAAAACAACATGACCTATGAAGGTAGGGGTATGTCTTACTTTTTTTGGAGATGGCACTGTGATAACTTAGAGATGTATGACAAATCTCGTGCATTATAAATCAACTGAAATCTGTTGGAGATGACACTGTATGACAATCAGCTACTCTGTGCAAATTAGTAGGGCTAGATCAATATGTGGGTCCCACGTATAAGTTCTAACTTATAAGGATTATTACTTGTTAGTTGACTAATTTAGGTAACCCAATGGTTTTTAGGCTAATTAACACTCATGTCATATGGGTCGAATTCATGGCAAATCCATGAGTTGTGGATTGGTTTGGATCCTTGGGGTTGTTTAGGTTAAGTAATCCAGGAGTCAGCTAAGCCAAGTCGTGCCTGGAAACCGACTAGATTACATCTAAAAGTCGGTTTTGGCATTTTTTATGTGGGAAATTTGGAGATTACGATTTGGACATATTTCCTACTGGGATAAGACCCCCCGGCATATATGAGAGCATCACGACTGGTTGAGTTCCCAACTATCTAATCATCAAAAAACACATCTACTACACCCTTTACCTTTTTTCCAACCCCTCCTGCTATTCGTCGCATCTCCCAGCGAGATTTGACGATGTTCTAGGCGGCCCTGCTGGTCCTAGGACACCCTCCATATGCTCCTCCTTGATGGGTCTTCCCAGGAGAAGTTCATGAGTCTATCTCAGCCAAGAACGGGCTCAACATGGGCCTAACTGGTCTCTAGATCAGTTTCATCGATCACGCTACATTCTTGCTGCATTGTAGGTTGTTTGCAACCTCTTGTGCATGCTATCCCCTGCTGGTGTGTGATTTGGACACCCTCCAATGTGAACAAACTATTTAGCGACTCTGCTAGGGAAGAAGAAGCAAATCAAGAACCAACCTACTAGCGAGATGGCGACCAAAGGCGATGGTGGTGAGAAGGGTGACAAGACCAACCTCTTCAACGAACCAACATCATCTTCCCACAATCCATGGATAAGCTTCTTGATGAGTTGCGCCAAAAGCTTCAAGCCAAGCTCGATGCCGATATCAAGGCTTTCTTGGAGAGCGGCACCAAGAATCGGCATGATATGGTTACTCAATTCTGTGAGCCCACCTTTGGAGAAGCTACTACTCCTACATCTTCTGAGTCCGAGGCAAAGGCCACCGAAAAGCCTAATGAAAAGGTGAAAGCCCTAGTTTGGTTTTGGATAATTGATGAAACCTAAGTGGACTAACCCTATGCTCTAAGTGTGTAATTGAGATAGGTTGGTCTGATTTAAAGTGACGGAGCTAGATGGCACTCAAGTGATGGAGATGGCCAAAAGATGGTGATCAAGTGCTCCAAATTGGAAAAGAAGAAAGAGAAAAACAAAATTCTATGGTGCTCAAGGCAAAGGTATAAATAGTGATTTTGTTTTGCTGGTCAAGACGCAATAGAGTGCGTGATCGGATTTAGGATAGATGGTCGTACTACTAAGAGGGGAGCTTATCAGACAATTCGGTCATCTAGTGCCATTAGGTGTTGGACATCTATGCATATGTGGTTAGTCCTAGTGCGTAATGGAAAGCAAGCGAAAATGTTTATGAAAAATGCTTTGGAAAAGCTAACTTGGCTCTAACATCTTTGGAAAAATGTTTGAGAGTTAGCAATGCTTGCGAAGGATAGCTTGGGCTCTTAGTGCTGCCACCTGGTTGGCACTGAACCGGATGTTCGGTGGGTCTAGACAAGGTCGCCTGAGCTGCTACACGCGAGCATGTTTCTGGCCAGCATGTTTACGTCCGGTGTGCACCGGACTGGGTGTTCAATGGCTCATCCGCTGCGTCGAACAAGGGCACCTCCCTTTATTTCCAGAGACTAGCAAAAACGAGACTTCACTCCTAGAGTTCACTGGACAGGCTGTCTGGTGCTCCGGATAGAGGCACCGCCCTATTTTCTATAGAGGGAGGAAAACGTGATCGTCACGGGTGAAGGTCACCAAACTAGCAATCCGGTGCGCCGGACCATCTGTTCGGTGCCTCTGACATAGACAATGGTACTACCCATCAGGAAGGCACTAGACCGGCTATCTGGTGCCACCGCCGCTGTTCGGTGCCCATGCACTTTGTTGCTCTAAGGGGTAATGGCTCTATTTCGTGGTGGGGGTTGTAAATAACCCCCTTGGATAGCCATGGCCACTCTCTTGGACCCTCCTAACTGTTGAGCAAAACTATTGGGAGCAATAGAACACAATCCACTCACTTGCATCACTTGGGATCACATTTATGAGTGAGATTAATTGAGAGCCTCTAGTAAATTGCATCAAGTTGTTGTATCTTGTGGCACTAGTTGGACACATTGGGCTGGTGGATTTCTTATTACTCTTGGTGATTGTCGTCACCTTGCCGGCCTAGAGCTTGGAGGATCGTTGAGCGGCTATTGGTGACTGTTGTCGGCTCTGATCATTCGATTATGAGGGGTTCTTGTGTAGGGCTAGGCATGTGGTGCCTATTAGCGCGTCAACCACCAAGTGAGTGTGTCGTCACAACATGATTAAGTTGCTGGCAAGCAACTGAACCACAAAATAAATCATTGTATCATCCTTGGTATTCTAGTGATTGAATTGTCACTTGGCTGGTTCGGTATATATCTCTACCACTTTTGCATTACTTTTCTTTGATATACTTGCTTTTTGGTAGTGCTTGTTTTTCTTGCTAGTTGAATAGCCTAGTTGTTTTAGTTGTAACTAGTTTTCTAGCTAGCTCTCTAGTTATGGTAGTAGTAGCGACCTAGCTTAATTGTTGTGTGATATATACTTAGAGATCATAGCAACTAGCATTTGGTAGGTGGCTTGCATAGCACCCTCTGTAGAGCTAGAGCAAAATTGCTTTTTCGCCATCTTATCATCTAACACTTTGCTCTAGTAATTTTGTAGAATTTTAATTAGGATATTCACCCCCTCTAGCCATTTAGGACCTTAAAAGGCTAAGGTCAATGAAGAGGTAAATGATGATTCTTATCCTAGTCATGCCAATTATGCTAAGATGTTATTAGATGAAAGAAACATTCAAACAAATAATCTTCAACATATTGATAATTTGCTTAATGCTCGCATGAATAAGTTAGAAGGCAAGACAACCGATTGTGGTCAATCGGGTGTTAAGAAACCCCAATTTGGCATGCCTTTAAATTTTTATGAGAATCAAAGCTCCTATGCAGCAGCTCATAAGCTTCAATTGGCCCCTTCAACTCCTTAATCCGATAATGCTAGTTGTGCTGGAGCTAGTACATCAACACCAACATTCACTTTTGCTCAAAATTTGGGTTGTATTATGTGAACTGATCAAGGGGCAGCAATGAATCGAGCTTTTTGGGGGGGGGGGGGGGGTATAATATGGTTCTTCCCAACCCACCGAAGTCACCTAGCCAAATTATTCTTATGTTTAATGTTCCTCCTAATACTTCCACGATCGATTTTAATGAAGCTTTGAATCAGTTTAAAGAAGATTTGTCTAAATCTCTTGAGAGCAATTTGGGTGTGCCAATTAAACCCAATAGGAATACTTATCATCAGCCGTACCCCTCCACTTTTGATTTCATGAAAGGACCCGATGATTGGAGGGTATTAGATTTTTATAAATTTAGTGGTGATGATAGTAAAATTCACCATGGAGCATATTAGTATGTTTCTTGCACAAATGGGTGAAGCAAGTACCATAGATTTTTTTAATGTGCGTCATTTTCCTTTATTTCTTACTGGTATAGCTTTTGCTTGGTTTACTTCAATACCATCTTGTTCTATTGGCTCATGGGCTGAATTAGAGGAGAAATTTCATAATCACTTTTATAAATAAAGGAGTCTGAAACTAGATTGTCTCACCTTACATCGATTGATCAAGGGCTTAATAAATCTATTCTTGATTTTGTTAAATGCTTTAGGGACATTAAGAACTGATGCTTTCATTTAATGTTCTCTGAAAGAGATTTGACCAATTTTTGTTTTGTTGATTTATATTATAGCATTAAAGAAAAACTTGAGCATTATGAGTTTCTTAATGTTAATCAATTGCTATGAAAGGCCATTGCGGTCAAATCTCGCTTAAAAGAATATCGTGATGTTCATAGGTCTCGTCATCCAAATGTGCATGTCATAGAAAGTTATTTCGATAGCTCGCACAATGAAAGTAAAGAATGCTTAGCTGTTGAATTTGTATGGCCAGCACAAAACAAATTGGTCACTTGTACTTCTCTCAAGATGATTCACAAGAATCGGCAAGAAGAAGTGAAATTTACTTTTGATTTCTCTAAGTGTGACCGAATATTTGATGAGTTGCTTAAATTTGGTTGTCTTAGAATTAGTTATTCATTGCCATAAGCTAAAGAGTTAAAGAGAAGAGCCGGTTGCAAATATCATAACTCTTTTTGTCATGGACTAATGATTGCAATGTTTTCTATCGGCAAGTCCAATCGGCTCTCAATGAGGGACGATTAATTGAGTCTTACTGAAATGCAAGTTGGCAAGGTTCCTTTTCCAATCCATTTGGCTGAGAAAGGAGAACCCGTTGTTTTGATTCATCCGGAGCAAGACGATACAACTCAATGCAAGAAAGTCATTATCGGTGAACCATGAGTGGCACTGAAGATAAGGATGAAGATGGCAAGAATAAGCTCAGGATCACTGCTGGATCAATGAAGCACTCGAATAAGCAAAGATGGTACGAAACGGTGGTGGCACAGCAGAGGCCGCCCAGGCCAACTCCTCTAGTCGGCCAGGCCAACTCCCCCAGTCGGCCAGGCCAACTCCAGCCTAGCACAGTCAGCTCAGCTGACCCATGGGGTCGGCCAGGCCGAGTCCTCTCTCCCTAGCATAGCCAAGTCGGCTGAGCTAACTGTGCAAGTCGGCCAGGCCGACTCCCTAGCCTCCTGCAGCTTCAGTGCCTCCGGTGTTCATGTTTTACGCACTTTTGTTCCACCGAGGCCGGAGATTGGTACCTGAAAGACCAATGAGGAGAAGATTAATGGGAGAATTGTGAAGAGGCAATGCACCTTAATAGGCTCATGTCCAAGTACAAGCATCAAAAGGCCAATTCCCTGAATCGACCATTAAAAAAGGGAGAGCCTACTCCTCCCAAACAAGATGATAAGTCCAAGTAGTTGGTGGTGGCACAAGTAGCAGCTCCAGTGCAGCAGAGAGTTGCTCCTCGTGTGTCTAATTGGGGTCCCCCGGTTGCACCTCCAATCACACCACAATGGGGCCCTTATAGGGTTTGGGTGACATATCCTCCGGCACACCTATGCATCATCAACAAAGGTGGGGAGAGCCTACTGGTCATAATTCATGATAATCCGTATTTAGCCGATTGAACAATGGTCATTCAAGCTCACAATGGATGATGGGCGGCCATGGAGAATGCAGCGATGGGTGAGAGCAGGAACTCCCTCCTACCACCGAGGAACTTTGGCCTAACGTGTCGAGGTTCGGCACCAACGTGAGGTCACGGACATGCATCAGGGCACATCATATAGTTGGTGGTGAGGAAGAGGATGTCCCCACAATGCCCATCAATGCCGAGGGTGCGGTAACCATTGGAGAAGAAGTTGAGTGCCACAGGCAGCGGCGAGGGCGTGGAGGCAAGTCATGGAGACAGTTGTGAATGGAGGTCGGCGATGAGGCAGCGGGGTCTAGTGCGGCGGGTAGAGGAGAGGGGCGGTTGTGGCGGGGAGGGGAGGGGCTCTAGGTGCACAGAGCCACTAAGCGTGTCTAGGCGGTGCGGGGTGGCAGAGGGGTAGGGCCATAGGGGGCAACAACGATTGAGGCAGAGCAGAACTAGGGCTATTGTCATTGATTGGGGAAGGGCGGAGCAGGACGCAGCATGATTGGTAAGCGCGAGGAGCAACGAATCGACAAGGTCGATGAAAGATACAGGTGAAATCACTATGAACTTTTTAAGTAGCGAAGAGGAGAAGGTATACCTCATGTCTTGAAAATGGTGTAGTAGTATCTTTTCGGTGGCACTTAGTGTCTCAAACATCTCACGCCAGAGTAGCCTCTCTAGAAGATTGTGCAAGCCCTTCATGTCAAAACAATAGCCGTTGTCGCCGCCCAAGTCCGACTGGTCGCCATCACCGTCGCATCTAGGAACATTGCCGCCACCACTACCAGCAGTTTCGACAACCTCATGGTGCTCATCAGGGTCCTCGACGCCCTTGTGAACAACGCCGCACAAGTCCGACATCTAGGATCTCAGCGTCCACTCCCTCGGTGGCCTCCCCGGATGAGGTGGGGTCGACTTGGCAGCCCCGGCAATGGAGATCTCTGGGATCTCGGCGTTGGCGACCTTGGTGGCATCCCCCGAGATAGAGATGTCACAGGCCTCGATGAGGACGTCCTTGGGCATACCGACAGCGGCACGGCTGGCCGTATCAACGTCGTCAATGCTGCCGAGGACGGTGTTGCCGCAGACGGTGTCGGGGTGGTGGTCCATCTCGCCGGCCTTGACGCTGGGGACGCTGCCACCGCCATCGGGCTTGAGGATGCCGTTGGAGACGTTGCGGGGCATGTATACCACCATGCCTTGATTGGCCTTGGAGTCGGGGATGCCGTCATGCCTGATGCCGCCAATGCCGTTGCCGAAAGGTAGGACGCGCTGCCCGTACGGTGGATGGAGAAAATTTTGTAGTGCACATAAACCTCAAATTTGTCATTTTTGTATGAATTTTTTCAAAAGTGATTTTGTATCCCAACTTTCACTGTCACTGGGGACGACGAAGCCGCCTGGAGACAAAGCTGCCGCTAGGGACGATATCGCCGCCATTGGAGACATTGCGGGGCGTGTGCCCGCCGATGCCAGTGCCAAAAAGGATGTGCTACCGGTACGGCGGAAGGAGGCGTGCCTGTGGCACCACAGCCCGACGAGCACAGCTGCGGCCTACCTGCTGCCTCAATGCTGACACGCGGGGTGCCAGCGCGGCGGCGATGGCACAGCTGCCCCTAGTTGTTGTGGAAGCTAGCAGTCTTGCGAACGTGGCCATCTCTGGAGGCGGTGGTGGGCACGCCCCTAGCTTTGGGAGAGGGAGTAGGGTTACGGTTTCGTGCTCCTGCTGCCTTGGAGCAGCGATTTGGGGTTTTGGGAAGGAGTTGGTGGCCTGGTGGAGTGGTGAGGGTTAAAAAGAGAGACTCAGGAGAAGGGAGGGAGAAGGAGAGGGGTGCTACGTGAAGAGCGGAGAGAGAAAGAGATAGTGAGGGATGGCAGTTTTGCTTTTGCAGGGGATGCCGTCGTCTGGCGGATGGGACGAACGGGCCCACACAGGCCAGAGGCCAGAGGGACAGGACGGAGGGCTAGGCCAGAGGCCAGCAGCTCACAACTCTCAAGCACCCTAGTCAGCTGGCCTACACCCACCACACACAATACTACTACTCCTACACAACACAAACATGTCCTAACGTTCCCCTCCCATCTCATCTAGTACTTCAGTATTGTTTTCTCCTCATTCATATTCCACTTGCACAGAAAAGAGAAACATGGACTGGATGTATGCCCAGGCTAGGGCTATGCTAACCTGCTACTGCGAGGAGGGAGGATCGCAGGCCATGCTGGATGCACTCAGGCTCAGCTCAAACAAGTCTAGCTGCACATCCGGAACCCTCTTTGACCATCAATTAAAGGGGGGCATGGTTCCTGCTCTTACTATGTCCAAATAAGTTAAAACCATGACCAAAGTAATATAATGGCATGGGTGAATGATATGCCAAGATATTTTAGTTTATTAATTAATTAAAGCAGTTGTGTTTCAATTATTATATATTGTACTAGTTTGTATACGTGTAATAACCACACGTGCTGTACTACTTCTGTGGCATACAGGTCCCACATAGCTTTAAACATAATGAATAAACAAAAAGTGCACCAAAGATGAGATGCCATTCCTACTGCATTTAAGATTTTAGGAATTTCAACACTATGCTTTGAACGTGCGTGTTTCAAATTGGATATGCCGCAACAATAGCCTGGAAATAAAATTAAAAATCATTTCAAGGTTACTAGTACGTGTACGTACCAAGACAAAAGGTAAACCTCCAAAACAACGCATTATATGTAACACCCCAGTGTTAAGCTTTGCATTTGGCACTTGCATTTCATGAGCACAAGCATGATCCAAGCATTCATGAACATGAACATATGAAATTTCATCTCATTCTTATACATTATCACATGAAATGTTGATTGTATATATATGCTTATGCTTGCAATCATGTATGACCAATGTATGAGATGGTTGTGAGGTCATGAAAACACCTTAGACACATCTAGGATGGTAAATGGAACAATGTTTGTATTCATGACATGGGCCAATTTTGTGTCCAAGTGTTGGTTTCATTTGAAATGTCATTTTCATGATACTAGTTTGACTAAAGTTGAACAGTACCTTAGATTGTTTGTATGGCTGTGTGACCTACATAAAAGTTGTAGTTCTTGTCATGGGTAACAAACTTTATTTAAGGGTCATGAGCTAATTCAGTGTCTAACATGGTCAAATAGAGCTCACAAGTATCAACAAAATGTTGTTTTCAAAACTTAAAATTTTTCGTGTTGAAACTGTTTTCATATTTAAAGTACCTCACCTTGGAGCAATGTAATTTGTAATCCAGTGAGAATTAGATGATGGTTCCTAAAGCAAAGTTGGAGATCTCACATAGCTCTACAACTGTTATTAAGGAAGTTTTTGCTAAATCGCCACTGATTAGGAGGACGGATCGCTTGAACTTGCTTCGTCAGTCAGGTTCAGAGGTGACTGAACCGACGCCGCGCGCGCGTCATGGCCGACCGGCCACAGTTCGTGCCCACCGCGTGGAGGCCGGCCACCGGTGTTGGGCCCACGCGTCAGTCAAGATCTTTCATGCGCCCTCCCTTCTCACTCGCTCTCACTCGCTTCGCTCTGCCTCTCTCTCGCCTTCGCCTTGCCTAAGCTGAACTGAGCGCCGTCGCCATCGCTGTTGCAGCTCTACCACGCTTGCATGCCACCACCACTGCGCCATTGTGCAATAGCTCATGCACACAGCTCCGACACCACCTCCTCCACCTTGCTAACCAGCTAGCACCACCATTCGAGCAAGGGTAAGGCCGCATTACGTGTTGCTATCGCTGCCATGGCCACAGAGCGCCGCCGAGCTCTGAGCTCACCATAGCCAGTCTTATCCACCACTCCTCCTACCTCCTTCTCCCTGGTTTCGTCATCACCTTAGGTCATAGATGCTCACATCGTCGTTGTTTAACCGCTACCGCCACCGTCACGCAGGAACGCGCGCCGCCGCCGTGCGCGTCCGCCATGGCTACAAGCACACGCTTGTCGCTGCTGACTTCACCGGCCACCCTTAGCCCACTCTGGTACCTATTACCGTGTCACCTAGAGGTGTTGCACCTTCCCCGATGATGGAGACCTACCTTCGGCCGCTGTTTTGTCAGAACGGTGACACCACCATCGTGCTCTGTGCGCTGCCGTGCCGCTATGCACGTGGCCGGAGCTCACCGCCGCTTCACCGTGGCTCGATCCGCACCGTAGAGCTCCACGAGGGTTTGTAGTTGCTGTAGTCACACTGGCCTAGCCATGCTGTTGCCGGGGATGGCCGGAGCACCACCACGCGCCGCCGCCGAGCCGCCATGCTCGCTAGCGAGCTAGCTCCGGTGATCCTCAGAGCGAACCGAGGGTACCTGTAGGTGCGGAATAGGATGGGGAACATGTTGGTGGTGACCTCGTGGCCGGTGACCTCGCCGTCGGTGAGTTCTCGCCGGTCAAGGCACGCCTCTGTATGACAGTGCGACCGTTTGCGGGCTGTCATTGTACTTGTGATCTTATAAATTGGTCGGTTCTATTATATTATATGTGCATCATCACATGTGAACGCATTATGCAGGGGGGAGGGGGGTGGATCTCCTACCGCCTTCTTTTTACCCTGGCTATGCCAAAAAATTGGTAGCCAAAAGCAAATGAGAGCTAAAATACAATGGCGTGACTTTTATTTTTTTTCTTGGTATGAAACTAATAATCCAAGAGTGCTAATTATATGCATGATTTAAGGAGCATCTTTACATATTAATAAATGGATTTTTTTGCAAAAATCACCATATAAGTCACTTGATTCTGATATTCCACCACGTAAAATGTTTTGTTGCACATGCCCAGCCCCTAGTCCATCCCATTGCACCCTAGTATGCACGTGCTTCATTTGTTCTTGTTGTTTCCGCCAACATGCATAGGCCCATTAAAAGCCAAGCTAGACGTATCATGACTATTTTCGGTGCTTCGATTATGCTTATTCACCATGTTGTGACGAAAAACTTTTACACAAAGTGAAAATTGGTGTCACAATGTTTAGTTTTCATGGATGGTCCTTTACACACACACACATTCTAAAGAATACATAAACAACTCTCAATTATCGAAAAAAAATTAAATTGGCTATGTACATAAGTGGTGTGTGCTTTTTGCAAAAAAAAGTAAGGGTTGGGCTTTTGCAATAAAATGACTTATGGGGTGGAGTCTCTCGAAAGTAAGGTGCACACACCGGATGTATGTCATGCACCTTTCTTATCTTCTGACCCGGACACTACCTGCCATATGTGTCCACTGGAAAAGCTTCGGTGCTAGTTCTAGTGCCCTTCTAAGTTGATTTTCTTCGCGTCCTTTTTTTAGGTTTCACTTCTTGTTTGTCTTCTAGGGTCTCCAATACTTCCCTTGAACTTCATTTGATGTGCTGATTGGTGTCACAATTGAAAGCTCTAGTTTGGTTTTGGTGAATTGATGAAACCCTAAGTGGTAACCTAGTTTATCAAAGTGATCATGAGATAGGTAGCACATTCCAAGTGGTGAAGCAAATGAAGATCATGACATGATGATGGTGATGCCATGGTAATGATCAAGTGCTTGGACTTGAAAAGAAGAAAGAGAAAAACAAAAGGCTCAAGGCAAAGGTATAAGAAGTGGTAGGAGCTATTTTGTTTTAGTGATCGAGACACTTAGAGAGTGTGATCACATTTAGGATCGATAGCCGTACTATTAAGAGCGGTGAAACTTGTATCGAAATGCGGTTATCAAAGTGCCACTAGATGCTCTAACTCATTGCATATGCATTTAGGATCTAGTGGAGTGCTAACACCCTTGAAAATGTTTGTGAAAATATGCTAACACACATGCACAAAGGTGATACATATTGTGTTTAGCACTTGGGAGCAAGGATAACAAACTTCACTGGCGGAGTGTCAGACCATAGAGTGCGAACAGTCCTACGGTGCCATCGGCGCACTGTATAGAAAAGACAGGGTTTCACTGAGTGGACCGGACGCTGGCCTCAACTAGATCAGCGCGTCTGGTCAGTAGAAGCAGTGAAGACACTGGCGTCGGTCTTTGACCGGACGCTGGGTCACTTCATGACCGGACGCTGAGTGGGCGTGTCCGGTCCCGCTGACATGGTGGCACATAGAAGAGGAGAAAGGACCGGATGCTGGTGCTGCGTTCGATTGTGACCGACCGGACGTGTCCAGTCGCGAGTGGAGGCTTACTAGAAGTGACCAGACGTTGGGGGTCCTGTGTCCGATCGTGGCACTGTGCTGCGTCCGGTCATCACTTGACCGTTAGGATCGAGCGCTCAGTATTTGAAGAGAGGGATGACATGGCAGCCATCCATTGACCGGACGCTGGTAGGGTGCGTCCGGTCGATCGGACCAGAGCATTCGGTCACCCCGAGCAGTGCCCAGTGAAGGGGTAAAATGGTTCTATTTCATGGGGGGCTCCTATTTAAGCCCCATGGCCGGCTCTAGCTCACTCTCTTGGCCATTTGCATTAACATAGCAACCTTGTGAGCTTGGGATTGTATCCAAGTGCATTGCTTGAGTGTTTGCATCTAGAGGCACTTGGTGTTCGTGTTTTGCTGCAGGATTCGCTTGTTACTCTTGGTGGTTGCCACCACCTAGATGGCTTGAAGAGCGAGGATCGTCGAGCAGAGGTTGATGATTGTCTCCGGCTCCGATCGTGGTGATTGTGAGGGGTTCTTGACCTTTCTCCGGTAGAGAGCTAAAAGGTACTCTAGTAAATTGCTCGTGGCTTGTGTGATCCTTATCTTGTGTTGGTTGTGCGGCACCCTATTAAGGGTTTGGCGTGTGATGCTAATTAGCGCGTGAACCACCAAGTGAGTGAATCACCACAATGAGGACTAGCTTGCCGGCAAGCAAGTGAACCTCGGTAAAAAATCATTGTGTCATCATTTGATTTCGAGGTGATTGGTCTTCATTGGTATTCATTCTTCTAATTGATTGGTTCATTCTTTGACTCGGTGGTATAACCATCTTGCTCTCTCTCTTTATATTACCGTAAACTAGTTTTCAAGCTCTTTAGTGTAGCTAGTCGTGAGAGCTTGTTAGTTTGGTTAGTGTGTCTCTTTAGTTAGCCTTTGAGAGCACACTAACTTAGTGTAGTGACATAATCATTGTGTGGATAGAGACTATATAAACTAGAATTGTGGTAGGTGGCTTGCATTTTTAGTAGGCTAGCGCAACACTCGCTTCGCTTCATATTTGTCTAACCGGTTTGCTAAGTGTTGTTGTAGAAATTTTTATAGGCTATTCACCCCCCTCTAGCCATTAGGACCTTTCAACAATATCTAGTTTTCATGGATGGTCCTTTACACACAAGCACACATTCTAAAGAATACATAAACAACTCTCAATTGTTGAAAAAAAATTAAATTGCCTGCGTACATAAGTGGTGTGTGCTTTTTGCAAAAAAAAGTAGGGGTTGGGCTTTTGCAATAAAATGACTTATGGGGTGGAGTCTCAAAAGTAAAGTGCACACACCGGATGTATGTCATGCACCTTTCTTATCTTCTGACCCGGACACTACCTACCATATGTGTCCACCGGAAAAGCTCCGGTGCTAGCTAGTTCTAGTGCCCTTCTAAGTTGATTTTCTTCATGTCCTTTTTTCAGGTTTCACTTCTTGTTTGTCTTCTAGGGTCTCCGATACTTCCCTTGAACTTCATTTGAGGTGTTGATTCCCTGAACTTCACCTTTAGCCTAGCTCAAGTCCATCCTTGCATCTATCCATATTTCTAAACACTTGATATACTAGCAAACATGGTTAGACCCATTGATTATGTTGTTACTCAACCACCAAAATCACTAAGCTCTTGCCAAGGTACATATTTCTTACATTTGGGAGTGTACCTATTTCTAGCTAGCTCATCCATTATCATCGTGAAGTTTGTTGATGATTGTAGTCGACCAAGATTGGCGGCATTGACTCAGATAAGGGGGCAACATTTGGTGACTTTGATTTGGTGGTACTTATTAGGTCCAATTCCTTGGCTCCGAGAAAAATCCCTAGGTTTAACCTTAGTTGCTTGTATGTGGTAATCGCTCGCTTCCTTTTAAAGACATTGTCTAGGGTTCAAGAATCTTATCAACTACTCCCTCTGTCCTGTAATATAGTGCATTCTAGGAATTTTAAGACAAATTAAGAGAGAACATAAAAGGCGCATGTACCCTCATTTTATTTTCTAATAAGATACTATCATCAACGTAATTAATGGTGATTGGTTGATAAATGGAAAATATTTAATGCAAATTGGTTTTTGTCTTCTAGAATACATTATATTTGAGGATAATTTTTGAATACTAGAATGCATTATATATTACAGGACAGATGGAGTACATGGTACCCAGGTACCCCAACTAGGAGCGGGTGGCTCGATCCGACTACTCGAGAGGCCCAACCGGACATGAATACCTCATCTATTTGGTAGACAAGCACAATAAGGTATACATGGAAACCAACTCCATCTGTTGTAACCGGCTAGGAAACCTACCTGTAAACCGATTAGGATTCTATTTATACCCCTACAGTTTGGACTATATAAGGAGGGGTGGGAAACCCCTTATCAACATCTCTCGAATAGATCCACAACCCATAAATAAATATATAGTACAAATCCTGAACTCCGCAACCAGCCCTAGCACACATGATACATAAGCAATACAACACTCATGATAACATCGTGTCTGAACCAGTATAAATCTATGTCCCATGCCTCTTAAAAAACACGAACACCACATATTTTTTAGCAAAAAGATTTTCAAATAAAAAATATAGAAAAAAATTGAAGGGGCGTCGGGGCCTGGACGCAATGGGCCCACATATGGGTTGCCCAGCCCAACGCTGAACGTTTGGTGCCTTAAGATTTAGGCTGTTGGGCCTTCTGCGCTTCCAACTCTCACATTCAAGAAAAGCATCCTACTCGGCCCATCAAGTCGTCTTCCTCCTCCGACCTCGTCCCGCAGCAACGCAGCAGCAGCGTCAGCGGCACGGCTCCTCCCTTCTAGCCATTCCCCGGTAGGCCATGTCTGGCGGCGGGTGCAGCGTACGCGCCATCTGGATCCTCACGCCCAACGACACCGTAGCCTTCTCCAGGTACCCATCCGAGCTTTTCCGGTCAGGATTTGGCCCCTCTGATCCCATGGGGCTCACCTCTTCCTCCCTTGCGCCAGGCGGTTCGCGGTGGTGGAGAAGCGGTGGCGTGCCGCGTGGGAGGCGGAGGAAGGCGATGGAGAGGGAGACCGGAGGGGCACCGGAGCGGCGCCGTTGCTGTTTCCCGCCGACCACGAGGTCGCCGCCGCATTCGCCGAGCGCCGGAGAAGGTTCGCTCTGTCTTTCTCTTGGTCCTTGAGCTAGCTTTTTGTGCTGTGGATGTTTAAATACCAGTTACTGGATTTTACTTGTGAGTACAAGTGAATTGGGACGGGTGTTAGAACATTATTCAGAGTTTCTGATTAATGATAAAATGGTACCCTTTTTTTTGTCTAAAAACATACTACAATCTGAAAGCTCCTAATGCATGTATAGCAGCAAACAAATAAGTAGCTACAGTTCTTACAAGAATTGCGATTAATTTCTGCACTTCATTCTCTTAAACTGTAGGTAAGCCTGTGTTGTTGTGGCATAATTCAGTAATGCTGTTGGGTGAGATGTGATACATATTTGACAGACATTTGACGCTCTGCAGGGAGGGCACTGCACGCGGTTCAGGCATCCGTACAAACGTATCGTCTGTGGGACTGGATTCTTGGGTTGATGATCCAATTACCCGCCACATTATCTCACTACGCCTGGATAAAGTGGAAGGGGATGGCTTTATGCTGTGGCCTGTGGTTCTGCAAAAGCGTGGAGGGTATTATGTCCTTGTGTTGCCTCTGGTGGATCCTCAGCCATTTAGAGCATATGAGAATCTCTTGAAAAGGTCTGATTGTGGGAGTTCGACCAAGGAGAATGGCAATCTTTCTTCTATCCTGTTCAATCTTCCATGCATAACAGGGTAATGTAAGTTTGCTTACCTACTATATTTTCATGTTCTTCTTTATTGAAGTTTCATTCTGTTGACCATCAATCAACCAGCACTTCATCAAATCAAATGTATAAAAACTTGTGCAAGATTTTTAAGAAACAGAGAGCAAAGCCCCTGATCCCCTTTAAGATTTTTTGGAAGTGATATAATGACATCTTTAACATTTAATTAACAATCATGATCGTTACATGAAAAG
This sequence comes from Miscanthus floridulus, assembly GCF_019320115.1. Classification (NCBI taxonomy): domain Eukaryota; kingdom Viridiplantae; phylum Streptophyta; class Magnoliopsida; order Poales; family Poaceae; genus Miscanthus; species Miscanthus floridulus. The sequence goes on along the minus strand of NC_089593.1, from coordinate 81,195,784 downwards.
TTGATATAGTTCAACACCAGCAACCTAACTAGCTTGCACGCTTGCTCTTTATGTTCAATGTAGAGCATTTATGGTTGCTCATGTTATTGGGGACATAATTACTGGTGATATTGCTGAACCTGAGGTGATCGTTAGCTCTGGGCCGTCTGTTGGTGGACTCTTGGATTCATTGACTGGAAGTATAGGCATTTCAGCACGAGCGAAGCCTATTGCCGCACCTGTTGCAGCACCAACTGCTTCACTCTCTTCTCCTGTTGGTGCTGCTCAATCAGACTCCTTAAAAGGTGGTGTAAGGCTTTTTGACAAGGATTTACTGCGGAACTTCATCATTGGTGCAATGCCTTTTGGTTAGTGTTAACAAAGCCTCCTATCATGGCATATAATACTTCATGTTCTCTTGTAAAGCTTCTTCATGGATCTATACTCTAATGAACCAACTTAGCTAATAGTTTGTTTTGGCAGGCACACCTCAGGATCTCAATTATGCCAATGTTACTTCGATTAGAACTACTGGATTTTCTGGTGATCCTCTTCCGACAGACCAGAAACAACCTGCCTGGAAGCCATACCTGTACAAAGGGAGGCAAAGGATTATCTTTACTAGCCTGGAAACTATAAATGCTGCACTGTATGACCGTGATGATGTGCCAGATTTCCTTTCTGTTTCAGGACAAGTGACCTGTAGGGCTGAACTTGAAGGACTACCTGATGTTTCTTTGCCATTGACTGGGTTAAAAACTGCTCATGTCGAGGTGTCATCATTCCATCATTGTGTTCAAGCTTCAGAGCCCACTGCTAATAAGCAAACCCTTGTTTTTCAGCCACCATTAGGAAATTTTGTATTGATGCATTATCAAGCACCATGCAACATTGCTCCTCCTGTTAAAGGGTTCTACCAGTTATCCATGGTTTCTGAAAATGAAGGTGCTTTTCTATTTAAGCTGACATTGATGGAGGGTTACAAGTCTCCCTTCATTATGGACTTTTGCATGATTACAATGCCATTCCCTCGAAGAAGAGTTGCATCGTATGACGGAAATCCATCAACTGGGACAGTTTCAATGACAGAGCATTCAATTGAATGGAGAATTGTTTCAAGCGGCCGGGGACTCAGTGGTAGGAGCATTGAGGCTACCTTCCCTGGTACTGTTAAATTTCTTCCTAGAACAGTACAGAGAATAAATTCATCATTTCGATCAGTTTCAAGCACTGGATATACTGAAGATAGTGATAGTGAGCAAGATAACGCTAAGAATGGAGCTAGTTTGGATGACTACATCATGGAAAAAATCAATAAGGATCTTCAGGCAGTTGATTTAGAAGAGCCATTGTCTTGGCAAGCGTATAATTATGCTAAGGTATTCCTCTACCAAACAGTGTACTATGAGAGCTTGAGAAAACTTATTATCAGTTCCTTTTGTTTTGAACATGGTACCGTACCTGGGTGAAAGTGAATATGGCACAGGGAAATAGTAGATTGATTGATAGAGTACAGGGAGGTACAATATATAGGAAAGGATCAAGTAGGGTTTATAGAACACACCTCTTCAACGGAGAACCTTGCCTAATCTGTAATCATCTACCACTATTCCCTAGAGGCAGCCCAGCCACCAGGCGTGGGCGTCAAGGCCCATGTGGCCGGCCCTATAGGCGCATATTCTAACACTGGGAATGGTATGCTTGATCTCCTTTGTCATATTCCCTTTTTCAGCTTGGTAAGTTATAGCTAACTATGTTGGTTCATATAGGACTGTGAAACACTTGACTTCTGTATTATTTCTTCATATGGTATCTAGGCCCAAAGCTGATAAAAATATAACTGGAAATCAGTATTACACTTCATTTATATCAACTAGGAGTATATTGGTGATGCCGGTGGGTATGTGGGACCTGTTTATCTATGCATTCATGCTGTTGAATTTCCAAAGACTTTCCTAGATTCTTTTGTCTGTCTTTTCTTTTGTTTTAGTTTCTTGTTAGGTTTCTATCTTCTCAGTTGATTGATTATGAACCTCTTCTGTAGGTTTCTTTTAAGATCACTGGAGGCACGCTGTCTGGTCTTACAATTGATCCAAAATCTGTAAGTTACAAATTACCTTTCTCACTCAACTGTGGTGAGCTGTCATCAATAAATCCATTCTTTGGCTAAACATATTATCCGATCCACAGATCTGGTAGACAATTATGTTCATAAACTTATTGGCATATATATCTAAAATGAAATATTGTTGATAATCACTGCATTTTGTTAAGTCGCAAAATGGCAATCACACCTCAACATGTCACGTGTTTACAGATTTATCTAGCCACCTGCCCACAAACACCTATGGAAACCACAGCATCTAGATTAAAATGTTGTGTTATTTTGGTAGTAGCTCAAGTCTGAGAAAATCATGTCTCGGTTTGAAGTCAGGCAGAATTTCTTTACTCAAGATTTTCTGCTTAAACGCTCTCCACCTTAAAAGGCCCTTTTTTTTTGTCAGCGTGATGATGTTATACTGCTGCACAGGTGATAGAATAGGTATTGAGGTTGTTGTGCACTTGTGATAGTGCTAGAAGTTCTTCTTCTTCTTCTTCTTTTTTTTTTTTTTTTTTTTTTTTTTGGTATCTGATGCTTTATTGAAATATATAGATGAACTAAAATACATCATGTTTTGATGCTTTAATGACCTCCTGCAGGTAAACGTCTATCCTTCTGTAAAAGCCCCAGCTGAATACTCAATGCAGGTATCGTTATCTTGAAAGCTATACAATTTTGCTCCAGCAACCATTAAATAGTGAACCTGCTGAAATTGGATAGTGAGTTTATTTTGTATTATCTTCTGTCACCCTACAGTTGTGTATGCTTACATCTAAATGAGCTTGTTATGTCAGTACGGAGATAGTGACAAACTAATACACACTTGATGTGCCACCACGGTGCTTTTTGTGGCTTCTCTTACAAGAACATCTCTTTATAGAATGGCCACTTGAGAACTTCCTGTCATTTCTATTTCTGTTAAGTTTCAGAAAATTACAAACTTTTGGTAAAAAGCCGCCAAGAGACCAGAGGAAGCGAAGCTGTCTCTGTAGCAGTTTAGTACTGAAAAAAAAAACAAGTACAGTGCGTGCTAGTTTAAGTGGCTTTGGTGGTTAACTATTCTTCTGATGCGCTCTTAAGCTTCATGCCTGCTTAGTTTTTTCTTCTTCAGAAAGCAGACTTGATATTTTCATTACTCCATTTTGCAATAAAACACTTACTATTTGCCTGATCTGTCTAAATTTGAATTCACTTGGTTATGACTAATAGTTGCAAGAGTGCTTGTCTGATTGTGAGCAGCATTGATGAGATATTGGTCTTTTGACAACTGACATGATGTGTGTATTGTTCACCCCTTTGACAGGCTTCTTCTGGAGATTACATTCTGTGGAACACCTTAGGAAAATGTCCGACAGCTGCATTGCCTAGAGAATTATGACTGTCAGTGTTGTCCAGCATACGCACCGGTGCATATGGTTTGGACATGTGCAATTGAAGAAAAGCTTGTCCAACACCGGTTGAGATGGTTTGGACATGTGCAACGGAGACCTCCAGATGCACCGGTGCGTAGCGGAATCCTAAGCCAGGACAGTAACGTGAAGAGAGGCAGAGAAAGACCGAAGTTGACTTGGGTAGAGGCAATAAAAGGAGACTTGAAAGGATGGAATATACCCAAAGACTTAGCCTTAGATAGGAGTGCTTGGAAGACAGCTATTCACGTGCCTGAATCTTGATTGCTTCTGATGGGTTTCAACTCTAGCCTACCCCAACTTGTTTGGGACTTAAAGGCTTTGTTGTTGTTGTTGTAGTGTTGTCCAGCATACGATGCCATCACATTTTTGTGCCTGTCTTTTGCTGCCTGTACAGACTTCAGAGCTGTTCACATTGTTCATCCTACCAGATCTGTGCTGGGAAGTTGTTCCTTTTGTATTTAGGAGTTCCTTTTTTTTACCAAGGAGAAAAACTATAACTAAGCCTACAGATCTTGCTGTCTGAAGCCCAACGACGAAATAGTCTTGAAGCCATGATCTTATGGGCAGTGGGATTTTTCATCTGTTACGGTTGCGGACCTTTTGGTAGCTCTTACAAGTGAGGATTTGGTGTACCAGCGAGATTTAAGCGAGAAATCCCTATTACATGCTGCTGTTGCAATGCCTTGTAACAACACGACTACAGGAGCGAGGCTCATGACATGTTATTATTATATACGTTCCCTTCTGTTTAACTTCTGTCATGTTTTGGTTAGGAAAAAGCTAATTGACAATCTGAGTGATTTGGATTTGCTCATCCGTTTTTTGCTGTGCCGCCGTGCATCATGCCAGAGGCGTCTGCGGCAGCTTCAATAATTGTGGTCAACTATGATGCTTCGGTGCATGTTCACTGAAACAATGCGTTCTTTGCCATTGCCATGGCATGTATGATGTCGTCAGAGATAGAAGGGATGGCCTAGCCACGGATTTTTTTTTTCTATTTTAATCCTTTTTTAATAAATATTTTAATAATAACCGCTACCAAAAAGAAATTGCACAAGGTAGCCCTTTTAGTCGCGTCAGCCCCGCAGGCGCGACAACAACACTTTGTCACGCCACATGCGCTAGCGCGACAAGGGGTGCCACGGTGGCACCCATAGTTGATCAGAGCTGGCATGGCAGTCCGTGGGGCCCGTCCTGTCGCGCCAGCGACACCGGCGCGACAGGGCTGTCGTGCCGGGCGGGCTGGCGCGACTGGGAGTTTTAGGTTTTAGCCAGCCCGGCCCAGTTTCTTCTCTCTTTCCCTCTAGCGTCGTGGCCTGCCGCCGCCGCTGCCACCCCACTGCCCGCGCCTCCACACACCTGCCCCGCTCCTCTTCCCCGCGATTCCGACGACCCTCGATCTCCCTCTGCTTTCCCTCAGTAGGCGTCGAGAGGGCTCGCGAAGCCGCGCCCACGGGGACCAAGCCGCGGCCTCGATGGCTCGGCGCGGCGGCACTACCGACCGGCTTCCCTCTGCACCGACTAGTGGACGTCCCCGGTCCGTGGAGTCGACTACATTGCCAGGTTGAACTCCGCCTCCTCGATTTCTTGTTTTCTTAGGTTATACCTTCCATGAGTAGGGTTAGGAAATATGTGATTATGTCGATGGATGTAGCATTCACTGTTAGTAGTTGATGCGTACAATTGGTTTAGGATATACTCTGCCCGTGGATTTGATGTAAAGTACGTGTTGCATGGACCTAGGTAGTTGATGCATGGAGTATTTAGATCGGTTTGGTTCTTGGCTATAGAGGAATTGGACGGAGGCGGCGCGACGGCGATGAATTTCGCCGGCGGCGGGACGGCCTGGCGGCGGAATAGAGAGAGGAAGAAAAGAGAGAGCGGCCGACGTCGGGCTTTTACGGGCGAGGGCGACGTCATGGCTTCGGCAACGTCTTCGCGAAGTCGACCACGCGGACGCCCGCACGTCCACGAGCGAGAGGCGGCGCGAAGGCGGCCAAACGGCGCACAGCGGTGACGCGGCAAGCAAACTGCTGCCTGTGTACTGTTCATGTCTACCGGAGCTTCTTCCTCCCTGTCTTTCTCTTGATTCCATGTAGAAACTTGATGATCTCCATTAACAAAAGTTGCTCATCTATCTTTGATCTCCAATTTTCTTTAGGGGCCAACATCAAAAGATTACTAGTTTTAAAGATTTTGAGTTTTGAAAACATATACATGGAAACTGAAAACTGAATTCAGTTTCAGTGCCTTCGTAACAGATTTGATTAAGCATTTTTAGGTAATTAATTAGTAACCAAAACACTTCTAAACAATCCAAACAATAGCATAGTATTGAATTACAAACTTCATACAATTCTTAGAAGCAAAGTTGCACAAATTTTATTTATGAAAATTCATTTATTAAATCACCAAACATTGAACTTTATAACTAAAATCAGGGACTTAGTCAAATTGGCTAAGTGTGGGAATTAGTCTTTGGATTCAATCTTTGAGCTCAAATGTAAACATATTTGACTTAGAAATACTATCAATCTTTGATCCCACATTATAAAGCACACTTTGCACTACAACTTTTGTTTAAACAAAATTTTATTTGTTTAAGCAAATTTTCATTCCATAAAATCACAAAGATTCTTAATCAACATTATCGCTAACATTCCATGGCCTCACAAAACAAAACATATGTGAAAGGATCAAGATGCCCAAGAGGGGGGGGGTGAATTGGGCTAATTCTAAATTTCTTTGCACTAATTAAATCCTATGGTTAGCCCAATTAACCCCTTGTGCCTAGAAAGTGTTTCTAATTGTTCTACCGCACAAAAGACTTGCAACCTAAGTTCCAATCCTACTCTAGCATGGCAATTCTATGAATGTAAAGACAAGAATTGAATTGCTCAAAGTAAATGCTCAAAGTAAATAGAGAAGGAGGAACGCGGCGATGTTTTGCCGAGGTATCGGAGAGTCGCCACTCCCCACTAGTCCTCGTTGGAGCACCCGCGCAAGGGTGTAGCTCCCCCTTGATCCGCGCAAGGATCAAGTGCTCTCTACGGGTTGATTCTTCGACACTCCGTCGCGGTGAATCACCCACAACCGCTCACAACTTGAGTTGGGTCATCCACAAGCTCTCCGGATGATCACCAAGCTCCCAATCACCACCAAGCCATCTAGGTGATGGCGATCACCAAGAGTAACAAGCACAAACTCTCACTTGACCACGACAAGCCTAATGAGAAGGTGGATGCACACTTTGCTACTCTTGATCTTCACTAATGAGGGCTCTCTTTGGGATTCTCAAATCTCAATCACCTCACTAGGACCTTGCTCTTCTTGGCACTCTCTAAGGTGCTTCTAAGCTGTTGGAATGGGCAAAAGTACCCCCACACACGAGTAGAGGTGGTATTTATAACACCGGCTGAAAAACGAACCGTTATGTGCCTCTGCGGGGTGACCGGACGCTCCGGTCATGTTGACTGGACGCTCCGGTCAGTAACCCTAAACTCCAGTGGTTAAGTGTTGACCGGACGCTAGCCAGCGTCCGGTCAGCACTGACCGGACGGACGCTAGCCAGCGTCCGGTCAGCACTGATCGGACACGTCCGGTCACGTTTTCCCCTCACTGGAACCTTACTGATGTCGACCGGACTCTGGACCCCCAGCGTCCGGTCACTTGCTGAGCAGTGTCCGGTCAGTAGCCGGAACCTGATCAGCGTCCGGTCAGCATTGACCGGACGTGTTCGATCAGGATTCTCCCTCTCTGGGACCTTACTGGAGTCGACCGGACGCTGGCCCTCAGCGTCTGGTGACTTGACCTCGCAGCGTCCGGTCACTCCAGACGATTTCACCTTGGTTAAATGAATTGACCGGACCCTGAGCCAGCGTCTAGTCAGTATTTGACCCTCCATTCACTTCCAACTCTCGAACATATGTGAATGAAGTTTGCTCCATTGGATCAAAGGGCTATTGTGGAGGTACCTAGTGCTAGTTTTAACAAGTGTGCACCACATCTAACTCACTAGACTCACCTAGGTCAAGCTACCCGTTCATACCCCCCTTAATAGTATGGCCAAAGGAAAAATAAAGTCCTAAACTACTCTAAGTGTCTCTCCAACTCCAATCGACACTTAGAACTAGTCCATCCTTAACCTTGTCGTCCATCCTTTGAAAACTGAAACGATTTCCATCGTAGGGGCATGACAACCTTGATTGCCCAATGGATCTCCATTACCGTGACCTAACTTAATTGTTTCTGCAAAACACACATTAGTCACAGTAATCATGTATTGTTATTAATCACCAAAAACCATCTAGGGGCCTAGATGCTTTCAATATGTAACACATATATATGCTATAGTTGAAACATGAAATGATAAACATGACACAAGCTTTATGATTAACATGATCAAGGTTTCATTAACTCAAATGCAAGGGACATGATTAAGAATATGCATGCACATTTTGAAAAGATTAGTAAGTCAGTCACAAGAGATTTGCCTCTGCCTTTTAAAAAGTTTAAGTTAGGTCATATTTGAAAGAATTTGACTCCACCTCTGTCACCACTTGTTAGGTGTTACACTAAAGCTCACAATCATCCTTTGACTTGTTTAAATTAGACTTAATCCACTGCTTAACTTTAAGCTGACACCTGGGGTGTAACAGCCACTAAGTTTGAGGGGTAGATTTGACTGTGGGAAGGAACGAGCACACTATGTGTTGATGGCTTTGTCATGTGAGGATGAATGGAAGAACTACATAGAAGTTGTGAAGAGTAGTAGTGTTAGGTGCTTGAAAGTTGTTGTGGAGAAGGCGTGTAGCCCATTTGTGCTGCCTATGGATGATAATGTGGATACGGAGCCCAAAGAGAACCTTACCCAAGATGAAGCGTTGCAGGCAGTTGTCGTTGGAGAAGATCATAGGTTATTTGAGGTCAGTGCCTTGAATGATGAGTTTGATGAAGAAGTGTTTGTCGAGGATGATGGCACCGGAGATGGAACACATGATATGGATGACATATCCCAAGGATCGGAGGATGACGAAGTTGGTGTTGCCTTAGTGGACGAAGTTGGTGTTGCCTTAGCGAACGAAGATGACTTGACATCAGGGCAAAGTACTTTGGATGATGTGTTGGAGGACGAGTACAGGTCTGAGCCTAGTAGCGAGGATGAAAGCGATTATTGTGACGTTGGGTTTACGAAGTCATTAGGAGTCCTAGTTGACGGGTCATTGAGAATGGAGTACAATGACGTCGAACTTAGGCAATTGAAGGTTGTCCATGTGGAGGTACCCTCGGTACCAAATTTCATGGACATTAGTATGGTTGACTAGGCAATCTGTGACACCGGTTTGATGTTGTTGGCCGATGCGGTGGCAGAGAGTGAGGAGATAGAGATTAAGAAGGGAATGGTGTTTGATACGTTGGAGCATCTCAAGTATTTTCTGATGGATTATGCCATTAGGTTTCAGAGGACTTATTATGTCACCCACTCTGACCAGCACAAGAGGTACATGATGCTTTGCAAGCATGGATGTGATTGGGGACTATGGGCTCGGAGGCAGAGAAACGGAAAATGGAAGATCCGCAATGTGAGGCAACCTCACACGTGTTGATCTTCGAAGTTGAAGGGTGTGCACGTGTAATACACAGCCAAGTACCTTGGTCGTCATCTTTGTTGGCCTTGTTAGAGCCAATAGCGACACATCAGTTTCTAGCATTGTCAAGACCATATTTGGTTTGACTGGTTATAGAGTCAAGTACTCAAAGGCATGGCGGGCAAAGCAGCATGCTATCAAGTTGCTATGGGGCAATTGGAAAGAGGCTTACAACCAAGTTCCTAGGATTCTAAGTGCCATGAAACACTTCAATCAAGGGCTTAGATGGTATCCGTATCCCGGTCGCATTGTCACTAACGTGGACAGCGTTCCGAAGCATGTTCTACAGAGAGTGTTTTGGTGTTTTGCTCAGTCGGCGAAGGCATTCAAGCATTGTCATCCCTTAGTACTTGTTGATGGCACCTTCTTGACAGGCAAGTACAGGGGCGTTCTGATGATTGCTATTGGAGTGGACCCAGACAATCAACTTATCCCTTTAGCATTCACTTTGGCTGGTGGTGAGAATGACGACAGCTGGTGTTGGTTCATGAAGCTTGTCAGACAGAATGTGTTCCGTTCATTCAGCAAGATATGCATGATCTCAGATTGGCATCACGGTCTACTGACAGCTACAAAAAGAGCATGTAGATGGACGCCCTCCTCTTGAGCATCGGTGGTGCATGAGGCACTTTGCTGCGAACATATTGAGACTACAGAAGAAAAAGGAGGTTGCACAGAAATTGAAGTCACTATGTGGTGTCGAACCAAGGAAAAGTTTGAAGAGACGCTTGCCGAGTAACAGAAGGTTCTCAATGCTAGGGTGAAGAGGTGGCTAGAGGAACAGATGCCTCAGAGGGACAAGTGGGCTCTTGTATTCGATGCAGGAGGTCTTAGGTACAGCGTGATGACTACCAATTCTTTGGAATCGTTCAACAAAGTGTTCAAGGGTATTCGTGCAGTGCCCGTGTCAGGGATTGTGGAGTACTCGTTCAGGAAGTGCAATGAATACTTTGTGAATCGATGGAACATAGCAAAGTTTTCCAATGACAAATGGAGTAGAGCCGGTAGAAAACATTTGGATGTTTCAGAGATGATATCTTCCAACCAATTGGGGGAAGCATTTGGGCCATCGAGGCTAGTGTATAATATCAGGTCAGTTAGAGGTACCAATCCGGGGGGCGAGAAGTACGTTAATAGGAATTATAGGGTGGACCTTGACAAAGCGGAATGCTCTTGTAACATTCCACAACTGTTTCATGTGCCTTGCTCCCATGTCATCACAACTTGTAAATGCATGGGTCTAGACCAAGAAAGTGATAAGTTCATGTCTCCTTTCTATCTCATGTCAAACACTCTCAAAGTGTGGGAGTCGAGCTTCGAGCCTTACCTAGATCCGACACAATGGCCCGAGTACTATGGGTTGGATTATGTTCCTGACCCAGACCTTCTCAAGACAAAGAAGGGAAGAAGAAAGAAAAGCGGCTCTGAGGAGTTATGGATGCATCAAACGGGTATTGTGAAGATATGTATGGTTTTGAAGACTTTGATGAGGCACCAGGTCAGGTCCGTTGCTCCAAATGCCACAAAACCGGTCACACTGCTACCACTCATAACAAGCGTAAGAAGGCAAACAAATTACCAACACAGAATGGAAGTACCAGTGGTTAGAAACCTATTAAGGTACATAGGTTATAATAGGTGTTGGTTATATATTTCATGCCTTTGTTCCATGTTTTTTTAGCATTTTACATGTTTCGTTTATAATTTCCATATTCTAACATTCTGTTATCTTTTTAACAATTGTAGCATGGCACACTCATAGTACCCCCTTCTTGAGACCTACTATGACAAGGACCACTGAGCGCACTTGATGGTCGATGAGGGCAGGGTAAGTGATTGACACAAATATTTCATTTCCATGCTCAATTCGTAAACTCCACTATCGTTTCATACAATGTTCCACATGAAGTAAATGCTTGTCTTTACAGTAAACATTTTATCTCAATCTGCCTAAGTAGCAATAAGTAACAGTATTGGTTCAACTAATATTGAGGTGTGTAACATTCAACTTTTGCCTTGGGAGTCAAAATACTAGGTAAATTGGAAGTAGGTGTTGTTGTAGATGACAAGAAATAGGCACCCAAATTGGAGCTAAGAGGTGGGTTTTAGTTGAAAATACTTAGTTTTAGTTGTAGATGTGATATCATGTCATTTTCGGTGTCGACATGAGATCACATCTCCAACTAGTTTTAATTGTACATGTCATATCATGTCATTTGAACATGGATAAGTCTTGACTCAGAAGCCAAAGCAACACAATAGCAATGCCATATAATAGTGATGTATTACCCAAGTCGCATGGATTTGTTAATGCATTCCCTATAGAACCGGTGTAGGCATTCCATAACTGTTATAGTCTTCTGAATGATGCATAGCAGCATAAGATGGTTCCACAATCAGTAAATTGAAGTTCATATTCAGTTATGCAACAACAACATGTTTATAGACTTTTTGTATGACACCAATAATGAAATTGACAAGGAGTTATATCTGCAAGCATCATGTTTCTATTAAAAAAATATTGGTTAAAAAGCTACAAAAGTAAAAGTGGAAAACCAAAAGATTCACAGAAACCACTATTTACTGCTGGAATGAAGAAAGTTACTTTTAGTTAAGCAAGACTAAAATATGTACCCACCATTGGCTCTCCTACTAAAAATACTTATAGTTGGAGATGTGATATCATGTCATTTCAACATGTTCAATTCGCTTTAGTTTCCTATCTTTCTTTAACCTTATCAAATATCTTGCTATTGCACATCAGAATTTTGTAACAGATGGTTGATTCACCTTCATTTAGGCTGGTCACATTTTTGACAATGTTTCCTTCTTGCAGGCCTTGCCACTGCTGCATCCCCGCACTCACCGACCCCTAGAGTGGGACGAACGCTACGCCCCGTACCTATCAAGAGCTAGGTTTCTGAGTCTGGCTCAAGCTATCAATGCTGGGCTCCCAGACATTGATGGTCCACTCCTCACCGCCTTCATCGACAGGTGGCGTCCGGAGACCCATAGCTTCCACCTACCTTGTGGAGAGATGTCCATGCTCATGGAAGATGTTGCCTACATTTTGGGCCTTTGCTTGGATGGTCCAGCAGTGATAGGCACCATAAATACTGACAACTGGAAAGAGATGGTGGAGTAGGTTACCTGCCACCATCCACCCGACCCTGAAGAAGGCGAGAAGGAGAAGAAGACTTCGGGTGTTAGCTCACACTAGTTGCGGCAATGCTTCAATAGGTGCCCACCCAACGTACCAGACGACGTCATTAAGAGGTACGCTCATGTGTGGTTGTGGCACATGGTGACAAGCTTCCTCCTTCTGGATGCTTCTGGGAACACCGTCTCCTAGATGGTCCTACCACAGCTGCGTGAGCCATGGGAGAACATCGACCTATACAGTTGGGGTCTCCCACTCTTGCTTGGTTGTATTGGCAGCTATGTGAGGCATCTAGGAGGGGCAACACCAATTCCAACATAGGTGGTTGCACCTACTTGCTTTAGGTTTGGATTTGGGAGTGGATCCCTATTGGGCTGGTGCACATAGCCCAAGTTCTGGTAAGTACCTTCCATTAGTTTGGTACATGTGTTTCATATGGTAAATGCACTACTTGACTTGCTTGTAATTATTTTGTTTATTAGGAATGGACACATGTTGATAGTCGGCACCCCCCATATGCTACCTTTTGATGGCAATTAAGTCGGTTCAGGGTCAGCCGCAACGGTGCTACATTCAGTACTCCAACGAGTTGGATGTTTTAACTCTGAATCAGTTACATTGTACCACCGATGCTTGCATATGTCTTCATAGCAAATTGTGTAGAATGTCATGTACTAATTAACACAATGCACAGGTTGAATGGACTCCATATGAGGGGGCAGAGATAGGTAACTTGAACATCCCCCCAATTGTTGAGGCCGAGAAGGAGCTATGGCAATCCAATGTACCCATGATCTTGTACTATGTCATGGAGCACCACCTGCCCCAAAGAGTCATAAAACAGTTTGGTAAGAAATAAAACTTCCCCCTACAGCATGAGTCGACAAGCCAAGAGTTGCACGAGTAAGCTGGACATTTCATTTTGATTGACTCACCATTACATGTTTCATAGATGTCCTGAACATGTCATGTGTCCTCATTGCAGGTGTTCGAGGAAGAAAAGGTTTGGCGTCAACGACTGGCTTACCAAACATGCCAAGTGCGTGCAATAGTGGGAAGCTAGAGAGAGGGTGTTTCCGACTAATGGGGCTCGGTCTGTGGCCAGCGAGTACCATGAGTACCTAGCATGGCTTCACATGTCCACCAGAATTCATGTGCATCCTCCGGTATCTAGCATTCCAATAAACAAAGCAGAGAGCGACGAGGAAGATCCCTATGATTTGATAACAAGGGTCAGTGTGCAACCACAGAGAGCTCCACTTCAGAACTACATGGTAAGAATTTCATTTGAACTATGCCTTGACACATCTTTAGTTGTAAAGTACATCCTAACGATGCTTATGCATGTACTGTAGGCTACTCAGTTAGCTCACCTTCAAATGAAGTTGGAGTTTACCTTGGACATGCAGGGGGGACCAAAGGTACATACCTTCAAGAATTTGCATAGGTACTACTCCTATGTCTATGTACTTTCCAATGTACCTGGAACAATATGTATGAACTTCTCATTTCACATGACATGGTTGCAGAAGGTGATGACATTTAGTCGACGCATGGCTCACAAGTTGAGTTGCATGATAGCTCAAGATGTACAAGTGCCACCTCAAGGGCCCTAGGAACGAAGACAAACCCATAGAAGGCAAAGGGCGGCGATTGACATACTGGAGGGCTCCCATGCAAGATGTAGGGATGACGAAGACAACGACAGAGGTGATGATGCCTCCGATGATCCACCGTATGAGCAAGACGAGATGACGGGTTCCCAACTTGTTGATGCTCCTTAGGCTACACAAACTCAGGTGAGTGCCATTACCAACTACTACATGATTTGGTGATGGTCCTTAGCCTATACAAAGTCCCTATGTTGTATATGTTTTTGTGTAGAGTTCATCCCAATGCCCACGTCGAGGTCAAGGATGAAACATGCGAGGACGTGCCCGTGACCGCTCCGACGTTGGCAGTCCTAATCTCCTAGCCACAAATCTAGGCCACCAGCGTCATCCTCGAGAGCCTTTCACTCCTAACCCTTAATCTCTTTTGTGAACTACAAGCATGATTTGTGAACTACGTGCTTCTTTTGTATGCATGCATTGTTCATACAACTCAAAGGTCATCATCATCATCACCACTTACATAAGTGTTCCATCTAGCATATACAACCACTACTAGTCTTCCATCTACCATATACAAGTACTACCAAATGGCAACCCATGGCCATTTGAAAAATACATACGGATCTTGCTGGCTTTGCACAAAAGAAGCAGCGCTATCATACCAGTCCTCCATCTACCGTATACAAGACCTATGCAATGCTAAATCTATTGGCATTTGCAAAATATGTATTGCACCTTCTAGGCATTAGTCGAGAGAAAACACTACTGATTGTCCTCATCATCATCATCGTCATCCGCATCTTCCTCCTCCATGGGTGTGGGGATATGTCTGTCGTTTGGTTGATCATCGGGAACTACAAGAACGAAACAATGTCTCATTGCCAACAATTGTAAGAAGATGCACAAGTCAAAACAAATTTTGAAATCAATTACTCACATAAGCGATGATTCAAAGCCCTATGGAAAAAGGCCTGCTCCCTCGCATCCTCAGCCTCCCTATGGTCATAGGCCTCCTTGTTTTGTCATTAGAAGCTCATCAACTCAGCCTCATTATTGTAAAAAATCAGCTGTCGACCGGACACTCAAGGAAAGTTGTCGAGTATCTGAAAGGTCCTAATGGCTAGAGGGGGGTGAATAGTCTATTAAAAATTTCTACAACAACACTAAGACAAATGATTAGTCAATAAGATGGCGAAGCGAATTTTGAGCTAGCACTATACTTGGGGTTGCAAGCCACCTACCCAATTCTATTTTCTATGATCTCTAGTATATCACAACAAAGCAATGTCACTAATATACACCTAGGTGATCAACCTAGTGAGAGTAATACAATTAAATGATACACTATCTAGTCTTAACTACCACTAGCTCTATCCATGTGAATGTATAATGAAATACAAGAGAGTGGTAGAGAGGTATACCGCTGTTGCAAGTGACCAATGAGTGAATACCAAGGAGACAATCAAGACACAATGATTTTTCCTCCGAGGTTCACTTGCTTGCCGACAAGCTAGTCCTCGTTGTGGCGATTCACTCACTTGGAGGTTCACGCGCTAATTGGCATCACACACCAAACCCTCAATAGGGTGCCGCACAACCAACATAAGATGAGGATCACACAAGCCATGAGTAATTTACTAGAGTACCTTTTGACTCTCCGCCAGGGAAAGGTCAAGAACCCCTCACAATCACCACAATCGGAGCCGGAGACAATCACCAACCTCCACTCGATGATCCTCGCTGCTCCAAGCCATCTAGATGGTAGCAACCACCAAGAGTAACAAGCCAAACCCACAGCAAAACATGAATACCAAGTGCCTCTAGATGCAAACACTCAAGCAATGCACTTGGATTATCTCCCAATCTCACAAAGATGATGAATCAAAGATGGAGATGAGTAGGAGGGCTTTGGCTAAGTTCACAAGGTTGCTATGTCAATACAAATGGCCAAGAGAGTGAGCTAGAGCTGGCCATATGATATTTATAGACACCCCCAAACAATAGAGTCGTTGGCTTAATTATTGGGCTGACTGCGGGATGACTAGATGTGCAGGTCATGTGCACCGAACACGTCCGAAGTGGTGACCGGATGCGTCCGATCGCTGTGGGCGGTCGTAGCCTAACCACCACGTGTCCCTTTCAAATTGTTTAGCCATTGGCGCCCAATGGCTATCTCTACGCACAGTAATACTACGTGATCGGGCGCACTGCTAGAAAACGACCGGACCTAGGAGACACAACGTCAGGTCAAGTCTAGAGAGCTCCCAGAGCCGCTCTGGGCTGACCGGACATGTCCGATCACATCAGACTAAACCTAGGAGACGCAGCATCAGGTTGAGTCTAGAGAGCTCCTAGAGCCGCTCTGGGCCGACCAGATGCGTCTGATCACACCAGACCGGACGCTCCCAGCGTTCGATGAATTATTGCGATAAAAAACCCGAGACTTGCTGATTCACACCGGACGCGTCCGGTGTGACGACTAGACGCATCTGGTCACTCTCTGCAATCCTGCATTAGGCTATATCACTTTGGCTTGACGCTGAACAGGAACTCGTCAGCGTCCGGTCACTCCACTGAGCCAGAGTCCGGTCACTTTCACTTAGTCGCTCACCTCGGGTCCAAATATCCAACGCGTCTGGTCTAGATTCTGGACGTGTCCGGTCACTTCTGTCTGACTACCCCAAGACTAGATAAAATACCAGATGCATCGGGTCCCAATTTCGGACGTGTCCGGTCACTCTGTGACCAGCGCAACTAACTCCTTTTCAACTCTATCTTCTTTACCCTTGCTTAAATGTGCCAACCACCAAGTGTATCACCTTGTGCACATGTGTTAGCATATTTTTACAAATGGTTTCAAGGGTGTTAGCACTCCACTAGACATACACAAAAACTAGAATACCCCATGAGATCAACATTAGAAGCAAGGGTCTAGTTTCCATAAAATGAACATAAGTCTAATTTCTTAACCTATGCATGCTAGTTTTTCATTTCATCATTCAATCCTATAACTAGCATATACCACGCAAGCATAAATATTGAAATTTAAAACTTGTGCCATGCAAGCAAACATATGAAATGCACATTCAAATGCATCCACCAAGTTTATGAGCTTGCTCCCCCTACTTGTGTGCTCAAAATTTTAATTGATCCCTTACTTTGTCATATCTCTCCCCCTATGTCAATTTCTCAATTTCCCCCCCTTTGTTATCTTTTCACTATCTTTGTACACTATTTCTCCCCCTTTGTCATCAATGACCTCAAAGGTTTAATTTTAAATAGGTTGAGATTATCAATGTCAATCATTGGGGTGAGGATCATTTTCCCAAATTTGGTCCAATCTAGATCACTTGCGAAAGATATTTAACTCGGTTTGATCAAAGGACAAGCTTCTTCACACCTTCAAATAAGGGTTATCTTGTACCATGTTGAGTTAAACACTTATAGCTCATTTTCTAGATCAAACACTAGGTTTACAAGCCCACAAATATGTCATATGCTACCACTAGACCAAATTAAGCATAGAAGCAATAGTGGTACCATACAAACATCAAAATCATTTGATTTTCATGAATGAGCCTATTAAATGTGAAAAATGACTAGATGCACTAAATATGTCCTTAGCCAGGATGTATGCCATGCCAATCAACTTTTACCTTGGATTGCTCGAAGGAGAGGCATGTCATATAAGTGGAGAGGTGCATCAACACATATTTGAGAAATCCAATATGTTCAACTCATTCCTTAGCTTGCAAAACCTTTTCTCATCTAATGGCTTGGTGAATATATTGGCAAGTTGATCTTTGGTGCCTACACTCTCAATGCAAATGTTCCCTTTTTGTTGGTGATCTCTTATGAAATGGTGGCGGACATCAATGTGCTTTGTTCTTGCATGTTGAACCGGATTGTTGGTTAACTTGATTGCACTCTCATTGTCACATAGCAATGGCACTTTCTTGAACTTGATTCCAAAGTCATTCAAGGTGGCCTTCATCCAAAGTATTTGTGCACAACAACTATCGATGGATATGTATTCAGCTTCGGCAGTTGATAATGCAACACTATTTTGCTTCTTTGATGACCATGAAACAAGTGATCTTCCCAACAATTGACATGTGCCCAAGGTGCTCTTCCTTTCAACCTTATATCCCACATAATTCGAGTCGGAGTAACCAACTAGCTCAAACTTTGCTCCTTTAGGATACCACAAACCAACATTTTGTGTCTGCTTCAAGTACCTCAATATTCTCTTTGTAGCCTTCAAATGACTTTCTCTTGGTGAGGCTTAAAATCTTGCACACATGCATACACTAAACATGACATCTGGCCTTGATGTGATCACATAGAGTAGACTTCCAATCATAGACCGATACAAGTTTTGATCCACCATATTGCCACTTACATCACTATCCAAGTTCCCATTTGTTCCCATTGGTGTACTAATAGCTTTGCTATCACTCATACTAAACTTCTTGAGCATGTCTTTGATGTAATTGCCTTGACTCACAAATGTACCATTCTTCAATTGCTTGATTTGAAGACCAAGGAAGTAACTTAACTCTTCAATCATGGACATTTCAAACTCATTAGCCATCATCTTTCTAAACTCTTCAGAAAAGTCTTGATTGGTTGATCCAAATATAATGTCATCAACATAGATTTGCAACACAAATAAGTCTTTGCCAATCTTGTTGGTGAAAAGAGTGGTGTCAACCTTGCCCATCATGAACCCTTTAGAGAGTAGGAAGTCCCTCAATCTCTCATACCATGCTCTAGGTGCTTGCTTCAAGCCGTACAATGCCTTCTTCAACTTATACACATGGTCGGGCTTCTTGTCATCTTCAAAACTAGGAGGTTGCTCAATATATACTTCTTCATTGATGTAACCATTGAGAAATGCACTCTTGACATCCATTTGATAGAGCTTGATGTTGTGGGCACAAGCATAGGCTAATAAGATTCTAATTGCTTCCAATCTAGCAATTGGGGCATATGTTTCTCCAAAGTCAAGACCTTCAACTTGTGTATATCCTTGTGCTACCAATCTTGCTTTGTTCCTTACTACTATCCCATCTTGATCTTGCTTGTTTCTAAAGATCCATTTGGTTCCAATCACATTATGTCCCTTTGGTCTCTACCAATTCCCATACTTGATTTCTTATGAAGTTATTCAATTCTTCATGCATAGCATTCACCCAATCAACATCCTTCAATGCTTCATCTATCTTCTTTGGTTCAATAGATGACACAAATGAGAAATGCTCACAAAATAAAGCCAATCTTGATCTAGTTTGCACACCTCTTGAAATATCACCAATGATAGTGTCCAATGGATGATCCCTTGCAATATTGGTTGGTTGGAGGATTGGAACTTGATTGCTTGCACTTGCGTGATTATTGGGTTGAGATGATGCACTAGCCACTTGATCTTGTTCATTATCATGAGAGCCACTTGTACTAGCTTGATTTGTATCATCTTGCACATTTGAGTTAGAGAGCACTTGCACTTGATCATCTTCATCATCATTCACTTGCCTAGGCCTCAATTCACCAACACCCATGTTCTTCATGGCATTTGAAAGTTGAATGCCTCTAACATCTTCCAATTTCTCATTCTCTTTTTGTGAACCCTTGGTTTCATCAAATTCACATCATGAACTTCCTCAAGAGTACCACTATCCAAATTCCAAATTCTATATGCTTTGCTAGTAGTTGAGTATCCAAGTAGGAATCCTTCATCACATTTCTTATCAAACTTGCCCAATTTAGTGCCTTTCTTCAAGATATAGCATTTGCATCCAAAGACCCAGAAATATGCAATGTTGGGCTTTCTACCATTCAAGAGCTCATATGGTGTCTTCTCTTTGAATGGGTGACAATAGAGGCGGTTGCTACAATAGCAAGCGGTGTTGATAGCTTCGGCCCAAATAGATTGACTCATATTGTACTCACTAAGCATAGACCTTGCCATATCAATGAGTGTTCTATTCTTCCTCTCAACAAGGCCATTTAATTGTGCAGTGTACTTGGCCAAGAATTGATGTCTAATTCTAAATTTATCACACAACTCATCAATTCTAGTATTCTTGAACTCACTACCATTGTCACTTCTAACTCTCTTGATGGTTGTTTCAAACTCATTGTGAATGCCCTTGACAAATGATTTGAATGTTGCAAACACATCACTTTTGTCCACTAGAAAGAATACCCAAGTGTATCTAGTATAATCATCCAATATCACAAAGCCATATTTGTTACCACCAATGCTAGTGTATTGAGTTGGCCCAAACAAGTCCATGTGCAATAACTCAAATGCCTTACTAGTGCTCATCATACTTTTCTTAGGATGGGTGTTTCCAACTTGTTTTCTGGCTTGACAAGAGCTACAAAGCTTATCTTTCTCAAACACTATATCTTTCAAGCCTTTAACCAAGTCATGCTTGATCAATCTATTCAATTGTTTCATTCCAACATGACCAAGCCTTCAATGCCATAACCAACCCATGCTAGACTTAGTGAACAAACATGTAGATAATTGAGCTTCATTAGCATTGAAATCAACCAAGTATAGATTCTCATATCTAGAGCCCTTGAAGATCAAGTTAGAGCCATCTACACTTATGATCTCTACATCATCTACCCCAAATATGCATTTGAATCCAAGATCACACAATTGAGCCACGGATAGCAAATTGAAGTTCAAGCTCTCTACTAGCAACACATTGGATATGCTCATGTCATTGGATATTGCAATCTTACCAAGCCCTTTGACCTTGCCTTTGCCATTGTCACCAAATGTGATACTATCATAACAATCATTGCCATTGGTATTGATTGAGTTGAACATTCTTGCATCACCGGTCATGTGTTGAGTGCACCCACTATCAAGAACCCAATGCCTTC
Organism: Miscanthus floridulus; assembly: GCF_019320115.1. Lineage (NCBI taxonomy): Eukaryota > Viridiplantae > Streptophyta > Magnoliopsida > Poales > Poaceae > Miscanthus > Miscanthus floridulus. The sequence goes on along the minus strand of NC_089593.1, from coordinate 81,174,968 downwards.
CTCTGGCTTTGTAATTTACCTACAAAAGAAGATCAATTCTTTTTAGGTACCCAAACTTGCTTGGGTCCTTGAAGGTTAGTGACCAAGCTCTTTGGCACCCAAATAGCTTTCTTCTTTAAGCCTATCCATGGTGTACCAGTGAACTTAGCTTTCACACCATTTGTACCCTTAGTAAGCACATAGAAAGAATTAATCTTAATTGAGGATACATTAGCACTTTTGCTCTTGTTCTTGCGCTCATGCCCTTTATGACCAACTTTCTTGTAACTAGTGCAAAACCGACCATTGTTCTTCACAAAACTAGTCTTGTGAGGAGCAAAGGCCGCCTTGCCTTTCTTGGAGGTATAGCCCAATCCCTCTTTATAGAGAGAAGCTCTTTGGCTACCCAAGTGAAAGGATCAAGATGCCCAAGAGGGGGGTGAATTGGGCTAATTCTAAATTCTTTGCAATAATTAAGCCCTACACTTAGCCCACTTCATCCCTTGTGCCTAGAATGTGTTTCTATTGTTCTACCGCACAAAATTTTTGCACCCTAGGTTCCAATCCTACTCTAGCATGGAAATTCTAGGAATGTAAAGACATTAAATGAATTGCTCAAATGTAAATGCTTAAAGTAAAGAGAGGGAAAGGAATGCGGTGATGTTTTACCGAGGTATCGGAGAGTCGCCACTCCCCACTAGTCCTCGTTGGAGCACCCACGCTAGAGTGTAGCTCCCCCTTGATCCACGCAAGGATCAAGTGCTCTCTACGGGCTGATTCTTTGACACTCCATCATGGTGAATCGCCCACAACCACTCACAACTTGAGTTGGGTCATCTACAAGCTCCATTGGATGATCACCAAACTCTCAATCACCACCGAGTCGTCTAGGTGATGGTGATCACCAAGAGTAACAAGCACAAACTCTCACATGACCATGACAAGCCTAACGAGAAGGGTGGATGCACACTTGCTACTCTCCTTGCACTAATGAGAACCTTAATCTTGGATTCTCAAATCTCAATCACCTCACTAGGCTCTTGCTATCCCTTGCACTCTCAAGGTGTTTCTCAGCTGAACAAATGGGCAAGTGACCTCCCTTGGATGAATGGAGTGAGTATTTATACCCCCTCATTCAAAACATAATGTTGGGAGGCTGAGTCAGGACTCTACGGGGTGATCGGACGCTCTGGTCAGTTATCCTCGCCACTGTGTCAGAAAGAGCCGTTAAGTTCTGACCGGACTCTGACACCAGACGCGTACGGTCAGTACTGACCGAACATGTCCGGTCACGAAAAACACTCTCTAGAACCTTACTGGTGTTGACCGAATGTCGGCACCCAAAGTCTGGTCACTTCACTGTTCAGCGTCTGGTCAGTTACCAAATCCTGACCTACGTCTGGTCAGCACCGACCAAACGTGATGGGTATGAAGCACGAAACAAAGGGAAATCACTCAAGGAGAGGAGGTTGTTTACTAAATGTCACCTATTACAAGCCATGGACCAGAAAACACTTGGCCTACTATATCATCGGCCAGAGTATTGAAAGCTACAGAGTTGGCGGCGCTCATAAAATCCTCAACCAAGCGCTCATGCTCCCCAGGGTACGCTGCGTCTAGAAAACCATGGGGAAGAAGCCGAAGATTAAGCCCCGAATGGGCTTGTGCAGCAGCCAACGCCATGGCAGCGCCATGACGAACGCCATGAAGGGCGACCTCCCTGACACGATTCGGGATGTCATGCAAGCGAACCACCAAAATGGCGCTCCTGGCATTGACAAATCTTGCCGCATGATCCATAGCTGATCGAAGACTCTCCAACTGAGCAGTTAGATCTAAAATATTCAAGGAAAGAGTGATCAGAAATCTTGAGGGCAAAATTAAGAAAAACGGAGAGATAATGCCAGACATCTCACCCATGATTCTAGCTTCAGCCATGACCAACCTTTCTCTCACCAGGCCGACCTCGGGGGGATCGGTCTTCAATCATGGCCAAAGTCGATCCCGCTAGGGAGAGGCAGTTGGCTAGATGCTGGTCGGTCCGATCGATGGAGGCTAGCAGATCGTCATTATTGATCTGTCACCTCGAGTAACAAAGAAGCTGGCGGCGAATTGGTACCAAAGATGACCCCGAAGGCTGGGCGGAGCCAACCCTCTGATCCAATGCAATGAGAGTACCCCAAGATGCATCCTCTTGGCGATGAAGGTGTTGGCGTGATGATGCAGATCCGTTGAGGGCTTCTTTAGCAGACCTCTTGTTGTTCTCCATGACCTTGAACCTATAGAAAGGCAGGAAATATACTAAAGACGGAAAAGAATTGAGACAACGCGGGTTGTTTTTTGATCCACAGCCGTATCCCATATATATAGCCCAAGAAAGCGAGAAGATAGATTTCAATGGAGGTGTGAAATTGAAATCAGGAACAGAAATAGATCAACACTCTAGAAATTTAGGGGACCGATAACGAAGAGATAATAGACTCGAATTTATTGCATCCCCAGATTACAAAATATCATGGAAAGGATACATTGACCAGAGATTAACCCACCAAGACTTCTTTGGATTGAAGGGAGTCCAGATCTCCATAAGGCCAAAACTCATTGTGAACCGAGTCACATCAGCCCATCGATAAAATTATACCAGGGAAGAGGAAATGTCGCCCGCCAAACATATGCTCAGCAGATTTCTCGGTAAATTGAGGAACTATGGCAAAGAAGACTGAGGCTTTCTCGGTCGGCGTTTGGAAGAGCAACAAGGGGAAGGTGTCCACACATTTTAGCCCTTACAAACACTAGAACAGCTCTACAAGCATGGTGAGAAGACAGAGGTGATATCACAAGACTTCTTCTAGCCGTAGTAGCTGATCCTCTTGCTCGACAAGGCGCTAGAATGAGCGACACAATCACCCTATGCACAAGGATTCTTCTAACCACTCAAGATCTTCATAGTAAAAGAATGGACCATGGAGGGTCCAGCAGAGCTAGAAGCACTCGAGGGAGCAGATGGAAGAAAACATGGCTGCATTGTTGAGTTGCTCTCACCAGGGTCGGATAAACATTTTATAGCTGGCCCGGAAAGATGAATCCAAGTGCCTGTGAAGCAGTGATGCTCTTGTAAAAAGTTTTGAGGCATAGGCTCATGAGCTGCGGACGGCGACAAACAGTAGACCCCAGATCAAGATTCTCTGCCCGTGACTGCGGATGAATCAAGGATACAGACATGATAATTTTGGAATAAAATTACTTTTATCCCAAAATTGGGGGGCATGTGTTTACACCAAAATTTGGAAGGAGTCTCGCAGAGACTTAAAAGCTCCTAAGATCATGTCATCAAGGAAGCAATTGCGTGCAGATCAGAATTAGCTTATTCGAATGCAGCACCGGAATCAGCTTTCTTCAGGCAGCGCTGGCAGATAATGACAAAGGCTACGATCGGCGCTAGGACGAAACATGATGGACTCTACAAAAGGGGAAAGATTAGAGTCCAAGTTATTTTAAATTAGGAATGTTTTCCTTTATACCAAAGATTGTAACGAATCGTGATCAAGTAGGATTCATGTTTAGACTCCGGGTATAAATACCGAACCCCGACTATTGTAAGAGGAACAACAATCAATCCAATATACAAGTCATTTACTTTTTCGGCTCCAGCCACCCCTTAGGAGTAGGAGTAGAGTAGATCTCGATGAGTTCTTCAGCAAGTATGGCTGCATCGATCCGGTCGACCTCCACTGCTTGTTGTAAGTACCGTCATGGCTTATACCTCTGTTCGTATGGCTGCATCGATCCGGTCGACCTCCACTACGACTCTAGTATAAGTTAGTTATCGATTCTTGCCTAGTTCAAGTATGGCTACATCGATCTGGTCGACCCCCACTGCATGAACTAGATCAAGGTCAAGTTATCGGCTTTACCTTAGAATGGCAGTCCTTGGTAGATTCATTAAGTTACCGATATTGCTGATTGCTTTCATTATTTATCTAAATTACAGCAATATCACTCTGCCCGATTGGGATTGATCTACATCAGCCTTATATGATGTTTAGCCCATCATTTGTTAATATAAAACTGATCTAATCTATACATTAAACGATGAGTTATGTTTTATCGGCTGTTTTACATCAATCTTGATCGTGCATAGCGTGCGATTAAAGCATGTTGCGTCTTGAGTAGATTTATTGGCTAGCGAAAACCGTTCCATGGCCCATTATCACGGCCTATGTGATTCTGCCTCACACCCCACTGTTAGCACCGTGGAGGTGGGATCACTATTCAGTAGGTCTATTCCTGATAAGGCATGACTTTAACTGTGCGCTATGCCTGAATCGGTTGTTTTAGCCGATATCGCATGCTTTCATGAACAGTTCGCATCACGAGGCTATTGAAGTAAAGATTGGTTGAAGGATGTGTTAGCCCCATGATCTTATTATTATATTACGGCCTGCATGATTTTGTCTCATGCCCCACTGATATTAGTAATGAGTTAGGGTCGTCGAGTCTATTGTTATTTCTACGGCCTGCATGATTCTGCCTCATGCCCCACTAGTCATAGCGATAGATGAGATCTAACATGTTCATTAGATTTATCTTTATTAAACGGTTAAATGGTGTTGAATTGTTTCTTTATATAAAAAGGGGTTCGGTTGCTTGTAATAATTGGCTCAGCATAAACCAATTATTGTTGACATCTTATTGCCATTGATTAGTATCTGCTCAAATAACGACACTTATCTTGAATGATAACCGATTCTTCTTATACAACCCAATGAGCTTTAACTGATTTATTCTCACGAATATGTTGGAATCGACTGTTTAGTCGATCTCCTTTCATATCGGCTCTTAGAGCCGCACATTCGGGACTATCTGGCAACACCGGCAAGTTCCGCCCTTAATTACTGATAAGCTTTCTCTCCTTGTCAATTATAGGGTCAAATTGATTGACACATCTCGAGAGCAGTGTGTAGGATCGACCATCCCTGCGCTGAAGCTAGGTGGATCTACAGCTCCATCGAGCAGACCATTCTAGCTTGCTGCGTGTGTCCTCGGCACGGGACAAAAATTCTGTGTCGACACATGTTTCTGGCATGCCCGGTGGGACCCCACAATCGCCATGGTGGTTCACAACAACAACGACATCCTTATGCTGCATTATGAAGATCTACCTGATGGGGATAAGGGTATCATCAGCAAAGCTACAGAAGAGTTTCAAAACAAATGTTTGTTGTCCTACACCAAAACACGTGACAACACAATTGTTCAGAAATTTCTGCTACCAAGAGTTCTACTACATGGGCAGACAGATACGACTGAAGATGAAGACAAGCATTTCTTTAAGGAAGTTGTAGACAAATCTGTTCATGATGCCATATCAAGCCATAACAAAGCTTTCATGGACATATTCACAACGCCATGAGAGAGGCGATTCATGGATTTCTAGTTGGTCAAGGCGGAATGGCTTATTACAACATTCTAGATCCATCGACCCAAGGGACTAATCAAGTCGGTACCAGCCATCAAAAAGCAGCACCAACTGGTAATGGTGATGTCCAGACAGTTTAGGGTTCATCTGAATAGGCTCAAGGAACTACTACAAATCAGATACAGTACAATCCTAGGCCGTTAGTACAGCATGTGCAATAGCCGGCGGGGCAAAGTCAGAACCAGGTGATCAATTTTGGCACATTAGGCCACATACCGTCGTCGGCTCAAAAAATAGCACCATCAATTCAAATGATCCATAGGGATATAGATCCTTATGTCTACAATCGGAGACTTCAAGCAGCAAGCCAGCAAAGAACTCAGCACATCGAGATTCCACAAGGGTATTACTATGGCACGGATTATAGCACCCTTCACATGATGCCAAATCTAGGATACCAAGGCACATGGGATTTCAATCCACAGATGGGTCAGCAGGTGCAGAGAAATCCAAATCCGCAAGCTAATGAATTATTGCTGAGGGTGATCGAGATGATGAAGAATCAGTTCGGTCGGAAGCCAAAAGGGCTGACCTTTTCGTACAAATGCCCATATCCAGAATGGTATGATTTGGTCGATCTTCCAATAAATTATAGGCTCCCAGAGTTTGCTAAGTTTACTGGACAAGACAGTATAAGCACGATAGAATATGTCAGTCGGTATCTTACACAATTGGGCGAAGCATCAGTTGAGGATGCCCATCGAGTTCGTTTCTTCTCCTTGTCCTTATCGAGGCCAGCCTTCACTTGATTTTCATCATTGCCAGTCAATTCCATTGCCAATTGGGCTGACCTAGAGATGAAATTTTATACATATTTTTACACTGGGACTGGAGAAAAGAAGATTACCGATCTAACAACTATAAGACAAAAGACTAATGAATTGGGCACTGAATTTCTTTAGAGGTTTCAAGAAACCAGGAACTTATGCTTCTCCTTAAACTTGGCCGATGATCAACTAGCTGCTTTAGCTATTCAAGGAATGCTGCCGACGTGGAAAGAAAAAGCTGCTGGGACAAGAATTTGACAACTTGGGTCAATTGGCTCAACAAGTAGCAGCGCTCAATAGCCAATTCTAGAGTATGCGCAGAGATACCCGGGTCTAGAAGAGTACCACAGTAGCCGAAGCTTATGATCCATACTCAGTCGATGATGGCTATGAAGACAAAGAAGAAGAGGTTGATGCGGCTGAATGGAATTGGGGAAAGAAGACAGTGATGGTGTCAAATCCTTGGGGAAGGGGAGTTGAGGAGAGCTATGACTTTGATGTCACCAAATCAGACAAGCTCTTTGATTTCTTACATGAGAAAGGGCAGATCAAGTTGCCCGATGGTCATGTCATGTTGCCCCCTGATCAATTAAAGAATAAGAAGTTCTACAAATTCCATAATGCTACTTCTCATTCCACCAACGAATGCAGAATTTTCTGATAGCATATATAGAGGGATATTTAGCAGGGGAGGCTCAAATTTGATATGCCTCAGAAAATAAAAGTTGATGATAATCCTTTCCTAGGAGATCTAAACATGGTTGATGCTGGGCTATTCAAAGGAAAAACTAAGGTCCTAACATCAACCAAATCAAAAGAAGCTGGAACAGTCGATCCCAAGATGCAAATATCGGCTGACGAGTACAGAGAGATTAAAAGACGTCGTGCCAAGAAAAAGAGCCGATACGAGCAGGGGGAGATGTCAAAAGCAGAGACAATAAAGCCACGGGTTACATCTCGGATTCTGTTGAATAAGTGGCAGCGGCAGAAAGAAAAGGATTATCAACGTTGGTTAAAGGATCAAGCGTACCAGCATCAACTGAAAGAAGAGAGGTATGAAAGGAAACAAGCCGAATTACATTGGAATTGTCCTTTCTTTAGACATTGCTGGAATGAAGGTTTGAAGTTGCCTACCAGACATGACTGTCCAGAATATATCAATCAATATCGGGAGCATAGACAGTCTCAAACCAACCGCTAGTCTATCCATGCTCAAGATGCATATCATCATAATAACATGGATCGGTGCTTAAAAAATAAAAGTGTTCGTGATCAGCTTGGGAAGAGAGTTGTTGATCAGGACTGGGGTAATCATGAAGAGAAAGGCAATGAAAGAAAATATGTTTGGCAGGAGGGCCAATGGTGTCTAGGAGGTTTAACAAGAAGCTAGAAGAGAAGGGTGCAACGCCTAAGGAATAAAGAGATGGAACAGGCTCAGGCATCCGATAAACCTCAAGTATGGCATACCAAGCCAATAGACGATAGAAAGCAACCATCGGCTAATATCCAAATGGCTTTTCTGTTACCATCAGAATTCAGAGTCAATGGTGAAAGCCAACAGCCGATCCAAGCAGTCGGCTTTGAAAATTTGTATTCAAGGATAATCCAATAGATGGTATAGATGGCAAACTAGGACATGGCTTCACGTCAGCCGATGAATTAGAAGAAGTAGATATTGGTCCTGGAGATAGACCTAGGCCGACGTACATAAGTGCTAAGTTGGATCCGGAGTATAAGCGGGAATTAATTGATTTATTAAAGGAATTTAAAGACCACTCTGCTTGGGAATACTATGAGATGCCTGGTTTAGATCGGCCAATTGTTGAACATCGGTTGCCAATCAAACCTGGATATCGACCGTTTAAACAAGCTCCGAGGAGATTCAACCCAAACATGCTTGATGATATAAAAAAGGAGACTGAAAGGTTACTGGAAGCAAAATTTATCCGACCATGCCGATATGTAGAGTGGATATCGAATGTTGTCCCTATATATAAGAAGAATGGAAAATTGAGGGTTTGCATTGATTTTAGGGATCTGAACAAAGCCACACCTATGGACGGTTATCCGATGCAGATAGCTGATATGTTAGTAGATGCAGCAACTGGGCACAAGGTTTTTAGCTTCATGGACGGTAATGCAGGATACAACCAAATTTTCATGGCTGAGGAAGACATAGCAAAGACCGCTTTCAGGTGCCCCGGCGCAATTGGTCTATTCGAGTGGGTTGTGATGACCTTTGGTCTGAAGAATGCCGGTGCAACTTATCAAAGGCGATGAATTACATTTTTCATAAGTTGATCAGCAGGATTGTTGAGATCTACATCGATGATGTCATGATAAAATCCAAAGGGTACAAAGAACACCTGGCTGACTTGCGTGAGACTCTAGAATGCATGAGGAAGCATGGTTTGAAGATGAATCCTAATAAGTGTGCTTTTGGAGTATCAGCCGGACAATTTTTAGGATTCAAGGTCCACGAGAGAGGAATCGAAGTTGGTCAGAAAAGCGTGAAGGCAATTGATGAAGCATTTCCCCCAACTACCAAAACAGAATTGCAGTCTCTACTTGGTAAGATTAATTTCATCAGAAGATTCATTTCAAATTTGTCAGAAAGGATCCTGTCGTTTTCTCCCTTGTTGAAGTTGAAAAATGATCAAGAATTCAAGTGGGGTGACATACAACAAAGGGCGTTTGAAGAGATAAAAGAATATATGAAGTGTCCACCTATGTTGGTCCCTCCTTAGCAAGGTAAGCCATTTAAGTTGTACATATCGGCTGATGACAAGACAATTGGATCGGCCCTGATGCAAGAATTTGAAGGAAAAGAGAAAGTTGTTTTCTATCTGAGTAGAAGACTACTGGATCCAGAAACGAGATATTCTCCCACCGAAAAATTATGCTTGTGCTTATATTTCTCTTGCACTAAATTACAACACTACTTATTATCGGCTGAGTGTACAGTTGTTTCCAAGGCTGATGTGGTTAAGCACATGTTATCAATGCCAATACTGAATGGAAGAGTGGGAAAGTGGATTCTTGCGTTATTGGAATTCAACTTGAAGTACGAATCGGCTAAAGCAGTCAAAGGACAAGTAATGGCCGATTTTATCACCCAGCATCACAAGCCAAGCATTAGTTATGTAGAGCTAATGCCTTGGACGTTGTTCTTTGATGGGTCATCATGCAAGCAGGGTGGTGGCATTGGTATTGTTATAATTTCACCTAGGGGGCAAGTTTTGAGTTTGCTTTTCCGACTGAACCAATGATCACTAACAATCAAGCGGAGTATGAAGCTATTCTCAAGGGGCTTCAACTTCTTCACAAAGTAAAGGCCGAAGCAATTGAAGTATTTGGAGATTCACAGTTAATTATTAATCAGTTGATCGGCCTGTATGAGTGCAAAGAAGAGACTTTGAAAGGATATTATGATGAGTGTCAAAAGTTGCTCAAGGAGTTTCTTCATATCTCTTTCCAACATATTCTAAGAGCACAAAACCAAGAGGCTAATCGTCTAGCTCAAAGTGCATCAGGATATTGAATGTTTCAAGAAGTCTTGAGTAGTGAAACCACAAGTAATGGTTGGAGAGTTGAAATAGCCGATTACATTAGAAATCCGTCTCAGAAAGTTACTAGAAAGCTAAGGTATAAATTGGCTAAGTATGTTTTGTTAGATGATTAGTTATATTATAAAATAGTCGATGGGGTGTTGCTCAAATGCTTGAACCAAGAAGAGGCTAAGGTGTTGATGGGTGAGGTGCATGAAGGGATATGTGGAGCTCATCAATTGTCTTATAAGATGAAATGGATTATTCACAGAACTGGATATTTCTAGCCAACGATACTGGAAGATTGCTTTGAATATTACAATGGATGCCAGGACTGTTAACGTTTTGGTAATGTCCAAAGATCACCTGCATCGGCCATGAATCCAATAATCAAACCGTGGTCATTTAGAGGTTGGGGAATTGATTTAATTGGCTAGATTTTTCTGCCTTCAAGCAAAGGACATAAGTTCATATTGGTAGCAACAGATTACTTCACTAAATGGGTTGAGGCAATTCCTTTGAAGACAGTAACCTCAAAGAACATGATTGATTTTGTCAAGGAACGCATTGTGTATCGTTTTCGGATTCCTCAAACCATAACTACCGATCAAGGGACAATGTTCACATCAGAAGAGTTTGGGGATTTTGCTGCCAGTATAGGAATCAAGCTATTGAATTCCTCCCCTTACTATGCCTAGGCTAATGGCTAGGCAGAGGCGTCCAACCAGATTATGATTAAGCTGATCAAGAAAAAGATCGAGGAACAGCCAAGAATGTGGCATTCGATGCTAAATGAGGCGCTGTGGGTATATAGGATGGCCTGCCATGGATCAATTAAAATGTCACCTTACGAACTTGTGTATGGCCATAATGCAGTTCTTCCTTGGGAAGTTCGGACTAGATCGAGGCATATTACGCTACAGAATGATTTGTCAGCGGAAGTCTACATGAATCTTATGATAGACAATTTGGAAGACTTGAGTTGCCTTCGGCTGTGTGCTCTTGAAAATATCGAAGCCAATAAACCAAGGGTTGTGAAATATTACAATAAAAAGGTCAAGATTATGCAATTCTCTAAAGGAGACTTGGTCTAGAAAGTGAAATTGCTGATCATATCAAAGGATAGTTAATTCGACAAATGGTCACCTAACTAGGAAGGACCTTATCGGATCAAACGGTGTGCGCCTGGTAGTGCTTATATTTTTTAAACACTAAAAGGAGAGGAAGAATTTGGCCGAGCAATCAATGGGAAATATTTAAAGAAATATTATCCTAGCATTTGGATCAATACTTAATAAGCGATCTGTTCGGTCGATAGCCTTAATAGCCGATATCGGAAAGGTATCGTCTCCAGTGCAAAAATGAACCCAAAGGAGTAAAAGCCGATACAATGTGTATCGCCTATAGAAGTAAAGCAAACACGAACGAGGTGATGGGTATGAAGCACGAAACAAAGGGAAATCACTCAAGGAGAGGAGGTTGTTTGCTAAACGTCACCTATTACAAGCCACGGACTAGAAAACACTTTGCCTACTATATCATCGGCTACAGTATTGAAAGCTACAGAGTTGGCGGCGATCGTAAAATCCTCAACCAAGCACTCATGCTCCCAGAGTACGCTACGTCCGAAAAACCATGGGGAAGAAGCCGAAGATTAAGGCCCGAATGGGCTTGTGCAGCAGCCAACGCCATGGCAGCGCCATGACGAACGCCATGAAGGGCGACCTCCCTAACACGATTCAGGATGTCATGCAAGCAAACCACCGAAATGGCGCCCCTAGCATTAACAAATCCCGCCGCATGATCCGCAGCTGATCGAAGACTCTCCAACTGAGCAGTTATATCTAAAATATTCAAGGAAAGAGTGATAAAAAAATCTTGAGTGCAAAATTAAGAAAAACGGAGAGATAATGCCAGACATCTCACCCATGATTCTAGCTTCAGCCCTGGCCAACCTTTCTCTCACTAGGCCAACCTCAGGGGGGGGGATCGGTCTTCAATCATGGCCAAAGCCAATTCCGCTAGGGAGAGGTAGTTGGCTAGATGCTGGTCGATCCGATCGATGGAGGCCAGCAGATCATCATTATCGATCTGTCGCCTCGAGTAACGAGGAAGCTAGCGGCGAATTGGTACCAAAGATGACCCTGAAGGCTGGGCGGAGCTAACCCTCTGATCTGAAGTGATGAGAGTACCCCAAGATGCATCCTCTTGGTGATGAAGCCATTGGCGTGATGATGTAGATCCGTTGAGGGCTTCTTCAGCATACCTCTTGTTGTTCTCCATGACTTCGAACCTACGGAAAGGCAGGAAATATACTGAAGACGGAAAAGGATTGAGACGACGTGGGTTGTTTTTTGATCCACAGCCGTAGCCCGTATATATAGCCCAAGAAAGCGAGAAGATAGATTTCAATGGAGGTGTGAAATTGAAATCAGGAACAGAAACAGATCAACACTCTGGAAATTCAGGGGACGGATAACGAAGAGATAACGGACTTGAATTTATTGCTTCCCCAGATTACAAAATATCATGGGAAGGATACATTGACAAGAGATTAACCCACCAAGACTTCTTTGGATTGAAGGGAGTCCGGATCTCCACAAGGCCGAAACTCATTGTGAACCGAGTCACATTGGCCCATCGATAAAATTATACCAGAGAAGAGGAAAGGTCGCCCGCCTAACATATGCTCAGCAGATTTCTCGGTAAATTAAGGAACTATGGGAAAGAAGCCTGAGGCTTTCCCGGTGGGCGTTTGGAGGAGCAACAAGGGGAAGGTGTCCACACATTTTAGCTCTTGCAAACACTAGAACAGCTCTACGAGCATGGTGAGAAGACAGGTGATATCACAAGACTTCTTCTAGCCGCAGTAGCTAATCCTCTTGCTCAACAAGGCGCTAGAATGAGCGACACAATCACCCTATGCACAAGGATTCTTCTAACCACTCAAGATCTTCATAGTAAAAGAATGGGCCATGGAGGGTCCGGCGGAGCTACAAGCACTCGAGGGAGCAGATGGAAGAAAAACATGGCTGGATTGTTGAGTTGCTCTCACCAGGGTCGGATAAACATTTTATAGCCGACCCGGAAAGATGAATCCAAGTGCCCGTGAAGCAGTGATGCTCTTGTAAAAAGTTTTGAGGCATAGGCTCATGAGATGTGGACGGCGACAAACAGTAGACCCCAAATCAAGATTCTCTGCCTATGACTGCGGACGAATCAGGGATACAGACATGATAATTTTGGAATAAAATTACTTTTATCCCAAAATTGGGGGGCATGTGTTTATACCAAAATTTAGAAGGAGTCTCGCAGAGACTTAAAAGCTCCTAAGATCATGTCAGCAAGGAAGCAATTGCGTGCAGATCAGAATTAGCTGATTCGAATGCAGCCCTGGAATCGGCTTTCTTCAGGCAGCGCTGGCAGATAATGACAAAGGCTACGATCGGCGCTAGGACAAAACATGATGGACTCTACAAAAGGGGAAAGATTAGAGTCCAAGTTATCTTAAATTAGGAATGTTTTCCTTTATACCAAAGATTGTAATGAATCATGATCAAGTAGGATTCATGTTTAGACTCCGAGTATAAATACCGAACCACGGCTATTGTAAGAGGAACAACAATCAATCCAATATACAAGTCATTTAATTTTTTGGCTCTGGCCACCCCTTAGGAGTAGGAGTAGAGTAGATCTCGGCGAGTTCTTCAGCAAGTATGGCTGCATCGATCCGGTCGACCTCAACTGCTTGTTGTAAGTACCATCATGGCTTATACCTCTGTTCGTATGGCTGCATCGATCTGGTCGACCTCCACTATGACTCTGGTATAAGTTAGTTATCAATTCTTGCCTAGTTCAAGTATGGTTGCATCGATCCGGTCAACCCCCACTGCATGAACTAGATCAAGGTCAAGTTATCGGCTCTACCTTAGAATGACAGTCTTTGGTAAATTCATTAGGTTACTGATATTGCTTATTGCTTTCATTATTTATCTAAATTACAACAATATCACTCTGTCCGATTGAGATTGATCTAGATCGACCTTATATCCTGTATAGCCCATCGTTTGTTAATCTAAAACTGATCTAATTTGTACATTAAACGATGAGTTACGTTTTATCGGATGTTTTACATCAATCTTGATCGTGCATAGCGTGTGGTTAAAGCATGTTGCGTCTTGAGTAGATTTATTGCCTAGCGAAAACCATTCCACGGCCCGTTATCATAGCCTGTGTGATTCTGCCTCACTCCCCACTGTTAGCACCGTGGAGTGGAGATCATTATTCGGTAGGTCTATTCCTGATAAGGCATGACTTTAACTGTGCGCTATGCCTGAATCAGCTGTTTTAGCCGATATCGAGTGCTTTCACGAATAGTTCGCATCACGAGACCATTGAAGTAAAGATAGGTTGAAGGATGTGTGAGCCCCATGATCTTATTATTGTATTACGGCCTGCATGATTCTGCCTCATGCCCCACTGATATTAGTAACGAGTTAGGGTCGTCGAGTCTATTGTTATTTCTACAGCCTACATGATTCTACCTCATGCCCCACTGGTCATAGCGATAGATGAGATCTAACATGTTCATTAGATTTATCTTTATTAAACGGTTAAATGGTGTTGAATTATTTCTTTATATAAAAAGGGGTTCGGTTGCTTGTAATCATTGGCTCAGCATAAACCAATCATTGTTGACATCTTATTGCCATTGATTAGTATCTGCTCAAATAACGACACTTATCTTGAATGATAACTGATTCTTCTTATACAACCCAATGAGCTTTAACCGATTTATTCTCACGAATATGCTGGAATCGACTGTTTAGTCGATCTCCTTTCATATCGGTGCTCAGAGCCGCACATTCGGGACTGTCTAGCAACACCGGCAAGTTCCGCCCTTAATTACTGATAAGCTTTCTCTCCTTATCAATTATAGGGTCAAATTGACTGGCACGTCTTAGGAGGAGTGCGTAGGATCGACCATCCCTGTACTGAAGCTAGGCGGATCTATAGCTCCATCGAGCAGACCCTTCCGGCTTGCTGTATGTGTCCTCGGGACGGGACAAAAATTCTGTGTCGACAAAGGTGAACCACTAGCGGTGGACCCTGTGGTCTAGGAGGTGGATGAGAGCCCCTCCTCTATGTCTTGGGCCTCGGTGACACCTGGGTACGTGTGCAACTAGAGCGTCAAAGCTATGGCTGTGCTGCCTATTCTGTCTCCTCAATCTGCTCTACCTGCTGAGTACCCTCTGTCTGCTCTGCTGGCTATGTTTGCTGCTTAGTCTCCCCCTGAGGCTGACTCTCCTCTAGAGAGACACACCATCCTCCTAGCATGATAGTCCTAGGTGGACTACCATGACAAGTCTCAACAATCTTGACGGCGGCTCTCTGTGCTGGTGATAGCTGGTCGACTATACGAACGCCACTCCTAGCTCCACCTCTCTTCGCTTGCTCTGTGGTGGCTACCACTACTGCTACTCTCTCTGTCTCCACATCAGCGAACTTCCGCTTCTTCATTGTAGTATTCTTCGCCTTTCCTTTTTCTTGAGCAATCAGGTGAGGTGGAGGCCTTGGATCCTCATCACTAGGACCACCTCGGGCATTCTTGCAATGTGCCATCTCTGAATCTGTCGAGAAACACTGCCACTAACAAGAAGCAACTGCCGACTGACACTCGTGAGGCTTGGCCTCGATATGTACTCATAGGCTTGGCCCCGAGTTCACTGATAACTACCAAAACAACCACAAGAGCACTAACTCGTTGCACGATAGAATAGATAGGATATATAAATAATCACTATATTCATCTAGAGGTGTGAAACCCTAAGAAGCAAGTAGTAGATAAGAAATTAAAGGCGACGGCTTGCTACCTAATGAAATCCGACGATCCGGCGACCAATCAGCAAAGGAAAGGACCACGAGGACACCACTGAGATCAGCAAGGGCTAGGGTTAGGGTTTTGGCGCAAAGTGGTGCGGCGGCCGAGGAGACATGGTGGCAGTGTAATGCAGGTGCGATGAGGTAGTGGATGGCACTGGTGCGCGGCGTGGAGCACGACGGTAGGGGCCATGGCGGCGTAGGCAAGCAACGTGGCTGTGCGAGCATGGACGCAGCGGCATAATGGTTGAGGTGGGCGTGGGCACGGCGGTGCAAGGCAGGCGCACAGCAGGCGTGGCTAGAGCAGATGGCACGGCGGCATGGAGTTAGGCACGGACGCTGTAGCTTCGCGACAGTGAGAGATGCGGTGGCACGGGATTAGGGCAGCATGGGCGCAGGCGAGGTAGGCACTGGAGGCGCGGGTGCGCGAAGAGGAACTATTTAAGGTGGCCCCCACATGACATATAAGAAAAGGAAAGAAATCTAGATCTACTCGATTTCCACTGACCGGACACACCGGTGGCAATCACCGAACGCTGCCACCTGGAGTTCGGTCGACAACAGAGAGGTCCAAAACCCCTCAAGTCATGACCAGACGCATCCGATCCCACGTGGTCGGACGCACGCAGAGTCCGGTCGGTCTTGACATCTTCTTCTTCATTTGACCGGACGTAGGAGACCTTCACACCAGACGCAGGATGAATACTATGCAATGTCCAGTCACTCCTATGCAGCAATGGTTTACCTCCTGTGAACTGACCAGACGCTGGAAGCAGAGTCCGGTGCAGCGTCCGGTCACCCTTTTTCAGCAATTCTTCAAAGTTCCTTCAGGCTGTCTGTTCCCAATCAAGTCCCAACTTCAATAAGACCCAAATAAACATCAATTGGGACTGATGTGAGTGACCTCTCTCAAACCCTCAAAATTTTCAAAATATTTTGCCTTAGGCTATAAATCTTTTTAAGAAAATAGGCAATAAAAAGGGCAAGGAGCAACATGTAGTCACGCAATAGGGTTTTATGACCGATAGGAGGTTCAAATGCTCTCCCTATTTGTGAGCAAACACAGTGGGTGCTCAAAAGATAACCGAAAAGAAACGATAAAGCAACACACATGCACATGCAATGCAATACTTGAAAGTAATTCTAGTTGCTTGTCAAGTTTGATTCAAGGTTAAGCTTCTTCACACGCTTTTCGGCGGTTATCTTAACCATGTTAGACAAGCCCTAAGTGCATTACAAAAATTAAACATGTTTTATATTACAATGCAATGCAAGGGACAACACAAGCTCATTTTTAGTGAAGTTACTAAAATCAAGCACATTGAGCTCATTCCTCAACCGACAAAATGTAGCCTCATCTAGCGGTTTAGTGAAGATATCCGCCAATTGATCCTCGGTCCTTACACCTTCTAGTGATATATCATTTTTAGCAACATGATCTCTAAGAAAGTGATGGAGGATATCTATGTTCTTGGTGCGAGAGTGTTGAACCGAATTATTAGCAAGCTTTACCGTGCTATCATTGTCACACAAAAGAGGTACTTTTCTAGAACTACACCATAGTCTAGCAAATTTTGCTTCATGTAAAGAATTTGTGCACAACAAGCACCCATGGCAATGTATTCCACTTCAGTGGTGGACAAAGCCACACTATTTTGCTTCTTGGAGGACCAAGACACTAGTGATCTACCAAGCAAATGGCACCCTCCAGATGTGCTTTTTCTATCAATTTTGCAACTGGCATAATCCGAATCAGAATAGCCAACTAGATGGAATCTAGCTCCTTTGAGATACCAAAGACCAATGCTTGGTGTGTGCTTAAGGTACCTAAGGATTCTTTTAACGGCAACCATGTGAGCCTCCTTAGGACTAGCTTGAAATCTAGCACACATACACACACTAAACATGATGTCGGGCCTAGATGCGGTCAAATAAAATAAACTATCAATCATAGAATGGTAGAGAGTTTGATCAATCGATTTACCTCCCTCATCTAGGTCGAGATGTCCATTAGATGGCATTGGTGTCTTGATTGGCTTACATTCATCCATTTTGAACCACTTGAGAAGGAACTTGGTATACTTTTCTTGATAGATGAAAATCCCATCTCTCATTTGCTTGACTTGAAAACCAAGAAAGAATGTAAGCTCTCCAATCATAGACATCTCGAACTCCTTCGACACCAATTCACCAAACTCTTTTGCAATAATCTTCATTTGATGAGCCAAATATGATATCATCAACAATACTTGGCAAATGAAGATTTCTCCATCAAGCTTCTTGATGAATAGTGTGGTGTCGACCTTCCCAATGGTGAAGCCCTTCTCAATGAGGAAATCCCGAAGGCGCTCATACCAAGCTCTTGGGGCTTGCTTAAGCCCATATAGTGCCTTGGACAAGCTATAAACATGATTAGGATATCTAGGGTCTTCAAACCCGAGAGGTTGATCAACATAGACTAGTTCATTTATGAAACCATTTAAAAATGCACTTTTAACATCCATTTGATATAATTTCATTTCATGATGCGATGCATATGCAAGGAGGATACGAATGGCTTTAAGTCTTGCAACTGGTGCAAAGGTCTCTCCAAAATCCAACCCTTCAATTTGAGAGAACCCCTTTGCAACTAGTCTTGCATTATTCCTCACAACAATGCCTTGATCATCTTGCTTGTTGTGGAACACCCACTTTGTTTCAATGACTCTTGCACCTTGTGGTCACTCTTCAAGAGTTAAAACTTCATTGCGGGTGAAGTTGTTCCACTCTTCATGCATGGCATTTATCCAATCTGGATCTTGAAGAGCTTCTTCTACCTTTTTAGGCTCAAAACAAGAAACAAAAGAGTGATGTTCAATAAATGAAGTAAGTTTTTGAGAGTGAGTCATTACACCCTTTGAAGGACTCCCTATGATGAGATCTTGTGGATGTGCTTGTAGTAGAGGTGAATTTCTTCTATCAATCATTTGAGGGGGAGGTTGTGGAGCATCAACATCTTGTGCTTGTGCCACCATTTGATCATGAGAGACATGAGTATCTTCCTTTTCTACTCTCTCATCTTTATCATCATCTTGTGGCATATTTGATGAAGAAGGTGGATCAATCATTTATACACCATCTTCCTCATCTTTGGACTTGATATCTCCAACCAGAATGTTCTTCATGGCCTACCTCAATGGTTCATCACCTACATCATCAAGATTCTCATGTGCTCCTTGGGAGACGTTAGATTCATCAAATTCCACATCATATGTTTCTTCAACCAAGCCGGTCTTCTTCGGTGGTGGTGGGGTTCTCCGGATCCTCTATCTCAATCTTGGTCTCCACCACCATCCAAACTTTCCTATTGATTGACTTGATATATGTTGTCATCTTAGCCTTTCAACAGGGATAGTTTGAACCATCAAATTGTCGTGGCTTCTTGGTGTTGTTGATTTGAGCCATTTTTACACCGAAAGTTGTAAAGCCTCAAATCATGGTGACCATGGCTCCGATACCACTTGAAAGGTCCTAATGGCTAGAGGGGGGTGAATAGCCTATTAAAAATTTCTACAACAACACTAAGACAAATGATTAGTCAATAATATGGCTAAGCGAATTTTGCGCTAGCACTATACTTGGGGTTACAAGCCACCTACCCAATTCTATTTTCTATGATCTCTAGTATATCACAACAAAGTTATGTCACTAATATACACCTAGGTGATCAACCTAGTGAAAGTAATACAATTAAATGATACACTATCTAGTCTTAACTACCACTAGCTCTATCCAAGTGAATGTATAATGAAATACAAGAGAGTGGTAGAGAGGTATACCACTGTGAAAAGTGACCAATGAGTGAATACCAATGAATACCAAGGAGACAATCAAGACACAATGATTTTTTCTCCGAGGTTCACTTGCTTGCCGGCAAGCTAGTCCCCGTTGTGGCGATTCACTCACTTAGAGGTTCACGCGCTAATTGGCATCACACGCTAAACCCTCAATAGGGTGCCGCACAACCAATACAAGATGAGGATCACACAAGCCACGAGCAATTTACTAGACCTTTTGGCTCTCCGTCGAG
This sequence comes from Miscanthus floridulus, assembly GCF_019320115.1. Taxonomy (NCBI): domain Eukaryota; kingdom Viridiplantae; phylum Streptophyta; class Magnoliopsida; order Poales; family Poaceae; genus Miscanthus; species Miscanthus floridulus. The sequence goes on along the minus strand of NC_089593.1, from coordinate 81,155,246 downwards.
GAAAGGTCAAGAACCCCTCACAATCACCACGATCAGAGTCGGAGACAATCACCAACCTCCACTCGATGATCCTTGCTGCTCCAAGCCATCTAGGTGGTGGCAACCACCAAGAGTACCAAGCCAAACCCACAGTGAAACACGAATACCAAGTGCCTCTAGATACAAACACTCAAGCAATGCACTTAGATTCTCTTCCAATCTCACAAAGATGATGAATCAAAGATGGAGATGAGTGGGAGGGCTTTGGCTAAGCTCACAAGGTTGCTATGTTAATGCAAATGGCCAAGAGAGTGAGCTAGAGTCGTCCAAACGATATTTATAGACACCCCCAACAATAGAGTCGTTGGCTCAATTATTGGGCTGGCTGTGGGACGACCGGACGCGTAGGTCGTGTGCACCGAACGCATCCGGTGTGGTGATCGGACGCGTCTGGTCGCTGCATCCGATCATAGCCTGACCACCACGTGTCCCTTTCAAATTGTTTAGCCATTGGTGCCCAACGGCTATCTCTACGCATAGTAATACTATGTGATCGGACGCGCTATTAGAAAATAACCGGACCCGGGAGACGCAGCGTCAGGTCGACTCTAGAGAGCTCCCAAAGCCGCTCTAGGCTGATCGGACGTGTCCGATCACACCGGACTGAACCCAGGAGACACAGCATCAGGTCGAGTCTAGAGAGCTCCTAGAGCCGCTCTGGGCTGACCCAACGTGTCTGATCACATCGGACTGGACGCTCCCAGTGTTCGTTGAATTATTGCGCTGAAAACCAGAGACTTGCTGCCGCGTCCGATCGCTCTCTACAATCCTGCATCGGGCTATATCACTTTGACCTAATGCTGAACAGCTACTCGAAAAGCGTCCGATCACTCTGTTGAGCCAGAGTCTGGTCACTTTCACTTAGTCGCTCACCTCAGGTCCAAATATTGGATGCGTCCGGTCCAGATTCCAGACATGTCCGGTCACTTCTGTCTGACTACCCCAAGACTGGATAAAATACCAGATGCGTTCGGTCCCAATTTCGGATGTGTCCGGTCACTGTATGACCAGCGCAACTAACTCCTTTTCAACTCTATCTTCTTTACCCTTGCTTAAATGTGCCAACCACCAAGTGTATCACCTTGTGCACATGTGTTAGCATATTTTCAGAAATGTTTTCAAGGGTGTTAGCACTCCACTAGATCCTAAATGCATATGCAGTGAGTTAGAGCATCTAGTGGCACTTTGATATCCGCATTTCGATACAAGTTTCACCCCTCTTAATAGTACGATTATCGATCCTAAATGTGATCATACTCACTAAGTGTCCCGATCACCAAAACGAAAAAGCTCCTATCAAGTTTCACCTTTGCCTTGAGCTTTTTGTTTTTCTCTTTCTTCTTTTCTAAGTCCAAGCATTTGATCATCACCATGCCATCACCATCATCATGATTTTCACCATTGCTTCATCACTTGGAGTAGTGCTACCTATCTCATAATCACTTTGATAAACTAGGTTAGCGCTTAGGGTTTCATCAATTCACTAAAACCAAACTAGAGCTTTCAGTATCCTGTTACGAGTCTTCCATGATGGCATCTCTACCCCGTACTTCGTCCTCACCTCTATCTGCTTCTCCTGCCGCATTCAATGCTTTCTGTCTTTTTTGAGAGGCGAATGTATCTTTAGGCTCTCTAGTTAGTCTCCATGACCAGGGAAGTCCTCCCAAGTGCATGTCCTCCCCACCTAAGGAAACACAAAGCAATGAGCAAACAAACCGGTGGCCTTTGTTCATTTAGTAACTTCACCGGTTTAGTCAACTCACCCAGAACTTAGACGGCCCTCCATAAGCATTGCCATAGTAGTATCCGTATCCTAACTCAGACAGAACAACTCCTTCACGAGCCTTGATGCCACACTTGCACTTACGGTCCAGCATCTTTGTGCATGGCCATGGCTTAATGGCTGCTTCAAACTCCGCAAATTCATACTCAGAAGGCCAATGCGATTTGGATCCATAGTTGTACTCCTCAAAGTCACAAGATGGGAACCCTCTCTACAAAAAGAAAATGTTCGAACTCAACTGTTATAATGTGCAAAAAAAACATAACACCTCAGAAAATAGATTGATTGCATGAGCACTTACATAATCTGGCAATCCACACCGGTAGAAGGGAGTGAAGGCACTACGTTGTCTAGGAGTTGTCAGAATCACTGACAGTCCACAGTGGCAACGAGGAGGATTGACAAGTCGTTTCAATGCTGCGTCAACCTTCTCTCCCTCTGTCATTTCCGGAGGGTTTGGTGGCGGCACAACCCAACGAACAAACTTAGGATACGGCCAGCTCTTCCATGGGCCATAAGGAAACAACCTAATCAATGGATCAAACATCTCATGGCCATCGATCCACCTAAAGAAGTTGCATCCTTGTAGATATGAATCAAGTCTGGGGGGACGCTTAAGTTGACACACGTAGAAAGCACGCCCAGCTAACTCCGGATGCCTTGACTGGCTCACAAAGGCCAGTAACCCACAGTCACACAACGGTGTAGATAGTGCTGGTACGAAAGGACCGAAGGCACCATGATCCTTCGGATAGTGCAAGAACTGCTTGTTCTTTGTAAACGCCATTGCACCTGCCCAAATCATCAATGACTACTGTTATATATAAAATCCAAAAAACATTGTTCTACCTATCATCGTGGAAACCATGCATACAAATTAGATCCCTCAAAATCATCTCCATACATGCACAATAAAACCATGCACTTAGTCAGTACAAACATGCAAATCATCTATATCTCTATAAGCATGGAAACCCATGAACTGAAACCCTAGAAACATCCCTATTTGACTACACATCTTTATGCATACACAGTCCACCATACCATCCAAACATCTAATGAGTACAAATTCTCTTCTAATAACAAACTACACATGAACCAGTCCAACCAAAACAGTTGTCCAAACCATTTCGATGAAACCCTAGAACAGTGCCATATGAAAACAAACCTGAAACACTACAAGAGTCCAACAGCTCATTAATCATCATAATCTACTAAAAGTGCTTACCCAAACAAAGTTCCAATAAACCCATCAAAAGCCAGCATTGCACACGGCAGTGTAAATCAGAGCAGTATAGAAACATCAACTATACCAAAAAAACAACACAGATTGAGAAAGTCATACATCATGCGCGAGACCGAAGCAAACTCAAATCCAAATGCAAACTAGATCAATGAGAGATAGAGGATGGAAGGAAGAGAGGAGAGAGAAGGAGAGAAGCCAGCACGAGCTCGAGCTCGGCTGAACGAGAGAGAAGAGAGAGAGGAAAAGGAGCTAGGCCGTGGCCTTTGTATCCAGACCTGTCGCGCCGGTGTGGCTGGCGCGACAGAGCAGCCTCCATAGACCGCCACGCCAGCTTTGGTAAACTATGGGTGCCACCGTGACGCCTCTTATCGTGCTGGCGCATGTGGCGCGACAAAGTGATGTTGTTGCACCAGCGGGGCTAGCGTGACAAAAAAAAAAAGCTACCTTGTGTAATTTATTTTTAGGAGCAGTTATTATTAAAATATTTATTAAAAAAGAATTAAAATAGTAAAAAAAAATTCTAGCCGCCAGCACACGGAAAGGCAGATGCCTGGTCACAAAGTAAGAACTGGATGGATGAAATTGAAAAGATGTAGAATTTTTTTCTTGTTCCGATCCGATGGTGATGGTGCGAGTGCAACGACGAGGCTGCATAAAGCAGGAGAAGGCGATTGGCAACGGCATAATTTTTATTTTTATAAAGCCAAAGAAAGGGTAGCCAATTTGGGTTTGACTTGAGTCTGCTGCCACTTCCGCGCAGCCCCCTCCACTATCATCGGAATCTGAATCCATAAAAGCACAAAAACGACACCAGAGATTGATTGCCATCGCTCCTCCCTTCACCTCTGCGCTCCACCTAATTCCACTGCGGCTACCTGCGATGAGTGCCGCCGTGCCGCCGGCGATGGACCCCGCGGCGGCGGGGGAGATGGCGCGGGAGGCCGCCGCGTGGTGCGCGCTGCACGGCCTCGTCGTCGGGGACCGCGCCGACCCGGTGAGCCTGAGCTGTTGCTTCTTTGCTTCCCTAGATAGAAATTTCTAAGTACCGATTCACCTTGCTACTTATCATGAGCGAAATTTTTATGCGCCAACATGGTGGCCTTAGAAAATTGCTGTTCGTCCCTTTCAAAAAAAAGAAAAGAAAGAAAGAAATTGCTGTTCGATCGGTAGTACTACGAAACATTGTGGTAAGGTTAGATAGAACTGAATGCAATCACCAAACTATTTTCCCGGGTCCAGACCCCTGAGAAAAGCATCTTTATTGAACCCCTGCAGAGATCAGCAACAGTCCCTGGTGTTGGTTTGGTTCATGCTCCATTCTCCCTGCTCCCAGCACATCTTCCAGAGTCATTTTGGAGGCAGGCGTGCGAGCTCGCTCCCATTTTTAACGAGCTTGTGGACCGGGTTAGCATGGATGGGAATTTCTTGCAGGATGCTTTGTCCAAGTAAGTTTTACTGCCTCCCCAATATTGATGTCTATTAAAATTATCATTCAGAGCTGTTTGCCGCTTGAATTCATATAAGCTTTGCATTACCAGAGTGCCCTGTATGCTCTCATTGATCAGATTGTTGAAAAGTTTAAATAATCTGTCTAATATTTGAAAAAACAAACTGTTCAGTTTCGAGTAAATAAAATGACCATCCATGTCAGAGATTCAAAATTTGTAAGGAACTGTTGGACTGATGAGATTGGTTGATCATGTTATAATTTCAGAACAAGGGAGGTTGATGATTTCACATCTAGGCTCTTAGAAATTCACAGGAAAATGATGGAAATAAATAAGGAAGAGGTAATTTGCTCTGCTTTACTCTCTTCTTTTTTTTGCAAGGAAAATTTACTAACTGAGTTTATTTATGAACCTTGCTATTATTAAGCACAACTTATCTCTAAATTCATGGTGTTAACTTCTTAACCTGAATATTAAATATTAGTACGCATTGCCTAAAAGAACTTTCCTCCGTCATCTTTTTGGGGTTGGGGAGGGTGGTAACGTATTTTGTATGGAAGTATTTAACAGTGATCCAATATTTACCAGAATATTCGCTTAGGGTTGCACCGATCAGATTATATGCTGGATTCAGAAACAAGTTCTCTTCTTCAAATAGAGCTCAACACCATTTCAGCATCATTTCCTGGGCTTGGTTCCTTAGTTGGTGATCTTCACAGGTAACACCCAGCCATTCATTTCTATGATTGGACTTTCTTTCTGTATATGAATGTACTTTCTCTTTCTTTTAGAAGCTGATAAAAGAATTAGAAAATGCTGTCATGATTTAATGAAAACTTAGGATGTAAAAGCTATGTTCTTTTTAAAATTACAGATTTGTCAAACTTGCTAAATTAGACATGGTAGAACAGTAGGTCTGTAATAATGGCCACTTCATATGTTTAATTTTACATTCATATGGAAAATGAATATCATTATTTATCCACAGAGCTATCCATCACAAAATCTTCATGCATGATTTTCTGAGTAGCCTCTAATATTTATTTACCTTGCTCATTGTTTTTCGCCTTTACTTGTACATAGACTCTCTTGGCTTTGCCTCCTGTTTCCATTAAGAAAAAGAAAAGAAAGGAAAAATGAATGACAAGATTCAGTCAAGTAGCACACTTTGCAAAACTATTATTTTGCAACCACATTACTGATACCAGTTGGAAATTTATCAATCTAGAAGTAAGGAAAAGCTAGCGATATATTATGTATCCACTGCATGCTTTTCTAGTAGGGCTATAATTCTCTGGAGGACGAAGGTATATAGTGCTAAAGAGATTCTATTGACAGCTCCAAGTTCTGTGCGTACAATTTATTTCTATTTCTTACCAATGAATCTAGCTGGACGTTTCTCTTTTTTTGCGAGTGGGGATTCTTATTTGTTCAATATGTAAGCATTATTATTATTGCATCTTCAACATGATGTAGATACAAAATTGCTCTGCAGGACCTTAATTAAACAGCATGGGACTTTATTAGGTCTGGAGCACAAGAGGGTTCCTGCAAATGCGGCTAACACTCAATTTGCTGAAGCATTGGCCCAAGCATGGGCTGAGTTTAATATTGACAGGTTTGGTATGCTTTGTTTGAAGATATATGTTTCTTATGCATTACACTGCTATTTAATGAATATTAATTGTTATCTTTTCCATTATTTTCTCAGTGCTGTAATTATGATGATTGTTCAGCCAGAAGAGAGAAATATGTATGATCAATACTGGATTTCGACACATTTGCAAGACTCATATCCTTTTATGTTCTGCCTTCATGTTTTCCTAATGATCAAATCTGTAATTCCTTGTGTTGCCTTCATGCTTAATGATTAACTGTTATTTGGTTTGACTTTTATCTGTTGTCTTTTTTAACCCATGTAACTGCTATACCTTTTTTTAGTTTCCCATCCTTGAGTTAGTCTTGTCATTGCCTTTCATACCTATAAGTTTCTTCCAAGTTTTGGTGCTAAGATTGTTTATTATTTTGGGATCAATTTCAAGTGTTTGTTAACTATTTGTTCCTGAGCAATATGAAAAATCATAAGATCAAACTTGTGTTCCCTTGACAGTTTATTACACATGGCATAACAACTATAAGGAAAACCTTATTGCAGGTGGAAGCTGAAGGCCAGGTTCTCCCAGATGGAACTCTTCTTGTGTATGAATCCTGATTGATTACTGATTTATGCTTAGCATTTTAGCATCATCTTAACCTTTCAGCGTGCTGGGTTTATGCTTAGCATTTGAGAAGCATCTTAATCTTTCACTATGCTTATTAATATTTATTTTTAAATGCAGAGGTGGCCAGAAAGTTGCTGTTGTGTACTATAGAGCTGGCTATACACCAAATGATTATCCCTCAGAAGCAGTATGAATACACCTTTTGCCTTTTGTTAAGAGTCTTTTGTGTTTCCAGTTATGAAAACTAACTGCCCAAAAATAAAATTCTTTCAGACTTTTCAGTGTTATCCTTAATATATTTGGGTTTCTGTATTTCCCTGTTACACGTGAACTTCATTTTCTGTCTTGCAAATAAAGTCAAAATACTTTGATTTGTATTGTTAGGTATATATCAGGCCCATCCATTCTAGGCCCATATTGGAGACGTAGTGACATACTGGTTGCTTTTGTTGATGATAATATGCTTAAATTGCCATTATGAGCTTCATTTTTGTTCTAGGAATGGAGTGCAAGACTTATGATGGAACAATCATCTGCTGTAAAGTGTCCTTCAATATCGTATCATTTAGTGGGAACCAAAAAGATTCAACAAGAACTAGCAAAGCCTAGTGTGCTTGAAAGGTGATCATTTTTTTTAGTGACAAAGCGTAGTACTTCTTGAACATTTGTGTCGTGCATATTTTGTTCCAGCATTTCTCAATTTCTAACATATAATTATTGGGTCATTATTAGTCTTTGGTGTAATATTTAAAACTTCACCTTTTTCTTACTGTCATTTGTTCTGTCCATATAGGTTCCTTGAGAGTAAGGAGGAAATTGACAAGGTTCGCAAATGTTTTGCTGGGCTATGGAGTTTGGATGATGAAGAGATTATAAAAACTGCAGTGGAAAAACCTGAGTTGTTCGTGTTGAAGCCTCAACGTGAAGGCGGAGGTTCGTATTTCCATTGACATATGCATATCATTGCTTACTGTTTCTTGAATATGCAATTTGTGGACAGGAAACAACATCTACGGTCTTGATTTGAGGGAAACACTTGTCAGACTCCAGAAGGAAGGAGGGGATGCACTTGCTGCCTACATACTGATGCAAAGAATCTTTCCAAAAGCTTCTCTTGCTTATCTGGTTCGTGGTGGTGTTTGCCACGAGGGTCTTGCAATTTCTGAGCTTGGAATATATGGAGCTTATCTGCGGTATAGTAACTTCGGAAATAAACACAATAGTCAATAGTGCTTTGCATATGGTGCTGGTTTTTTCTGATGAAGAGTACTACACTAATCAATTTCTGATCAGGTACAAAGATAAAGTGGTCATCAATGAACAATGTGGTTACTTGATGCGAACGAAAGTTTCTTCATCAGATGAAGGTGGAGTAGCTGCAGGGTTTGCTGTTTTGGATAGCTTATACCTGACTGGCAAGGTGATGTTCAATGGATCGACCTTTTTTACCCATTATTTTTGTTTTGCTGGATAAACAATTTCTAAACAATATATCTTGTTTTACGTGTTTAGACAATTTTAAGCAGTCAAAAAAAAAATTCACTCTTATTAGTACTGTTTGAAAACCCTGGATGATTTTTTTTCCCGTGTGGCCAGGTCAAAACAAATGAGATTTCAGAAAGGCTGTTTCACCCAAATTACATTCTGTGTTTTGTTAACCAGATGCTTAATATGTATTTTACTCGAACTGTCTTCCTGACATGTAATCAGCAAAAGAGTTTTCCTGTTAGGAATTAGATCTGAAATGCTGGAATCCTCTACTTGGTTTACCTTTGGCACAACTTAAGTGTCTCAAGTTCACCTGCAAATGTCTACTTTGCCCTTTTCATTATCCTGTTATCAATGGGAAAAAGGTCATGCTCATTTGCTTGCTTCGTGCAGTGAGATGAGATAACAAAAGGAGCGTCAGCTACAGCTTTCAGTGGCGACATACACCGACAATGGATCATCATGTTCTTCATTTAGATCGACAGAGAATAACTGAATAAGCTGCTGCAGACTAGTGCCATTTCTGTGACACCACGTCACATTGTTTGATGAATTCCTTCTATCTGTCCCTGCCAAGGAAGAGAATAGACATATTATTATGTGTAGATTAAATGTGCATGAAATCCATGGAAATAATGAAGGATAAACCACGTGCCCATAGCTGTGAGATATGTCGGCGGTGCCGTTTCTTGGTCCTGATCACCTTGACAGCAACGGGAAATCCTGTGTTTCTGTTGAGGACACGTGGTGTGCACCATCAGTGTGAATTTAACCATTGTTAAAGGCAGCACAAGAGCATTGAGTTGGAAGACAGCATAGCGGAAGAAATCTGCAGCTCATTCCTTCCGGTACTGTATGCCAGAGCAGAGAGAGAGATCCTAATATAAACTATACTAAAGATTGCAAACTCCGAACGAGCCGTGGTCGGCTGGTTCTCCCGTCGTGGAAACCATCGGTCGTGTTGCGCTAACGTGTGAAAGGTTAATGGGCAGAGGGGGTAAATAGCCTAATAAAAATTTCTATAACAACACTTAACAAAATGGTTAGACAATTATGAGGCGAAGCCAGTGTTGCGCTAACCTACTCAAAATGCAAGTCACTTACTATAATTCTAGGTTAGATAGAATTTATTCACACAATAGCTATGACACTACCCTATGTTAGTGTGCTCTCAAAGGCTAACTAAAGAGCCATATCAACCAAGCAAACAAGCTCTCATAATTAGTTACACTAAAGAGCTTGACAACTAGTTTGCGGTAATGTAAGGAGAGTGATCAAGAAGGTTATACCACCGTGTAGATAAAGGAACCAATCAATCACAAGGATGAATAACAATGAAGACCAATCATCTCGGAATCAATGATGAACATAATGATTTTTACCGAGGTTCACTTGCTTGTCGACAAGCTAGTCCTCGTTGTGGCGATTCACTCACTTGAAGGTTTACGCGCTAATTGGCTTCACACGCCAAACCCTCAATAGGGTGCCGCACAACCAATACAAGATAAGGATCATACAAGCCACAAGCAATCCACTAGAGTACCTTTTGGCTCTCCGCCGGGGAAAGGTCAAGAACCCCTCACAATCACCACGATCGGAGCCGGAGACAATCACCACTCTCCGCTCAACGATCCTCGCTGCTCCAAGCCATCTAGGTGGCGGCAACCACTAAGAGTAACAAGCGAAATCCGCAGCGAAACACGAACACCAAGTGCCTCTAGATGCAAACACTTAAGCAATGCACTTGGATCTTTTCTCAATCTCACAAAGATGATGAATCAATGATGGAGATAAGTGGGAGGGCTTTGGCTAAGCTCACAATGTTGTTATGTCAATAAAAATGGCCAAAGGTGTGAGCTTCAACCGGCCATGGGGCTTAAATAGATGCCTCCACGAAATAGAGCCGTTGTACCCCTTCACTGGGCACAACTCGGGCTGACCGGACGCTCCGGTCAAGTTGACCGAACGCTGGACCTCAGCGTCCGGTCGCCCGACGACAGCCACGTGTCCCGATCACAACGGTCACTTAAGTTGACCGGACACTGCGAACAATACTGACCGGACGCTGAGCCACCAGCGTCCGGTCGTTTCTAGTAAGGTTCCAGAAACGTCTTTTGCCCACCGGACGCGTCCGGTCATGCACGACCGGACCCTGCCAGCGTCCGGTCAGAAACCCTAGCTTCTGTGTGCTGCCCGACAACAGGACCGGACACACCTCACCAGCGTCCGGTCATTCAGGACCCAGCGTCCGGTCGTTTGACCGACGCCAGCTTCTCTGCTGTAACAACTGACCGGACGCGCCGGTCTGCCTGAGACCAGTGTCCGGTCACCTTGTGACCAGCGAGTCTAACTCCTTTTCACTTCTAACTTCTTCACCCTTGTTTAAATGTGCCAACCACCATGTGTATCACCTTGTGCACATGTGTTAGCATATTTTCACAAACATTTTCAAGGGTGTAAGCATTCCACTAGATCCTAAATGCATATGCAATAAGTTAAAGCATCTAGTGGCACTTTGATAACCGCATTCCGATACGAGTTTCACCCCTCTTAATAGTACGGCTATCAAACCTAAATGTGATCACACTCTCTAAGTGTCTTGATCACCAAAACAAAATAGCTCCTATGGTTTATACATTTGCCTTGAGCTTTTTATTTTTCTCTTTCTTCTTTCCAAGTCCAAGCACTTGATCATCACAATGGCATCATCATTGTCATGCTATGATCTTCATTTGCTTCACCACTTGGAGTGTGCTACCTATCTCATGGTCACTTGATAAACTAGGTTAGCACTTAGGGTTTCATCAATTCACCAAAACTAAACTAGAGCTTTCAACGCGGCATTGGCCTATTGGGTATGTTGCCCTGCTGGCCCTTTTTAAGGGCAAGGGCAATGTTTGAGGCTCAATGAGTGTTGTCACCGGCTGAATTTGATGTGAAAGGAAATTCCCTATTTGACACTAGAAAACATTTCCTTCCATATTTGACACCAAAACTTAGAACTTCCCTATCTAACACTCATTTCATCTTTGTTCCCTAATTGACACTACCGCCAGTGACGATAACGGCGTTATGTCTAAGACGAAAAGATCATCTTGTTCCTCCTATGTGAGATTCACACAGAAGATAAGCAACTAAAATACCGAAAAAACATCTACAAATAAATAAATGAGACAAAAAAATATACAGGAGTAGGAAGACGGTATGCCTGAAAAAACCATGGTCTTTTTGTCTTGAACCTAGAGCCTGATTGGTTAATAGCTAAATTTTGATTTCCAAATCTTAGGCAAGCCAAAATTTTGGTAGCCATTTGGTTTGTTATCAATTGCCAACACCTCACAATTAGCATGTCAAATCTATGGCAAAAAAGTTTGTCCTAATTTTGACAACTTTTTCTTGTCAAATTTTTGGCATGACAACTTTTGGTAAGCAACCAAACAGACCCTTACCGCCTTTACATCCTAAAAGTGACTGAAATGTCACTTGGAACCGAGAGATAAAATGGGTGACAGAGATTTTAAACTTCAATATTAAATAAGGAATTTTCTGAAGTTTCACTACTGCGCCATATAAGGACTGACATCACATAACTTTTATAATTAAGCAATTGCAAACATATTTAAATTTTATATTTATAATTAAACTGGTCGAGTTTTTTTTTTTCATTTTTTTAGGCGGATGGGATAGAAGCTCGCCATGTGCCAGGGACGTTCCTTTCACCGAAACTGATTTTGTATATTGTCCTTGAGTTTGTAATTCGGGTAGCAGGTGCTCTAGTTTTAGTAGTACGGTTCAGATTTAGTTGGGACTTGGGAATAATATAACCTGGATGGATCATAATTTGTACTAAGCAATTGAGCGGCTATGTGCGGCTATGCGCTAATGATTTAATGGAAGTGCTCTTCTTATGGCACCACCAATGCAGCTATATACCACCATCAACCTCGGATGATGACATAGTTCATACCAAAGTTGTAGATAATAATGTCATACAATTTTGTAGTTGAGAACTTTTTATTTAAGATCGTTTAAAGATCCAAATATCAATTCTAAGTAAACAGACTTAAAATTCATGTTTCTGAGATTTTCAAACGTACTCAGATGGAGACATGTTGTATACCCAAATTGCAGAGCTTGATAAGGTCTAAAATTTTATAGTTGACTTTTAGCAGCTCAAATTTTGTAGTTGATCATTTTCTATCTTGAGTGTCTTTTCTTCTTAGGCACACATGGCCATTAGCTCATTAATTGAGCACTCAACATTCGTTGCATTGTAACGGATGGTGAAAGGACCATATTCGAGAGGCAATGAAGTCGAGGTGCCTCAAATAGAGTAAGAGTCAACTAACGACTTGTATATGCCATCTCATCCCGTATGTCCCTCGATCTAAGGTGTTTTTATTTACTTTTGCTCCTTGGTAGGGATGAAAACGGATCGGATATGGATGGATATCACCGATATTACATTTGTTTTCATATTTCTGTTCGGATTCGGATTCGAATACGGATAGTGTCAACTATGTCGGATACGATACGATTGGATATCGACATCATAAATATGCGATTTGAGTATTCTGATACGGATACGGTATCGGATGTTGGATATCCGGACTCGGATACGGACAGATCTCAACCCCTCTAAACGGATTTGGTTTCGAATACGGTCAGAAAATATCCGTACCGTTTTTACCCCTGCTCCTCGGAGATGGCCTAATACTCATATGAATTTTCAAATACCATTTGTTTTAGACTTGCCCTTAGTGCACGCAAAAACTAGTCGTTTTAGACTTTTGGCTAGCTTTTGGAACTTCGTTATTCCTGGTATAATTGGATTTGTCCTATCTTAACCAACATTTGCAAGAGAAGATCCATCCCATTTGCAATAGCAACCGTGAGAAGTTGTAAATGGAAAACCACGTGAGCATACAACCTGCGTACGACCCTTTTCATCCACCAACGGGCATCAGCGCACTCGTGCTAGTGGCACTCGTAGTACGTCCAAACGTCGTACACCCTACACTCGTGTTTCACAGGTTTTTCATGTACCCCGAGTGTTTTCAATAAAAATTCCCGATCAACAATTAAATGGAGCGCAGAAGGCGATAATCCTCCGGCGCATCCCAGCCGTCCGTACACCTTCCCCATTTCAAACTCTGCCCACCCACCAACGGTCACCTCCGAGGTCCCCGCACTACCATAAAACCGTCACTGCCCTGTGGTCCCCCATGCAATCTCTGACCCACCCGTCAGTGAGCCGCTTCGGCGCATAAATCCGCGCGGAATCCCGTATCATTTTCCAAATTCCAATCCATTCGCAGCCACAAACAAACCCTAGGCCGCCGCCACCCGCCATGGCCAAGAAGAAATCCGCCTCCGCCGCCGCCAATGGCAACGGCAGCCACGCCGCCGCTTCGCCGCCGGCGAAGGCGGCCGCGGAGGTCGCGCCGGCGGCACCGGACGCGCGGGACCGGAAGGCGGAGCAGCTGAAGGCGCTCAACACCATGCTGCTCAAGGAGGCGACGGAGCGGCGCGGGCAGGTGGCGGCGCTAACGGCGCGCCTCGACGAGCTCTCCGCCGACGACGCCGCGCTGGCCGCCGCCGAGCGCGCCGTGGCGCGGGCGGCGCTCGCCGCGCCGCTCAGCGCCGCCGCCGCCGAGGTCGCCGCGCTCCGGGCGCGCCTCGCCGCCGTCCAGGAGTCGCTCAGGGGCGCGGAGTTGCGGGCGGCGCTCGAGGCGGCCGCCAGGGGCGAGGCCGACGCGCGGCTCGAGGCGGCCGCCGTTGAGATGGCGCGGTCGCTGGAGCTGATCCGTGAGAAGGAGGCGGAGGTGGCCGCCGTGTCGAAGAAAGTCTCGAGACTGGAGGCCGTGGTGGCGGAGCTGGAGGGCAGGAACTCCGAGCTGTTTGGCGAGAAGGGTGAGTTGGCGGAGAAGCTGGAGGAGGCCAAGGAGGCTGTTCGGATGGTGTCCGGCGAGAAGGCGGAGGTGGAGAGGAGCCTGCAGGAGTTCAGGAAGGTGGCTGAGGCTTATCGGTTGGAGATGGAGGCTAAGGTGAAAGCAAAGGTGGAGGAACTGAAGGTTCTGAGTGCTAAGAAGGCAGTGGTGGATTCAAGGGTGCACATTTTGGAGGCGGAGCTGGTTGCTGCCCTGTCTAAAACAGGGGAATTGGAGGCTGAGGTGTTGGCTAAGCAGAGGGAGTCTGATTTGGTGAAAGGAGAAAACGATAAGCTTCAGTCAGAGGTGTTAGCAGCCAAGAACAAATACAACTCGTCTGTTGCAGACATTGAAAGTCTCAGGATTGAACTGAGTGCATTGGTGAAGGAGAAAGAGGCCGCTGCTAAGGCATTTGATGCTGAGAAGGCTAGACTTGTGAGTCAATTGGTGGATCTGGAGAAGAAGGTGGAGGAAATCCGGGCTGACAAGAAAACAGCTGAGGGAGCCATTCATGAGAAGGATGCTCATGCCAGTAAGCTGAGGGCTGAATTGGAGGACCTTCAGGCTTCCATGTCCCAGCTCCAAGTATCCTGTGACGACCTTGACACCAAGCGCTCACGCCTACATGGTGAGAAGAATTCAGTCGTGAAGGCTCTCAATGCTGAGAAGGCTGAAGCAGCGAAGCTGAGGTTGAAAATCGAGGAGCTCGAGAACTGCAGTGGTGAGAAGGATGGTGACATCAGGAAGCTGAAGGCAGCATTGGATGAGAAGAAGGGGAAAATCGATACCCTGAGCAAGGAGATTGAGCTTCTGCAGCTCGCAGTGGCTGAGGCTCAGAAGAAGAAGGGTGGCATCTGGACATGGCTGTATGCTGCAACCACAACAATGGTAGCTGCCATCTCTTTGATCTATGCCACCAGGTCCAACTGAAGGACTGCTCTCTGTCATTTCTCTTTCATTTTTGCTATGCTCTCTGTTCCTTATATCCACTTATCAACATGTAACTGGAAATGACTGTACTGTTACATGATGGATCAGCTGGTATTATGGAATGAATCGAAACCATTTCCTTCATGCTGATGCTTGCTGTGTTCTTGTTGCTGTCTATTGAATGTGTTTTGCCTGTAACATCCTGTCATGTTGCGCGACCTCGTGACTATTGGATGTGGACACAGTACACTGGTCAGAGGTGAATCAAATACTACTTGAGAAGTTAAGACATATCTGGGATTGTACTGACATCTAGGTTTGCAGAATGCTTTCCCTAGGTGTCGAGATTGCAAAAGTAAGCTCTGTTTGTTTGGTGCGGTATACCAGGCAATAGAACCATTTTTAGATTCCAGAGGTTATCAGCTGGCATTACAGACCAACTGAAACTGTTTGCTGTGTTCTTGTTGCCGCCTATCTGGTATTCTGGTGTGGTTTTGTTGCTGCTGAGATGCACGGCTCAAGGCTGGCTTAGTGCATCGGTAGCATTTGAAAATCCTTAACCTCGAGTCGAGTTGTTCTTGTTGGCATGTCGGCTGTAGGTACGGACCAACATGATGCAGTACCGTGCTGGGCTGCTGGTGTAAATTGTTAGTAAATTTCCACAGTTATTATTATGACTACTACTATGTTTCACGATTCTTGCAGGTGGTGAAATAAGCCGCAGGTGTAAGCTGTCGTTAAGCTGAGCATGCAGGTAATGGTTGCATGGCATTTCGATTGGGAAGATGATTCAAGCAAAAGATAAAACAAGATACCTGTCTCGAGATCAGAATTTCAGAAGTTCTATGAATCTACTTGTGATGATTGATGCCGTGAGAACGAACAGGCGGTGGATTCTGCTGGAATATCCATTACAGATAGCGGACATGTTATAAGCAGACTTGGACTACATGAGAACGAACAGAAAGATTCAAGCAAAAGATAAAACAAGATACCTGTCTCGAGATCAGAATTTCTGAAGTTCTATGAATTGTCTTGTGATGATTGATGCCGTGAGAACGAACAGGCGGTGGATTCTGCAGGAATATCCATTACAGATAGCGGACATGTTATAAGCAGACTTGGACTACATGAGAATGAACAGACTGGACTACATGAGAATGAACAGAAACGTTATTATGTTTACAGCACTAACAAAAAGGGAAAACCCATCTGCCCACGTTATGGCAGTTTAAGCTCCAAAAGTAGAAATTATCCAATTATACAAGTCAAGAAGCTCCAAGTAATGCCTCTGCTTCCTGTGAATTCATCTTCCAAGCTGCATCAACATCAAACAATAGATTTCAGAACTTTTAGAACTCTTGGCCTTCATCTCTGATATCGTCCTATAATTCTGGAGTCTCTGATTTCCTCTTTAGCAGGAGACCCTTCCACTGCACCAGGTTGCTAAAACCCATCATTCCATTCCCTCTTGTCTTGCCAACAGTACCTCCAACTTGCCAGCTACATTGACTCCGTGGCGCTGATGACATAAAATCATGGAGTTTTTCACCATTGGAATGGTTTTCTTCCACAGAACCAGCATATTTCTCCATCCTTCTCTGGGAAAGCACATGCCATTTTTGGATTCCATAGCCCCAAAAGGACTTCTGAACTAACCACATTAGCCACACGTAAACCTTTTCATTACTAAGGCAACATTTTGCAATTCATTGGAAATTACTACCTAGACTAACAGTGACCACATAAGAAAAAACAAACCAGATTTTCCGAGCTACCACAGAATCAAATAGCATTTGATGCTCAGACTCCCCTCTCACAATAAAATAAGCATGTTTCATCCTCTGGCCTCCCTTTACCCGAATTATCTCTAGCTATACTCTGTTTTTTATATGAGAATTCACATTGACATGATGTGCATTTTCTGCACTAAGCAGTTTAGTTTCTTATGAAAATTATTACTACACATTCAGAACGACGGAGAGCTCAAACATTCGACACGCATATTAGCACTTGGTTCAGATATCCTAGAATTTACTGCTCAGGTTTCTGCATTGGTGAATTTGTATTTTTATTTTATTATTATTATTATTATTATTATTATTATTATTATTATTATTATTTTTTGCAAATTGCTGACAGAACATCCAAGTGCACTATTCGTCATGCTAGGATGCTAGCTGATGAGTGATGATGACAAGGTTTTGTCAACCTCACGGATGTTAACACTTGTACAGAGATCGACCCTAACCAGCAAAGCTTTTTTTTCTCAGATTGTGGTGAGTAGCACTAATTCGCCAAACAAAGAGTTTACGGATCAGGAACCATAAAGAAGGGAAAAAGATCAGAGAAAGTAAAGGGTCGGCAAAGGAGCCGTTCATCCATTCCAAGCGGCAAGTGAGCACATCCATTGTGCTATATGCGTGCGTGCCTAACGTTCAAATAAATCTGCAAGAATTTCCTAAAAAAAAAACTGCATGAAGATTGATAGATGCGAGGATTTTCAGTTTCCTTTTTCTATATCTATATCTTATATACCTATACCTATTAATAAAGAGGCAAATTTCTTCGACAAATTTTTTCGTCCAACTAAGACATCGACTCGGTTACCGTTCACGTATTTCTACAATAAAAATTTCTGCTAACCACCCGTCCAAGGGGGTTTCCGTGTCCGTTAACCACACGTTCAGCCAACCATGGAAACGCCATCCTGGTCACCCACAAAAACACTTTTCTTTTATGTTTTTATCGTTGGTAGGGTCCTTGTTTTTTTTCTTCCACCTGTTTTTTCTATATATAAACATCAAAAATAAATAATAAATGTAATATTATAGCTCTTTAAACTCTTAAATTTTCTATAAATAAAATAAAACAATAAATATAATATTACTACTCTTTGAACTCTAGATTCTTTTCTATAAATAAATACTCCCATCACTAAATTGTTGATGTAGCTTTAATTAGAAATAAAATTAATTTATGGGCAAGGCTAGCGCCCGGACCTCTGGCCCCATGCCTGTGTCCGGACGCAGCTCCCGCGCCCCGTGCCCGCATCGCATCCCACGTGCTTCGTCCCATTCCCAACCAGTGCCAGAGTCTGGAACCGCGGCCCGCGCCCCGCACAGCAGAACCGCGCCCCCGCGCCCATCCCGCGTCCGCACGGCGAAACCGCGCCCCGCGCCTACCTACACTGCTTGTGGATACACGCTGTGGAGGTGTCTGCAGGCCTCAGGCGCCGACACGTGAACTACGACAGCGCACCTATAGCAGCAGGCGGACAGCAGCCTGCAACATAAAATCTACTTTTGAAACATCAAGATAAAACATTTGCAATATGAAAATAGATGAAACAATTGAAACATGCAAGTATAGACTTTGCAACATGTGCAACACCAGATTAACTTTTAAAACATCCAGGTGAAACATTTGAAACAAACGTCTGTAACACTTGAAATACTTGAAAATACACTTGCAACATGCGTATATTACCATTACAACATATGCAATATCCAAATCGACTTTTGCAACATTTAGATTAAACACTTGAAACATAAGTTGGAAACGCTTGAAACAGTTCAAACACGGCGTCACCGGTTGCCACGGCCTACCTGGTTGGGGTCTGCGGTAACCAGCAAGCTCAGGTGCAAAGGGAACGTTGAGGACAAATAGCCTAGCGTGCGCAGGTGAAACGATCCCAATTTCCACGAAGGAAAATCCATAGATTCGAAGCATAACGTGATAGTCCTAGGTGATCATTCCATCACATTATCAAATAACAATCGATATCACAGTCATACATTGAATACATGTCTTAAGAGAGTACAAATAGCAAGGTTTACTCATTATTACATTGCCACTTGGTGGAATCACTTAGAGCATGCAGCAACGGGAACAACATCAAGTAGAACGGCAGTGGGCGTCAACTCCATCTTCACGAACCAAACTCGAGCGTAGGAACACGACCTCTAATCCTCCCAACCATCTCCCTAGAAGTCGTACTCAGACTCGGAACCTGCCAAATAATTATCAGTACGATTTGTACTGGCCACTGACTCCCACCCTATGCTTTGCGTTTGTTTTGTGGTAGTGGTATGCAAGGGTAGAGAAAAAGACCTATTTGTGGCTATAGCTTCCTATGCGAGTATGTCAAGTTTTAATAATAATTTGTCAAGTTTTAACCCATCTCAACTACACGTTCACCCATTCCATCACACACATCTCACCACTCTCACACTCTCTAGGTGACAAGGACGACTCCCTCTTGTGCCTTGCCTCATTGGCCAAAGCCGGAATCCAACACAAGAACCTAGGGGGGAGAGAAGAAAGGACTCCGCTCACTAATCAAAGGAAGCATAGGTCATAGGAATGTCCATATCTGAGGACTCGGCTATACGTATAGATCGATCAACTCTGCAGAGCGTGTACACCTAGAAATCCACAAGATCACCATCATCGGTGCGTGCACCGCCTAGGCTGATACCGGGCTGTCTTCCAAACTAGTGCGATACCACCCTGCCACTCAGCCCCAGGCCACCCCAGAGTCCACCGGCATGCTGAGACTGTGAGAAGTAGTACCGGGCCTTCGAAGGTCACTACGCTGTCTTAGGAGGGTGTGGGTCACACGCCCGTACCTCCCTACACTATCCACTGACAACCCAACTATAGTGGCACCGCCCTAATAGTTCAACATCCATCGCTCACCCAAACAGGGACGAGTGGTGTGTATTAAGGGTCCTATGATTCTAGTTCTCTCGACATACCAGTCCTTAGGGGGACCGGATATGATATCTTCTCAAAGGGGATAACCAACACCCCATGCCTCGATGACACCTCCATCCCGGGGCTTCATCCCACAAAGACACTCCACCCCAGGATCTACTCATCTCACATGCACCCACCACAGGTACCTCTCGTAGGGAATGCCCAGGTCACCCCCCAGCAATCCAATGACTCATCATAAGATCTGGCCCGATGGACTCAACCCTTACCACACACCCAAGATGCATGCCAAGATCTCCTCGGTTGTAACCACATTATCGACACCAAGTGCCTTAACCACTCCCAAACAATCCTCCACGCGCCAGCGCGCTATGGTGGCTCGGCAGGGTAGCTAAGGGGGTCTACGGCACTGTGGGGTCACGAGGAACTCAACGGTGGTCTAAAGGTGGTGGTTTGGGGCCCCAGGCGTCCGATGTAGGTGTCGTGGTGGCTCGCAGTGGCGTGGGTTGACGGTGAGGGTACTTGGGACATTGACATAGCCCCAATGGGGCTCACATGGCTTCCTGGTGCTCCGACGGATGTAGCTAAGGGGCTAGGCATGACCCTAAGGGCTCTGGTAGGTCTAGACATGGTAGCGGTAGTGCGGCGGCGATGACGTGCTACGGTGAGGTTGCTACGGTCTCAATTGGAGCGAAAAGTGGCTCCTTTCCTTCGATGGGGCCACAAGGGAGGTAAAAGACTCGACGACAGCGACCATAAGGCACGGCGGAGCCCGCACCATGACAAGCTACGCGTCGATGCTACAGCGAGGCCACGGCTACAGTGAACTAGGGCAAGGCAAGGGCTTTGCGCTTGATCAACCTCATGATGAGGTGCGCGTGTTCAAGGCGAAGCTCGATGGCCTGCCCTCGATGCGCGATGTGGCTAGAGTCGGTCGGGACAACCTCGGCACAACGGCGATGCGAGTGCGCGGCCATGCCAGCCTCACAAGGTGACCAGCTGAAAGGTCCTAATATGGCTAGAGGGGGGGTGAATAGCCTATTTAAAATTCTACAAATCAACTAGAGCAATTTGATTAGTAAGACAAATAGCGAAATGCAAACTTGCTCTAGCTCTACGAGGGTTGCAAGCCACCTATCCAACAATTCTAGTTGCAATGATTACTAGACACACAACTTGCTATGATACTACTCACTAAGAGCTCTCAATCATGCTACACTAAAGAGCTCCACTAAATGAACTTAAATAACAAATCAAGCTCTCAATTCTAATTACACTAAAGAGCTTGCCACAACTAGTTTGCAAGAATATAAAAGAGTGAGTAGGGTGATTATACCGCCGTGTAGAGGGATGAACCAATCACAAGATGAAGATGAAATCAATCACCAGGAGAATACCAAAGGGCAAGAGACAAACAATTTTCTCCCAAGGTTTACGTGCTTGCCAACACGCTACGTCCCCGTTGTGTCGACCAACACTTGGTGGTTCGGCGGCTAAGAGGTGTTGCACAAACCTTGTCCACATAATTGGACACTGCAAGAACCTACCCACAAGTGAGGTAACTCAATAACATGAGCAATTTACTAGAGTTACCTTTCGACACTCTGCCGGGGAAGGTACAACTCCCCTCACAATCATCGGAGACGACCACGAACAATCACCAACTCATGCCGATCCTCCACCGCTGCACCAAGCCGTCTAGGTGGTGGCAACCACCAAGAGTAACAAGCGAAATCCACAGCGCAACATGAATACCAAGTGCCTCTAGATGCAATCACTCAAGCAATGCACTTGGATTCTCTCCCAATCTCACAAAGATGATGGATCAATGATAGAGATGAGTGGGAGGGCTTTGGCTAAGCTCACAAGGTTGCTATGTCAATGAAAATGTGCAAGAGAGTGAGCTTGAGCCGGCCATGGGGCTTAAATAGAAGCCCCCACGAAATAGAGCCGTTGTACCCCTTCACTGGGTACTGATCGGGGTGATCGGACGGTCCAATCCAGTTGACCGGACGCTGGATCCAGCGTCCGGTCGCCCGATGTAAGCCACGTGTCATTCTGAGTTAAATCTGAGCCGCCAGATCTCAACGGCTATTAACTGACTAGACGCTCCAGCACAAGTGACCGGACGCTCAGACTCCAGTGTCCGGTCGTTTCTAGTAAGCTCCCAAAACCGTCTTTTGCTGACCGGACGCGTGTTCAATTGTTTCATTCCAACATGACCAAGCCTTCTATGCCATAACCAACCCATGCTAGACTTAGTGATCAAACATGTTGACAATTGAGCTTCTCTAGCATTGAAATCAACTAAGTATAGATTCTCATATCTAAATCCTTTGAATGTCAAGTTAGAGCCATCTACACTTATAATCTCTACATCATCCACACCAAATATGCACTTGAAACCAAGATCACACAATTGAGCTACCGATAATAGGTTGAAGTTCAAACTCTCTACTAGTAGCACATTGGAAATGCTCAAATCATTGGATATTGCAATCTTACCAAGCCCTTTGACCTTGCCTTTGCCATTGTCACCAAATGTGATACTATCAATCCCATTGCTCTTGTTTTCATTGATTGAATTGAACATTCTTGGATCACCGGTCATGTGTTGTGTGCACCCACTATCAAGCACCCAATGCCTTCCTCCAGCTTTATAATTGACCTACAAAAGAAGATCAATTCCTTTTAGGTACCCAAACTTGCTTGGGTCCTTGAAGGTTAGTTACCAAAGTCTTTGGTACCCAAATGGCCATCTTCTTTGGGCCCACAATTGGTGTACCAATGAATTTAGCCTTCACACCATTGGCACCATTAAAAAGCATGTAACAAGAATCAAATTTAATTGAGGATACATTAGGTAGCTTGTTCTTGTTAAATTTGCAATATTGCTCTATATGCCCAACTTGCTTGCATCTATTGCAAAACCGACCATTGCCCTTCACAAAGCTAGCTTTGGGAGTGACAAAGGCTGCCTTGCCTTTCTTGGGGGTATAGCCTAATCCCTCTTTGTTGAGAGAAAACCTTTGGCTACCCAAGCACTTTAGCAAGCGGGCTTCTCCACCATAGGCATTGCCTAAGGCACGAGTGAGCTCATTCACCTCCTTCTTGAGGGTCTCATTTTCCACTTTTAGTGAGGCATCACAAGTGATTTCATCACTCAAAGGTGAAGTAGAAGTGGTAGTGCTACATGAAGTGTTAGTGGGAGCAACAAAAATAGATTTATCAATAAGATCACATGTTAGTCCCACATCACATGATATGATCACTTGCTCCTTCTTGGCTTCCTCCACTTTGACTTTCTCAATGAGAGAGGAGTGAGCCTTTTCAAGCTTAGAGTGAGCTTTGCCAAGCTTCTCATGGGCTTCCATTAGCTTCTCATGAGTAGCATTGAGCTCATCAAAGGATTGCTCAAGAAATTTTACTTTCTTGCATAATTCTTTGCACTCCTTTCTCTTCATCTCATTGCAAGCATGCACTTGCTCACACATGTCTAAGAGCTCCTCCTTGGTGTACTCCTCATCCTCATCATCATCATCATCATCATTATCATTCCTACAAGAGTCACTTTCACATTCATCATCATCACTCTCATCATATTTTACCTTGGTAGGCTTTGCCATGAGACATGTCGATGGAGTGTCAAAGATGGAGAGCTTCTTGTTGATGGTGATGCTTGCTAGTGCTCTCTTGATAGATTTCTTGTCATCATCACTAGAGCTATCACCATCCGAGGAACCATCACTATCCCAAGTGACTACATAGCCTCCACCCTTCTTCTTCTTTTGGAAGGTCATTCTCTTCTCCTTCTTCTCCTTCTTTTCATTCTTTTCTTTCTTGTGCTTCTTCTTCTCATCTTCATCATTATCACTATTGTAGAGATAATTTGCTACAACATGATCAGGGCTCTTGCAATTGTAGCATCTTCTCACATACTCTTTGTTCTTGGTGTGATCTCTTCTCTTTCTTGCCCATAGCCCTTCTTCTTCATGAATTTTCCCATCTTGCGCACAAAGAGAGCCATAGCTTCATCATCAATATCACTAAGATCATCATCATCACTTGATTCTTTCTTGGACTTGCCTTTGTTCTTTGATGATGATGAGCTAGCCTTGAATGCTATGCTTTTCTTCTTCTTGTCTTCTTCTTCCTTCTTGTCATCCTTATCATCCCCCTCCCTTTCCACACGGTATGTCTCTTATGTCATGACATCACCTAGTACTTGGTTGGGGGTAATATCCTTCAATCCTCCTCTTATGATTAGCAATCTTAACATCTCAAATCTTGGAGGTAGGCACATCAAGAACCGATGAGAGACATCATCATCCTTGATCTTCTCTCCCAAAGCCTTCAAGTCATTGACAATTACTTGCAATCGATGGAACATCTCCGGAATGCTCTCATCTTCCTTCATCTTGAAGCTTGTCAATTTATCCTTGAGAATGTACAACTTAGCACTCTTCACCGCCGGTGTGCCCTCATACGTTTCCTCCAATCTTGTCCACACCTCATTTGCTCTTTCACAATCCTTGATTTGCTCAAACACCTTGGAATCAATGACATTGTATATGGTGTTGAGAGCCATTATGTTGCATTGCTTGTTAGTCTTGTCTTGGTTGGTGGGACTATCGGGATCGATGATAGCATAATCATTCTCGGTCACTTCCCATACTTGATCATTGATTGAACCAAGATACATCCTCATCTTTCTCTTCCAATAATCATAGCATGTGCCATCAAAGAACAGTGGTTTGCCCTCCACATGGTTGAACACAACTTGAGCCATAATTTGACACTGAGGTTGTTAAGCCTTCAATCAAACAATGACCATGGCTCTGATACCACTTGAAAGGTCCTAATATGGCTAGAGGGGGGGGGGTGAATAGCCTATTTAAAATTCTACAAATCAACTAGAGCAATTTGATTAGTAAGACAAATAGCGAAATGCAAACTTGCTCTAGCTCTACGAGGGTTGCAAGCCACCTATCCAACAATTCTAGTTGCAATGATTACTAGACACACAACTTGCTATGATACTACTCACTAAGAGCTCTCAATCATGCTACACTGAAGAGCTCCACTAGATGAACTTAAATAACAAATCAAGCTCTCAATTCTAATTACACTAAAGAGCTTGCCACAACTAGTTTGCAAGAATATAAAAGAGTGAGTAGGGTGATTATACCGCCGTGTAGAGGGATGAACCAATCACAAGATGAAGATGAAATCAATCACCGGGAGAATACCAAAGGGCAAGAGACAAACAATTTTCTCCCAAGGTTCACGTGCTTGCCAACGCGCTACGTCCCCGTTGTGTTGACCAACACTTGGTGGTTCGGCGGCTAAGAGGTGTTGCACAAACCTCGTCCACACAATTGGACACCGCAAGAACCTACCCACAAGTGAGGTAACTCAATGACACGAGCAATTTACTAGAGTTACCGTTCGGCACTCCGCCAGGGAAGGTACAACTCCCCTCACAATCACCGGAGACGGCCACGAACAATCACCAACTCATGCCGATCCTCTACCGCTGCACCGAGCCTTCTAGGTGGTGGCAACCACCAAGAGTAACAAGCGAAATTCACAGCGCAACACGAATACCAAGTGCCTCTAGATGCAATCACTCAAGCAATGCACTTGGATTCTCTCCCAATCTCACAAAGATGATGGATCAATGATAGAGATGAGTGGGAGGGCTTTGGCTAAGCTCACAAGGTTGCTATGTCAATGAAAATGTGCAAGAGAGTGAGCTTGAGCCAGCCATAGGGCTTAAATAGAAGCCCCCATGAAATAGAGCCGTTGTACCCCTTCACTGGGTACTGATCGGGGTGACCGGACGCTCCGGTCCAGTTGACCGGACGATGGATCCAGTGTCCGGTCGCCCGATGTAAGCCATGTGTCATTCTAAGTTAAACTTGAGCCGCCAGATCTCAACGGCTATTAACTGACCGGACGCTCCGGCACAAGTGACTGGACGCTCAGACTCCAGTGTCCGGTCATTTCCAGTAAGCTCCCAAAATCGTCTTTTGTCGACCGGACGCGTCCGGTCATGATTGACCGGACACAGACCAGCGTCCGGTGCTTAACCCTAGTCACTGTGCCATCCGACAACTCGACCGGACGTAGCCCTTTAGCATCTAGTCGCTGGGTGATCCAGCGTCCGGTCAGTTGACCGACGCCAGCATCTTTGCGACCAACTCCATTTCACTTCAAACTTCTTCACCCTTGCTCATGTGTGCCAACCACCAAGTGTATCACCTTGTGCACATGTGTTAGCATATTTTCACAAATATTTTCAAGGGTGTTAGCACTCCACTAGATCCTAAATGCATATGCAATGAATTAGAGCATCTAGTGGCACTTTGATAACCGCATTTCGATACGAGTTACACTCCTCTTAATAGGATGGCTATCTATCCTAAATGTGATCACACTCACTAAGTGTCTTGATCACTAAAACAAAATGGCTCCTACATTTTATACCTTTGCCTTGAGCCTTTTGTTTTTCTCTTTCTTCTTTTCCAAGTTCAAGCATTTGATCATCACCAATGTCATGATCTTCGTCATTGCTTCATCACTTGGAGTAGTGCTACCTATCTCATGATTATCTTGATAAACTAGGTTAGCACTTAGGGTTTCATCAATTAACCAAAACCAAACTAGAGCTTTCACCAGCGCCTCTAGGGCTTCCTAGGCTAGCGCGACTAGGCTACATGCATCTCGCGGTGAGGCAAAACTCATCAAGGTGGCGATTTTACGTCTACCGTCTTGGATCCACCGAAATAGAGCTTCACCATGGTGGGGTATGGCCACAGCGATCGCAAGCTTGTGTGGGTGCGCCGGCGCATGCATTCTCAAGCCAAGGTGGCTCAGCATTGCTGTGTTGTCACCGTTCGGCGAGCGCATGTATGTGTGGTGCTAGGCGATGGTGAAAGGTGGCGCCTTTGGCTCTACCAAGGTGGAAGAACATGATGGTGGCCATGGCATTCACACTGGCAAGGGTAGAGCGAGGAATCCATGGCTCACTGGTGGTGGTAGTGGTGCTAGGCTAGTGGCGTGGTGACGAGGCGGTGCAGTGCAAGGAGAGCCGGTTCACTGGCGTAGTCGTCCGGGGTGGCGTCCTCTGCTCCGATGACCTTAGTAGTGCTCTAGAGGCTCGGTCCTCCTCCCTCTTGCTCTTCTCCCCCCTCTCCTTCTTCCTTCTTAGTCTCGGCTTGGTGGTTGTGTTGCCACCAGTGGCGGCGGGTGGATGGGAGAAGGGCTAGGGCACCGGATCGAGGCTTTTATAGCCCGAGCTTGATCATGGCAGCGGCAAATAGTGGGGAGCAGGGAAGGGACACGTGTAGGGTGATCGGAGGGCTCTGGCTAGGGTTTTGGGTAGTGGGGGTGAGTGTGGCTGCCTTGGCACTCCTGTTTTCGAACGACATCGGTCAAGGCGGGTATAGTGGTGGCAGAGGGGTGTGGCAGGGCACGAGCCATGTCGGTCGTGTCAGCGGGTAGGCGGGCGCTAGCTAGGGTAGATGGTGGCATGAATCACTGATGTGGTGGCCATCCAGGGTGTGCGCGAGGTGTTAGTGGACGGGAATGGCCATGATGGCCTTTGCCGTTCTTGGCTTCACATCGGCTTCGAGCGTGGTGAAAAAAGCAAAGGAGGGAGGGGAGGAAGGGGATGATAGGCGGGGTCCATCGGTCAGCGACCGTGGGCAAGGGCGACAGCGGGCTTTGTCATGACATGGGGCGTGGTGTGGGCCATTGCTGGGCTAGCTACGGCCATGCGCGGGCGCATGCAGGGGAGCTCGGCCGCAGCGGCTATGTGCTAGGCCGGCTAGGCTGCTTCCTCTTTCTCCTTTTCTCCCTTTTTCTTATTCCTTTTCTATTTTCTATTCTACTTCTTAGGCTCCTATGCATGTATACATGTGTTGCCAACATATATACACCCTTGTGGGGTCTACTTGGGGTCATCTAGGGTTCTAGGATCCAAACCAAGGGTTGGCAACCCTCACACATCAAGTTTATTATAAGGGTTTAGTTGATTTTATTTAATCACATAAAATCAAGAAGATGCAACTCATAAGTTGTTTAATATGCAAATGCTCAAACATGCAAGCTTGGGATATACTTGTGCAACGACAAGGGTGTTTTCCTAGTATGCACACTCACCAAGCATGGGTTTTATTAGAAAAAATTTTAAGTTTGGATTTTTGGTTATTGGAAAAACTTAGGTTGTTACAGCAGGCCTCCCCTTCCTACCATGGGAGATGAAGTCTGGACCAGCGGCAACCTCCTCCTAGTGGTGCTAGGGTGGTGCTGGTATGGTGCCCGCCATGGCCGCTACAGGCGAGGTGGACAGGGGCGCGCCGGTGGATAGGGTTGAGGAACGGGATGGTGGTGCGGCGCGACCAGCGATGGGGTGCGGCGCGGCATAGGAATATCACTGCGTGCGCAGGGGATAGGCGCACGATGGGGGAAGGGGCGGTGTGACGGCGGATGCGTGATGATGCTCCGATAGCCAGATGCGAGTGCGATGGGGAGCAACACACCTGTTGGGCTATCCGCTGTGCAGGCCCATGAAGAGAGCGTCTAGATAGGGTTGGACGCCCGTGTACAAGTATTAGCAAAAATTTATCCTTACTATTACAACCTGGTCCACGGATGGTCCACTTAATAATAAAACTATGAACTGAAATGTTGAGCAGTTTATTATCAATCTAATCCAAATAAATGTATCTACAAGTTAAACGCATATACCAACGCAATCAGACCAGGGCTACAATATGAAAAATGAGAGAGGTATCTATTATAATCATGAACAGACAGACCAATCCATGACAGATACCAACTAAGTCCTCACTGTTGGTGTATTTTAACGCACACAGATAAATCCGTAAGCGCACAGATACCATTGTAGCTTTCACCCAGAAGTATTCCAAGTATCGTATCCATAGGGAAATGTGTGAGACTAACTACGATCTAACTTAACTAGGGGTAGCAACAAGGTTAGGATAAATAGGAGCCTAGAGAGGAAAACTAAGGTTCTCTAATTCTGACTTGGGTAAGCTATATCTTCTACTATTCAACTGGGGACATTACTAGGGAAAGACACCGGTAGAGGATGCTTTCCTCCGCAACCGTGTCCTACGTGCCCTTACAAATGGGAGGTGGACTACAGAGGATTCAACGAGGCTATAAGAGTCACCCTCGCGAGCTACCACCGATCCAGAATGCAGGATGCATCTACGATTAACCTAAGTCTAAGCACCACGCTTACACTTATGATTAATACTTTACTCCCCCTAGGAAGAGAATAAAGCACTCAAAAGAGTCGCAAACCTGATGAACAATATAAACAACATGACCATGAATGAGTTGTGTCTTCTTTGCGCAACGTTATTAGAGTTCATCATGTGCCTTGCTTCATCTCCAATTTAAATTCATCTCGTGACTTACCCAAATTGATTTGAGAGTTTCCTATAGGGGTTAGTCTAACAAAATATCAAGTGTCTGCTACAGCATACTTATCGGCTCAAAAATGAACCTAGATACCAAGTATAATTTGATTTAGGAAGGCATTTAAACCTAAGCACCATGCTTAATTTAAAAGCCTGTGAAAGTAAAATCAGCACACCTTTTGGTTCAAGAATCAAACTAGACACCGCATCTAATTTAATTCAAGAAAATAGTTTAAACTAAGCACCATGCCTAATTTAAAAGGTGTATGAAAATACTTCAAAACCTACGCATATTATAGTAAACAAAAGTAGCATGAAAGTATTGTAGAGATTTATTCAAATAGAGATGAAAGAGCATGATTGCTGTTTAGCAAATTGAGCATGGCTTAAAGGTAGAGACAATCAAAATTAGCAATATGGCATAAGATTTTTTAGAGAAGTTCATCCCCCACACTTGAATTTTGCAAGGCAAAATCAAGTTTGGATGGATAGAACTCTCATGTGTGAATGTGATTCAATGTTGCATGATAATTGGTTGGACGTACCTTACGTCGTCATCCTTCATTCTTTTTGCTTCAAACCTAGAATGATTAGTGACAAAAATACCCGAAGAAATATTCACAATTATATTCTATGCTCATTTCACAAGGGTATCACAGCAAAAGTGAAAACTCATATTATCTTCCGAAAGTGCTTGCTTTAGGACAAAAGCTCGTCCTTGGGAAACCTTCTAATTGCGCTTCTAATTGGTGAAGTGGTTTCCCCTCCAACACCAATCTTTGTATACCTGTCTCAAGATTCATGCCAACAAGATTTGCAATATTTATGATAAACATATGCATCTACAACCACCCTTTCAAAGTCTTTATGAATAGGAAGCACAAGGGGGTTGAATATCTCATGTTTGGCAATGTTGGAGAGACTAATTAATTCAGGAGATTTCTCATGTGAGCATGGATTTGATGAGGTTTTCATGAAATAACTTCCATGCTCATCGATGTCATCTTCCTTTTCAAGCTCCAAGGGTGTTTCTTCATGAATGTCTATAGGCGGAAACATTGTCTCCATCATTCCATGCCTATGACATTCATTGGACGTTTTATTGTCCAAGATTTCCCATGGATTGTTGGCTCTCGGGTTGATCTCGTCTAAGGCCTCCTCTAAACTTGGATGAGTCATGTTTGTAAAAGAGATTGATTTAAGCTCACTGTTTGAATCTAGACCAAGTTTGGATTCTACCCATAAGGCTTCGTCCTTGTCCATCCAATCTTTAGCAATGGCATATGAATTCTTAATACATTCTAGCCAATTCTTAATACATTCTAGCCATTGTCATTGCTCTTCTTGGTCATCCTTGCAGTCTTTATGATTCCTATACTTTGGTTGTCTTAATGGATTTCTAGGGTCATCATGAGACTTAGGAGAAAGAGCATAACAGGGATCATCGGGGTCAAGGATGGGTTGAGAGGTGGGTTCAAATAAGACATCTAATGTGGGCATAGAAGGAGAGAGGATAGAAGTGGCTTCTAAATGGCTAGGCTCTCCTTCTATGGCATCACAAGACATGCCATCCTTGAATTCTTTCCAATGTCCCACATGGGAATAAGGATGCTTTCTAAGAGATCCCTTCTTGAGAGGATTTGAATTGTATTCACTTGAATGTCTCTTATGAGAATTTAATGCTCTCCCAAAATCAGCACCAAAGAGGTCATCCTTAATGTCAATAGGGATTTCCAAAGGTGGAATTCCTTCTTCTTTTGGGGGATTTTGGGGTATTGGTGGTTTAGGATTGATAGCTACATCTTAGGATTGGAGTGGTTGTGATTTGACTATCAAAACTTCCTCTTCTTGTTTTGGAGAGGATTCCTTCTCTTCCATGGGGAGTTTATTAGGAATGCTAGTGCAGGGAGTCTTTCCACTAATTCTACAAGCATAGCCCTTGCTTCACTAGTAGACAAATGAAGGAAAGCTCCTCTAGAGGCTGCATCAAGGGATTCCCTGGAATCCTTGCTAAGACCCATGTAAAAATGTTGAAGAAGTACAAGGTCTTGAATGGCAAGGTCTGGGCCAGTGATGATGAGGTCATTAAAATGATCCCATGATGTGCCAAGAGATTCTTCTTCTAGTTGTCTAAAATTTAGAACCTCTTTTCGAAGGCTAACCACTTCAGAGATGAAAATAAAACGTAAACAAAATTTAGAGCATAGCGTTTCTCAATCTCCTTGCATACATCCTATGGTTAGACTATACCATTGTTTAGCTCTTCCCGTCAAAGAGAACAGAAACAACTTCCATCTTAAGGTCTTGTTAGACATGCCAGTGATACGCAAACATGCACAAGTCCGTTCAAACTATCGTAGGTGTGAGTATGGATTTTCATTGCCTTCTCCCGAGAAGGATTGATCCCAAATCAATTTTATTAAACTTAGGCACAGCTCATAACCAGGTGTTATGATAGGCTCTGAAGATTCTAATGGTTTTAGGCTTGCCCTTGGGGGTTTAGCATATTGATAGATAGGAGTGGAATCCATGCTAAAAGAAAGAGTAAAACAAAAGAAAGAATAAAAGATAAAAAGTTAAGCTAGGCTTGTAGTTAATTCAGTAATTGTTTCCCCGGCAACGACGCCAGAAGCTTGTTGGCATATTTTAACGCATAGATAAATCCATAAGCGCATGGATACCGCTGTAGCTTTCACTCGGAAGTATTCTAAGTATTGTATCCATAGGAAAACATGTGAGGCTAACTATAGTCTAACTTAACTAAGGGTAGCAATAAGGTTAGGATAAATAGGAGCGTAGAGATGAAAACTAAGGTTCTCTAATTTTGACTTGGGTAAGCTATGTCTTCTACTATTCAACTAGGGACATTACTAGGGAAAGACACCGGTAGAGGATGCTTTCCTTCACAACCACGTCCTACGTGCCCTTACAAATGGGAGGTGGACTACAGAAGATTCAACGAGGCTATAAGAGTCAACCTCTAGCTACCACTGATCTGGAATGCAGGGTGCATCCACAAGTAACCAGCGTCTAAACACAACGCTTACACTACAATTACTACTTTACTCTTCCTAGATAAAGAATAAAGCACTCAACGAGTTGTGAACCTGATGAATAATATAACCAAGAAGCTTGAATCAGAAGTTGATTACCAGAGAAATCTTAGAGGCAATCTTAGATAGAACTTGGATCTGCGAAGGTACAAGCCATAGAGAGAGGACCGATAGGCCGATGCCTCCTCCAAACTCTTCCCTCACTCTCTATCTCACTATTTCTATTTATAAGACTAGATCCTATGGAGGACTAATCTTCTCTTGATAGCTGGCTCTAATCCTGATGAGAAGAATATGAATTAGGGTTTTAGGATGGCTCCAAGGAGGGGGTAGAGGATGATATATATAGGCTGGAGCATCAATTCTGGACCCTCAGATCAAACCGACTTGAAAGAATGGTGTAGATGCAATCTAGGAGGCGGTGGAGAACCAACATTTGAAGGAGGGGCCTGCAGGTGAGGCCGGCCGGCCCCATAGGGTAGCCACCTGTGGGTTTGCCTTCTAGAGTCTTCCCACGATGGTTTCGCTGTGGATAAACATGATTTTCTTTGATGAATAGGTTCTCCTTGCCGGTTTTCTGGATAAACCCTGCTGAAAACACAGATTCACCAAAACTCGTGGAATTTGTCAGTTTAAAGCCCTAAACCTATGTTGGTGATCCTTTTTATACAATTATATAAGTTATGTTGTTGGTTTATAATTGATGTTAACGACCATCAACACTCACTGACTATGATCATATATATTAAAATTATATATTTTTACAGATCCCTAGAGAAAGTCAAGGAACTCAATATTTAACAACACAAATGTAACATCCCAAATTCATTACACCCTAGGCAGTCGTTTTTGACCCTCCGAGTGAATAGGCATCCAAGCTCACGAACAAATCCCTGATGCCTTGAACTAGAATGACGATCGAGAACCTACCAAAAGGGAACCCAGAGTTATCTACCGATAGTCCTGGTCAGGCTTATACTCGGAGCAATGGAGAGAAACCCAAATGGATTAAGGAATATCCTATTGACATCATCAACATCAACTCAACCTTAGAGAACACCTCAAGATATGGTAACTCGATTTACAATACAAAGCCATCTAGTGACTTAGCCAATTCAGCAAAGACAGAGACTACCAGACCGTCCGCCAATACCATCGGACCATCCGACATATCATAGTGTAGCAGCAGTAAGTGGGAAATGAGTTGTTTGTCACTTAAGGGAGTGGAACCCACATATTAGCATGAATGGGAAGAGATATTTCTCAGCTGAAGCCACTCTCTCACTCATCCTCTCATTTGCAACACTCTCTCTCTCTAACTCACTCAAGAACAAGCAAGAACCCTAGAAGCTAGAGAGGGGAGGGATTGATGGAAGGATTGAAGAAGATGAAGGAGAGGAAGAAGGGAAGCACCAGTAGGAGCCCATGGACACCCTTTACCCCTCAACCCCTTCATGGTGAGCTCAAGAAGAACCATCCTCTTTTCTTGGATTTTTCAGCCAATGAGCTAATCCATGGATTTTGATGCAAGATGGAGGACTTCTTGTTGGTGGTAGTTCCATCATGTGTAGGTAAGATCAAGGAGTTCTTATCTAGTTCAATCACTCAACAATTTCATGGATAGTCCTTTGAACCATCTTATTGGTATATTGCAAGAAAGAGTTCATATGGAGCCAATTCAACTCATGGATAAAGAAGCAAGAGTAGAGAAGGTTTGGATCTTCAACCTTGTGCTATGGAAGCTCTCAGATCTCAGAGCTAAAGTCCTTATCTTAATCTCATGGTTCACCCTCGAGTTCTTGTATCTCTAAGTTTGATCCTAGCCTATAGCCACACTTAGCAAAACAAGCTTTAAACCAAGCTAGCATGAGCCTAGTGAGTCACCTGAGCTATCCCAGAGATATCTTGCACATGTAGAGATCACAGCTGAGCACATCTAAGTTTAAAGCCCAAGATCACCCAAGAACATATGTTCTGTCGACAATTTGATGGAGTGTCCGTCATATCGACGGAGTGTCTGATAGCTCTAGAAAATCAGCCACCAGAACCTTATCTTCTATCAACATGGACCGCCGGAGGGTTCGTAGTATCCCGCAGAGTGTCTGTTGAATTATAAAGACTTATAGCCAATGAACTCGAGAGCACCCAGCCCATACCAGAGCGTCTGTCTCCTACAGCGGAGCGTCCGATGATTTATAGAGGACAGTAAGCCAACAACCTGAGACCTCCTAGTTCCTACCGGAGTGTCCGTCACCTTTGATGGAGTGTCCGTCAATCCAAGCAGAGTTGAACTAGAGCCAAGTCACAACAAAGCCCTAACCCGATGGAGTGTCCGCCACCTAGGTCAGAGTGTCCGTTAAGTTAACAGTAAGGATGAAGTTGTCTAGTGAACTTACCCAAGAGGTCAACAATACTAGATTATGCATGGTTTCAGAAAGAGCAACAATAGAGACATAGATAGAAGCCGCTATCCTAAGTCCTAAACCGAGTCTTGTTCCTGACCCTTCCTCGGTTATCTCCAGCCTTGATCCTTGTTTTCTTTCAGGAGCCGAGCAGCATAAGGAGCGCATGTGAGTTGTCATTTACAACTTCAAATTCATTCGAGAGGCAAAACTAGGCAGACACCCCACTACTATGAACCCTATTTTGGATACTTATCGAGTTTAATTATGAGTTATGCATTACATGTAGTTTTGGGTATTAATCTTGTTCACTCTACACTTAGAGTCACTCTTTAATCTGTTAGAAGCCTCTCATCTAAACAATGGGAATGGAAACACTTAATTGCTTTTGCTTAGTTGTTTAGCAACGGTAGAAGTCGAGCATGAGAAGGGAACTCATACTTGCACGTGTAGGATGCTACACTTGGATAATTGACTACTAAAATCAATGAGGGTACAACTTGACTTACTTCACTAATCTAGCTAAGGAATAACTTCACTAAAGGTTATAGCTTGAACACTAAAAGGACCTAGGATGCCTCCTAGAGGGGGGTGAATAGGTGTTTCTAAAAATTAACACCTTTAAATGCGGAAACAATTAGAAAGGGGAGTTTCCAAAATGGAAACTCCAAATTAAGAGTACTACCACCCCTCACAAGTTAGCCACAAAGTAAACAAGGTATAAAGAATATATCTAGAAGCTACAACCCTGCAATACCAAGTTAGAACAGAGAATAAATATTTTCAGTGCAGGCAGGAAATACCGGACGTGTCCGGTATGAATACCGGACATGTCCGGTACACACGATTTCTGTAGATCGGCACTGAACTTGCTCCTTTCGATTTCTATCTTCAAACCAAACTGCAGGCACCTAATGGAGATGACAATATACATAGAGAACCTGCAGAATAGCTAGAGCAACACAAATATCAAATGAAATGCGAATTAAGACACGATATTTGTTTTACCGAAGTTCGGACTCGTTCGAGTCCTACTCTCCGTTGAGGGGGCTGCGGGCGACCCAGCGAAGGTCAGCCCTAGAGGGTACCACGAAGGTCACTCTAGCCAGAGTCTTTTCCAACTCCTTTTCCTCCTTCCACTAATTTGATTCCGAGGCGGCGGAATCGACCGTTACAAACTTTCCGAAGCAACCACAATCTCTCGGTTGCTCTCCGGCGACGCCTAGCCGTCTAGGACCGAAGAGTCCAAGAGTAACAAATGCGAATCACGAGATTGACAATATGCACAAGTGCTCAAGTGGTGGCTTGCTCTCTTTTTCAAATTCTTTCCTCAACCCACAAATTGATTTTGCAATTTGGATCACACACTCACTAAGAGAGGGTTTAGGAGAGTTGGCAAGGCTCAAAAATGTGTGTCTATCTTAGCAGAATCAGCAGCCTCCAAAGGTGGAGGCTTGGGGGTATTTATAGCCCCCTTGAAAAACTAGCCGTTTTATAGCCGTTGCAATACTGGACACGTTCGGTATGCATACCGGACACGTCCGGTATGACTCACACTGCGCCAACAGTAACAAAGTTACAGTGAAGTTGTGAGGCATCGGAACTCCCGAAGAATGCCGGCACTTCCGACCGTCGGAACACCCGACTCAAGTCGGAACCCCCGACCCTCAGCAATTTTGAGAAACATGTAACTGAGTTAAAGTTAGTGAGGTGTCAGAACTCCCGACGGATGTCGGAACTCCCGACCGTCGGAACTCCTGACTCACGTCGGAACTCCCGACCCTCAAGGCTTTTGAAAACTAGCCGTTGGCTTCTGGTCATCCATACTGGACACGTCCGGTATGAATACCGGACACGTCCAGTATGACCAGGACAGTGAAACCTCCAAGTCTGTCGAAGTGCGAGACGTCGGAACTCCCGACCCATGCCGGGACTCCCGACCGTCGGAACTCTCGACCTACGTCGGAACTCCCGACGAACCAACCTGAGAACAACAATTTTACAGCTGCTGGTCAAATACCGGACACGTCCGGTATGAATACCGGACACGTCCGGTATTGCCAGACCAGCAAGAAATCAGTTAGCACTTTTGTCGCTCAAATAATCAAACCTCACATGGGTTGGCTTGAGCACTTATGAAACATTATCTATCAATATGATGCATCCCTCTTAGTAGTACGGCATACCTATTAAACTCAAGATAAACGGAAATATGAATTTGTACCACTTGAGTTGTTCTTTCAAATTGATGCCGTCCCTTCCAATCTTCATCAAGTAAGGGTGCTAACATGTTGATGTTGATCTTTTCACTTGAGCATAGCCATCTTGAGCATGTGACTTGATTCCATTCATCAAGTTTGAATAATCCCAAATGTATCAAGTCACTTCCATCAAATACTTTATTATAGATTTGATCCTTCACATCAATATGACCATCTTAGCTTGATTAGTACCTCAACTAAATGCAAGTACTTTCTTCTTCACCCTAGCTAGGTTCTTCAGCCGCCAAGCCATCGCTTGCCCTTCACCCTTGCTTAGTACCTCGAAGCCTTTCCTTGCTATCTTCACCATCTCAAGCCATCAAGTCACATCTTGTGTTGAATCATCCATTCATATGTATTGTTATCTTTTTCATTTTAATTTAGCAAGCTTCAAATGTGAGACCATTCCATATGCAATCCCTCATGTCTCATTAACTAATAATCATGAGCTTGCTTTCACATAGTACATGGAAATCCCACAAGAAATAAGCCTTCACATGAATTCCATTTGCATTGTTGTCTTGTGCTTGAACTGGATTGTTTATACAACAACACATCATTTTGGCTTTCATTAAGTACTTGTGAGATAACCTATTACCTGTTCACACTTAGCAAATGGGTTAGTCCTTTTAATCACGTTGTCATTCAATCATCCAAAACCCACTAAAGGGCTAGATGCACTTTCAATCTCCCCCTTTTTGGTGATTGATGACAACTTGATTAAAGCTTATAAAATGATATAAACATTTAAACTTTTGGGTTCAATGATTTATGAGAGGCTCCCCCTTAATATGTGCTTATGATTAGAATTCACAAAATGACCTCAAATGTCAATTGCACATACTAAAACAAATAGGAGACTCCTCCTTAAATCATTGCATCCATGGGGTGCATGTGTGTGTGACAAAGTGAAACCGTGATGCATATGACAAGGTATATCACACAAGAATAAATATAAAAGCATCACATCAAATATTTTCATTCTAGCATGCATAGTCCTTATGAAAATAAATATGACATATGTAATTCACACATAGCAGTCATTACAAATCTTCTCAAGTCCAGAAACCACTGATATATATAGATAAAGATCATGTCTCAAGAGATACATAGATAAAGCGTAAGTAAGTCTCATCTCTCACATGATACAATCTATATCAAATCCAAGATACATCAATGAAGCTCAAAAACAAACTATAGCCTGCAGTACATATCTTCAGGTACAAAGATAAGCAAAAGAACCTATCCTGAAGCTTTAATCAGTCTCTCTCCCCCATTGTCATCTATCACCACAAAGGTCCAACAATGACATACTAAGGACCAAGGGGCTACAAGCTATCACTAATCTCTGGCATCACTCATCATCATCATCATCATCTCTCCCAGCATCTTCGTCATTAGAGCGGGTAACACTAGCCGGACAAGAACCACCGGCACCAGATGGGTCGTAGCCACCAGAGCCGTAGTAGCCACCACCACCTATCAAGTCACTCCACCAATCTGTAGCATAGTCATCGGCAGTGCTGGGACGTGGCTGAGAGTGAGTAGGCACACGAGCCTAAAGTGGTAGAGTGTCAGGGTGCTTAGGTGCTTGCTGCTGCTGCTATCGCTATATGAACTCAACATACTCTCTATTATATCTAGCCTGCTGCTGCTCCTCAGTCTTAGGCTCACTGGCTGCCTCATCTGATAGAGGAGACCTAGGAGGATCAAGCTCAAGATTAGAAGCAATTTGCTTCAAAGTCCGAGTGTCCTTCCTCCTAGCCTCCCTCTCCTTCTGCTGCCTAGTCTGGATGTCATGGCACATCCCAAATATGGAGCTGAAAAGCCTGCGGATAGGTGAGGGAGGACTGCCATGGCGTGAAGTAGAACGTGAAGGAGCACGTGGTGAAGGTGAGGCTCCTGCTGGTGCACCACTCCTAGGTGCATCTGCCTCTGGTGCTGCTGCTGCTCCTCCTGGTCCTGCTGGAGGTAACCCTGTCTTAGGCAGATCTGCAATAATCTTTAGGGCCTTGTGAATCTTATCATACTTGAATGTGTGCCCTGTCACCTGCTCAATCATATGCATGATATAAGGAGCAAAACCACAGCCCTTGAGGGGCCTCTCTCCCACACTCCTAATCTCAGACCAAATAAAGTCAAACACGCTGAAAGGCCGAGCATCAGGTGCCATCCTATGGAGTAGGTTCCTGGAATAATCTGCAATGTTGCCCTTGTCTCCACCCTTGTAGTCAATAGTCTTCTTGAACATCCTGTCCAGGTATCTGTAGGTAGGGTAAAGACCTAGAACCTTCCCCACAGCTCCTCTCTCACCACCAGGAGGATACATATATGTGAGCTGCTCAGGGGGTAACACCTGCTCGGTGTGGATCCTGTCCCTCTAGAGATCATCCTCTAAGAAGCCAAGCTGGGTGGCAAAAACATCATAGTCAACACTGTACCACTGGCCCTCAAGCATCCAGTGCATCCGCCGCTCATCCTCCTCAACAAATAGAGTAGCATAGAACTAAGCTACTACCTCTGTGTTCCAGTCATGCTGGAACTCCATGATCTCATAAACCCCAGTGCGCTGGCAAATGGCAATGGCATGATCAACTGAGGCCTTCTGCAACTCTGTAACGTACTGCCAGTCAATCCACTAAGACCTGGCAATCACAGGGTTTCTGGTGAGAATAACACTGGAGTAGAAATCCAAGTGAAAGGCTGTCTGGAAGCGGTGATCATACTAAACTTTAGGTAAGCTCCTCGGATCAACCCTTCGCTCATCTCTAGCCTTCCTAGTCATACCCTTTCCCCTGTAGTCAACTCTAGGAACATAGGAGGGCACATTGGGCAGACGTGTCTCAAGAAGACCATAACGCATCCCCTGACCAGGCTAGTGCTGAACTAGAGGAACTGACTCCTCCTCCTCAATCTCCTGCTCCTCATCTGAGCTGTCACCATCTGATCCTCTGTCAGTGCTCTTCCTCTTTCTTTCATCTCTAGACTCCACTCTGAACTCATTAGTGTCTATGTCAGAAGAAGAGCTCCCGGACCCCTCTGCATACTGAGCTGCTGCACTAGAGGCAGCCCTGGTGGACCTCCTGCTGGTCGGCTGAAATCCAGGATGCATATCCTGTCTCGCCTTCTTGTACTTCTCAAGTGCTGGATCATGCCTGTGCTTGGACCTCGGCTCCTGTCGTCCACTCATGGCTGCTGTCCTGTATCCAAAGATTTCCAAAGAATTTTACATACATGCCCATAGCTTATTCTTGAATTGTAATTAGACATAGATTCTTTTATCCAAGGTTTTACAATCACCTCGACACACCATTGTCACAAGGTTTGCAAAACATAGTTACAGAAGAAACTGTGTCTAATATACAATTCTATGATGGCATTGAATCAAAGGAAGCAGAGAGCCTTCTCTGCTGGGTCATACCAGACACATCCGGTAGCATACCGGACATGTCTGGTATGGGCGACCAGCAACCCTAACCAGGGTTCCTTGATTCAAACCAACATGGATTAATACCAAACTTTGGGCA
This sequence comes from Miscanthus floridulus, assembly GCF_019320115.1. Lineage (NCBI taxonomy): Eukaryota > Viridiplantae > Streptophyta > Magnoliopsida > Poales > Poaceae > Miscanthus > Miscanthus floridulus. The sequence goes on along the minus strand of NC_089593.1, from coordinate 81,114,743 downwards.
TTGCTTCTCCATCACCAATGCAGCATATTGACCGAAGGAATTTTCAAATCATGTATTGACCAAGTAGATCGGATGAGGTCTGTGATTAGGGTACCTTGAGAGGAGAGAAGAGAGAGCGATATGAAATCCAAATCCACGGGCCTTCAATCCTTGATCCAAGCCTTCTCCAATGCAATCTCCCTCTCTCTCTTTTCCTTGGTGAAATCCTTGGTCGCCCTAGGTGGGAAGAAGGGCGTCGGCTGGTTGATTTGGAGGAGGCAAGTCTGTTTGGGCCGAGGGGGTATGCTCTGTTTTTATAGTCTCGCTCATACCGGACACGTCCGGTATACGCGGGCTGGCCCAAATAATTCCAAAATGTGTTCTCACTCTTCCAAACCCTTTCTCTGTTGTTGCTCAGTCCAAAAAGGTGTATGATCTTGATCCAAACCGAGTACTATCACTTTTCTTATCGAATGCCATCAATTTATTTTCTCTTTTCCAAATATATGGCATAATCAATAATTTGCTTGCTTGAGAGAGATAAAGTGAGACAAAGTAGATTGTGGACTTAAGAAAAACCTTGTCATGTGTGATTAGCCGATCAGACAATGAAGGAGAGCTATAATGTAACACCCCGGGTGTTTAAAATACTAAAACTGTCATATCATCATATGCATTGCAAGGCAATTGGTCATATTAAAAACTTTGAGATGCATACACTAAAACAAGTTTATATTCATGTGGTATGTGTTGAATTGCATTGTTTGACTCAAGTTCAAAGTTTGTTTGGATTTCGAATTTTTCGAGAAAACCCCGCTTTTCAGCATTTAAATCCTACCCTGAAAATCCATTTCAAAATCTAAGCATAATTTGGGGTTGATCCCAAAAGCAAAAGTGTAGATCTTGGCAAGTTATACAAAGTTTATTTTTGGAGTTTTTCAAGTTGTTTAGAAAAATTTGGAGTAATTCAAAAAGGCGTAATTCGTTAAATATCCCCTATTTGAATTTAAAAGATCATTTCAAAATCTAGACCGAATTAGGAGATGGTTATAAAAGCAAAGTTGTAGAACTTTTGATTTTGAACAACTTTTATTTTTGGAGATTTTTGAGTTGTTATACAAATTTGGGAGTAATTTGAATTTGTAACCGAATGGCAAATCTGTAAATTCGATGAACAGTACTCACCGCCCTAGCTACATGGCCGGCGATCTTCGGTTTGCTTCCAGGCACGGTCGTGGCCGTCTTTGACGTCGCGCTGGCGCGGTGAAGGCCACAGCGCAGCTTCCTTGCGCTTCTGAGCCGCTCTACTTAGCCTTGGCCGTCGCCGTTTGCCTCCGCTCTCTTGCTCTGTTTTCCCGACGCCACGGCCATAACTCCGGCGAGCTCGTGTCGATGCCGTAGTGCTTCACCGTCGCAGACAAGTTTGTCCCAGCTCCGTCTCATCCTTGCGCACCTAACCAACTAGCCCTGGTCACTTACCATCATCGGGAAACGCCGTTCGGCGCTTTTCTTCCTCGCGGCCGGCAGCACCACCGTCGAGCCCGCGTCGCCGTGGCCAGCGCGCTACGGTGAGTCTCTGCCCTTGCCGAGTCTTGCTTTGGCTTCGCCGCATTGATGTAGTGCTTTGTGACCCATTGATTTCTCATTTTGACCACCACAGCTACCGGAGCATCGCCGTCGTCGAAGATCGCTCCGCCGTGACCGCTGTCAACGTCGACCCGCGTCACCAAAGCTTATCCGGTCTCGTTCTTTGCTCCAACGTGTTCGTGGTGAGCTACTGGACCTTCCCATGCCCTCTGTTTCACCGTTTTTGGCTTCATTTCACTGGCGTAGCGTAGCCGCGCCGCCATGGCCGCCATGGCCGACGTAGCGCTCGGTCCAGTCCATAGTGAGTCAAGCTTGTGCTCAAGATGGATGCGCCTAGTCTCGGGGAGGGTGTAGGTATCTTGGCCATCGCTGTTGGACTCACCGGCGGTGAGATATCGCCGGTCAGCGCCATCATCGCCGTAGTCAAAGCGGGAGGAAGGGGATGACAGGTGGGGTCACCATGTCAGTGACTCAACGTTCAAATGGATTTTTCTATTTTTCAGAATTAAATGAATAGTGCTGTAATTTGTTATTTTTGTGTAGAATTATTTAGAGCTCCAAAAATTATGAAAATTTTTGTGTGAATTCTCTATGATGTATATTATATGACAAAAATTTGAAATATTGATTTTCAGTATTTTTGGGATGTGATAAAAAATTGCTCAATTAATTAATAAATGACTTTCCATGATTTTTCTAGGCTTATGTATTTATCCAAAAATTATGAAATTTGTTTTGCCACTTAGTTATCATGTAATGAACATTTACAAAAATTTTGAGCTCAATTGGAACAAGTTGATTTATTTCATAATTTTGAATTAAATAATTAATTCATAAAAGCAAATAGTAACCTTTAATGATTTAGGTTTTGTTTGAAATTTTGGATTGAGTGATGACCTTGGATCATTAGTTGATAATGATTCTTGGCAATTGATTGGGTGTTGCGAAAAAGGTTTGATTAGTTTGACTTGCAACTGTACCGCGAAGGAAAGTTGTATTCAAATTCTTAATTTTTGTATCCATCATCGAGCATCATGTTTCGTATTCTACATCATGTTAAACATGGCATTGTTATTACGTGTAGTAAACGAAGGTGAACACATGGTAGTTAATCAAGTGGTTGAGGAGGTTAATCCGTTTGTTGAGGTCGGATCGAATACTTGTGTGACGTCGCAGGAGCCGGACATTTCCGTCAACGAAGGTAAGCCCCGGATGCATACAACCCTACCTTGTGTTTACAAATTAATTTTGCTTTTGCTTTCCGTTACTGCATTAAGTGATTAGGAGTTAAGTAAGAGCCTAATTGGTGCATTACCATCCTTGTTATTCCATATTTACCATATTACCAGTTTTACACTCGTATATGCCTAGTTTTGCTTAGCTATGCGTAGAACGATGAAGTCAGGTGGTTAATTGTCACATGCAAGTTTCAAATAGAACCTTGGTTACTTATGTTATCATGTGATATGGGAATGTGGAGTAATAAATCTAGACTGGGCGGACTCGGTGTGAGTGAGCCATAAGACATGGAGGTCTTGTGAGCGGGTTCTTTCCGCCTGTGTCGATTAAGGCACGTCCGTTGTTGAATTGCATGAGGTGAGAATTTGTAGTACTAACCACATACTCCGGTAAGCCTGAACTTGGCAATTCTATTACGAGAATGGCTACTCGCGCACTGGGAGTGGAGAGATGGCAGGAATAGCGTGTACCCACGTGGCCATGGGCTGGAATGGTGGAGTACTGTGTTCTCGGGTGGCGCGGACCCGTTCTTGTTTTAGAGGATCCGAGGGTAGGTTGGTATATGTAGGTCAGGGACCTGCATATGTCGTGTGGTCTGGAAATCCCCAGCTGGGCTTAATCGGTTCGAATCGTCGTTGCTCCTCGATTATGGAGACTCAACTCACTGTTCATCATCATAGTACTAATAACTGGAACTCAAATAAGGCTTGTGAAGGCGTTGGATATGAAGTTTCATGATCTCATTATGGATCGTGTCATCTTTGTATATGATTTTATGAAGTTTAAATTGTTGAAATAAAGAATTTTGTTAAAGAGCTTTTACGCAAAAAGAACTTTGATTATTGTTAAAACCATACCTTGAATCCCTGAGCCTGCATTCCTGAGTCTTATCAGTTTTCATTTCGGTTAAGTCTTGTTGAGTACTTTTGTACTCAGGGTTCGTTGACCCCTTGTTGCAGGTGAGCCTCATGAGCAGATCTGTTTTGGATCGTGCTGCATGACTATCGTTCGTTCTGACGATGAGAAGTAAATGTGTGATCCTTGGGCAGGATGTTTATTTTGTGTGATATGTCTATATTAATTATGCCACTCCACTACTACTATGGTTTGTAATAATTATCGAACTTAGTTTGTGAGGTTTGAAACTACTGTTTTGTAAATTATGTTATTGTAAGACTTCCGCTGTTTTTACTCTGGTGTTGATATTTGAATAAATGTTGTAATACTGCAATGACTCTGTAACGTGATCCTGCTCGGAAATCGTGGATGATTCGGGGTTCCCCGAGGACACCCGACAGTCTTTTTAAGTTATTGGAAACATATGCATAAATGTCAAAGGTCGTCGGACAGTGACAGGTGCATGTGGGCCCTATAACTTAGGAGGTTCTGCCACAGAATGGTATCAGAGCGATCGTTACAAGGTTTTTGTTGTATTGTTTTACAAAAACTTCAAAATGATTTGGATGACTAAATTTAACTTGATAGTTTGGTCCAAATTGCTTTTGACTTATCTTATTTCTTTCTCACCATTCCTTATTTGATTAAAAGGGTTTTGTGTGGTGGAGTAGTAATCTTACTATGCCCTATATAAAAATAAATGTTGCTTATGTGCATTATAAACTTTGATGTTTCTGTTCGTAAGAACGATTCATGCATCATTATTAATTCACTCGTTACTTCCTTCACCTCTTAGTCTGGAGTTGAGTAGTGAGATTGGTTTGAGTAATGTAATCCATCATAGCTGCTCTTTAGACTTTGATCAACTGGTCTTACTTGGATTAAATTGGTTTCCTACAGTATGGCTCGTGCCAAGATGATGCCCCGTAAGTCCACTGGACCCAAAGGAGTTCCTCGTCACCAACTTGCCCCTAGAAATGATGGTGCTAGCAGTAGCAGTTCTAGGCCTGATCTCCAGGCAGAGATACAGAGGATTTCTATAGAGTTAGCACAAGCTACTAGAGATAGGGCTTTGGATGCTATACAGGTTGGAGAATTACAGGATCAATTGAGGCATCTCACCACCGCACACAGGAACTGCGAAAGCATGTTAGTTCGTACGGTGGAGGGAAGAAATGAGGCTTGGCATAGGGAAAATGTAGCTAGAGCTAGAACTCATGAGCTAGAATTTTATGTAGAAGATTTAGAAGAACATAATACCTATCTACATGAGGAAGTTCATAGGCTTAGCAATCTACTTAACCCAAATCATGAGCCTCAAGTTGATGCCATGGACCCAGGTGTCATCCTTGCCGATGAAAGTGAATCAGAAGAAGAAGAAGAAGATCCTGAAGAATTAGTAATAATAGATGAAAGTGATAATGAAGGCGGTAATATTTCCGGAATGGATACCGAGCCTGAAGTTTGAAGTGCTCAGGGAAAGGAGTAGAGTTGTGTAATAGAAGATTTAGTTAAGATAGTAGTCTTGTTTAGATGTGTTCTTGTGTTTAAATAAGTGGCATCGATGTAATGCGGGTAGTAAGTTCTTTGATCTTTGAATAAAGACTTGTGAATAAAGTTTGGTTTGTTATGAACAGATGCGTCGTACGCGGGGATCTCATATTCCTGGCACTTCACAAGATGATGATGATATCCCCAACCCGCCACCAATGCCGACCAATTTGGCTGATGCTATCGCTGCATTAGTCAATGTGACGGTGGAGAATTCTCGTTTGCTTCATGAGATGGCTCAAAGTAATCAGAATCAGATGCATGGAAACCGTGGCCGCAATCATAATAGGCATGAGGCTACCTATGTGGATTTCATGGATACAAAACCCCCAGTGTTCACCAAGGCAGATGAACCACTAGAGGCTGATGACTGGCTTAGGACCATGGAGCAGAAATTTGATCTTATTCACTGCACAGAGTTTCAGAAACCGGTGTTTGCTGCCCAGCAACTTAGAGGTGCAGCTGGTGCTTGGTATGCAAATCTGATGGCCATGCAACCCGTAGGTGTTCCGTTAACTTGGACAGAATTTCGCACTGCTTTCAGAGCCCATTATATCCCGGAAGGAGTGATGGCTATGAAGCTGGATGAATTCCTTGCTTTGAAGCAAGGAGATCAAACCGTGATGCAGTATGTGGGAAGATTTAATCATCTGTCCCAATATGCATCCGAACATGTCAATACGGATGCCAAGAAAAAGAAATGGTTCATGAGAGGTCTGAATACCAAACTACAGACAATGATGACAGCATGTACCAATATCACTTATCATGAGGCAGTAAATATTGCAATTGCTTCAGAGGCAAAGTATCGGCAGCATAAGGAGCTCAAGAAGAAAAAGAATGTGCCGTCTGGACCTTTTGGTGGAAACCAAAAGAGGCGGAGAGTGATTTATCATCCAGTAAACCATTATCGTCCTCCTTATCGTCCGCCGTAGTTCCAAGCCGGGCAACAGTCAAATGTCCGTCCTGCTATAACCTATCCGAACTCACAGTCAACCAATGCTCCTGGTGGCAATGCTCCAACATCCCAGGGTCACAACTATCCATGCTACAATTGTGGAAGGACTGGTCATTTCTCCAGGGAATGTCCATATCCTAGGCAGGCTAATCAAAATTATCAGAAGGCCCCTGCCAATCAACAACAGGGTCAAGCACCAAACAAGAACCACAATCAGAATGCTCAGAAGGGCAAAGATGAGAGGAAGATAGGAAGGGTTTTCTATATTCAAGCCGGAGAAATTCCTGAAGGAGAACCAGTGATGATGGGTATGTTTCCTGTCGCCAATCACTCTGCAGTTATACTTTTTGATTCTGGCGCATCGCATTCATTCATCAATAGAACATTTGTCGTGAAGCATGAAATTTCAATTGGGGCAACAAAGGAAAGTTTCTTTGTACAGTCGCCCGGAGGACGTCTGTGTACTAAGGAAATGGTATACCAGGTACCCATAAACCTGGGTGGGCATATTTTTCCCACTACCATGATTATCCTTAAGGATCAGGATATAGATGTAATCTTGGGAATGAATTGGATGTATCAGCATAAGGCTGTTATAGATGCTTTGAATAGGACTTTAAGAGTAAATTTGCCTGATAGTAATTCTCAACTTCTCATCCAACTTCCAACCCTAAGAAGATCAGTGGGCAAGATTTGTGCGACTGCTGTCAAAGAGATTAGAGATATTCCGGTAGTGTGTGAATTTCCGGATGTGTTTCCAGAAGATTTACCCGGTCTACCACCCGATAGGGATGTACAGTTCAATATAGAGTTACAACCTGGAACAGCTCCGATTTCTCGGAGAGCTTATAGAATGCCACCTAAGGAATTAGCCGAGTTGAAGGCTCAGTTACAAGAATTAATGGAGAAAGGGTTTATCCAACCTAGTTCCTCACCTTGGGGATGTCCGGCAATTTTTGTGAAAAAGAAAGATGAGACCCTGAGGTTATGTGTTGACTATCGTCCGTTGAATGAAGTAACCATCAAGAATAAGTATCCATTACCTCGGATAGATTTGCTTTTTGATCAATTGGCCGGAGCCAAAGTTTTCTCCAAGATAGATTTGAGATCTGGGTATCACCAAATTAAGATAAAGCCTGAAGATATTCCCAAAACAGCATTTACCACAAGATATGGATTATATGAATACTTGGTGATGTCTTTTGGTTTGACAAATGCTCCCGCTCATTTCATGTACTTGATGAACTCAGTATTTATGCCTGAGTTAGACAAGTTTGTAGTGGTGTTTATTGATGACATTCTAGTGTATTCCAAGAATAAGAAAGAACATGCAGAACACCTCAGAATTGTTCTGACTCGTTTGAGAGAACATCAATTGTATGCCAAGTTTAGCAAGTGTGATTTTTGGCTTAAGGAAGTGCAATTTCTTGGACATGTCTTGTCAGCTGAAGGAGTTGCAGTTGATCCTAGCAAAGTGAAGGATGTGCTTGATTGGAAATCGCCAGCCACAGTTCATCAAGTTCAGAGTTTTCTTGGATTGGCGGGGTATTACCGTCGGTTTATTCCAGAATTTTCTAAAGTATCAAAACCTATAACTGAATTGTTGAAGAACCAAGTCAAGTTTGTCTGGTCATCAGATTGTGAAGAGGCTTTCCAGACTTTGAAAAGGCTATTGACTACTGCACCAGTGTTAGCTCAACCTAATATCGAGAAGCCGTTTGATGTTTATTGTGATGCTTCAGGTATTGGTATTGGATGTGTGTTGATGCAAGAAGGTCGAGTCATTGCCTATGCATCCAGGCAACTTAAGCAGCATGAAGAACACTATCCGACCCATGACTTAGAGTTAGCAGCTGTGGTTCATGCTCTGAAGATTTGGCGGCATTACCTGCTTGGTAATACGTGCCATATGTATATAGACCACAAGAGCTTAAAGTATATCTTTACTTAGTCAGAGTTGAACATGCAACAAAGAAGATGGTTAGAACTGATTAAGGATTATGATTTGGAAGTACATTATCACCCTGGTAAAGCAAATGTAGTTGCAGATGCTCTCAGTCGCAAAAGTTATTGCTATTGTGTGATAATGAGGACAATGGGTTTGAATTTATGCCAAGAAATGGAGAAGTTGAATGTAGAAGTAATTCAACAAGGAAGTTTGACCAACATAATTGTTGAAGCTACTATTTGAGATCAAGTTATTGCTGCTCAGAAGGAAAACAAGGGTATAGCCCATATCAAGGAAAAGGTCAAGAATGGAAAAGCGGAATGCTTTAACATAGATGATGAAGATGTGTTATGGTTCAAGGATCGCCTGGTGGTACCAAAAGTTCCTGAGTTACGGCAGTCAATTCTAGATGAGGCACATGCTACTAGGTTATCTATCCATCCAGGAAGCAACAAGATGTACCATAATTTGAAGCAAAGATTCTGGTGGACTAAAATGAAAATAGAGATTGCTAGATATATAGCAAAGTGTGATACTTGTCAAAAGGTGAAAGCTATACATTTGAGGTCTGCTGGTGAATTACAACCATTACCTATTCCATCTTGGAAGTGGGAGGACATAAGTATGGATTTTATTGTTGGTCTACCCAGGACATCAAAGGGATTTGATTCAGTATGGGTTATTGTAGATCGACTCACTAAGTCAGCGCATTTTCTTCCAGTCAAGACAATATATCCTACGATCCAATATGCCAAGATGTACTTAGCAAGAATCATGAGTTTGCATGGGGTACCAAAAACCATAGTGTCAGATAGGGGTACACAGTTTGTCTCCAGCTTTTGGAAACACTTACATGCTTCGTTATGTACCAAACTTCTGTATAGTACAGCTTATCATCCGCAGACTGATGGGCAGACTGAAAGAGTCAATCAAGTACTTGAAGACATGTTAAGGTGTTGTGTCCTTAACTATTCCAATAAGTGGGATGAGTGCTTACCTTTGGTCAAGTTCTCATACAACAATAGTTATCAGGAAAGCATTAGAATGGCTCCATTTGAAGTACTCTATGGTAGTAGATGCAGAACATCGTTGAGTTGGTCTGAGCCAGGAGAGAGAAGGTTCTTTGGAGTTGACCTTGTGAAAGAAACAGAAGACAAGGTTAGGCAAATACAGAGTAATCTGAAGATAGCTCAGTCCCGCCAAAAGAGTTATGCGGATAGACGACGGAGACCATTGGTATTCAACAAAGGAGATTTTGTATATCTAAAAGTATCACCAATGAAGGGAGTTAACCGTTTTGGTGTTAAAGGAAAGTTGGCACCCCGATACATTGGACCATATCAAATTTTGGAGAGGTATGGAAAAGTGGCATATCGCTTGAAATTACCTGAACATCTCACAGCTGTGCATGATGTGTTCCATGTTTCTCAATTGAAGAAGTGTCTCCGAGTGCCTGAACAGAATGTTGAAGTTGAAGGAGTGGAACTAGAACCGGATTTAACTTATCCCGAATATCCTATCTGAGTGTTAGATCAGAAAGATCGTGTTACTCGAAGACGGACAATCAAATTCTATAAAATACAATGGAATCAACATTCAGAAGAGGAAGCTACCTGGGAATCAGAAGATTACTTGTTAGAAAAGTTTCCAGAGTTTCTAGCGTCAATATAGAATAGAGTAATGTTAGTTGAGATCGATTACTACAAATTGTGTTTTGTAAAAGACCCTCAGTTGTTTTATGGAAAAGTTCTGGACATTTTTGGATTGACACATTTCCTTTTCCATTACTTACTCTATGGCTTTGAATCTCGGGGCGAGATTTCTTTTAGGGGGAAGGATTATAACACCCCGGGTGTTTAAAATACTAAAACTGTCATATCATCATATGCATTGCAAGGCAATTGGTCATATTAAAAACTTTGAGATGCATACACTAAAACAAGTTTATATTCATGTGGTATGTGTTGAATTGCATTGTTTGACTCAAGTTCAAAGTTTGTTTGGATTTCGAATTTTTCGAGAAAACCCCGCTTTTCAGCATTTAAATCCTACCCTGAAAATCCATTTCAAAATCTAAGCATAATTTGGGGTTGATCCCAAAAGCAAAAGTGTAGAGCTTGGCAAGTTATACAAAGTTTATTTTTGGAGTTTTTCAAGTTGTTTAGAAAAATTTGGAGTAATTCAAAAAGGCGTAATTCGTTAAATATCCCCTATTTGAATTTAAAAGATCATTTCAAAATCTAGACCGAATTAGGAGATGGTTATAAAAGCAAAGTTGTAGAACTTTTGATTTTGAACAACTTTTATTTTTGGAGATTTTTGAGTTGTTATACAAATTTGGGAGTAATTTGAATTTGTAACCGAATGGCAAATCTGTAAATTCGATGAACAGTACTCAGCGCCCAAGCTACATGGCCGGCGATCTTTGGTTTGCTTCCAGGCGCGGTCGTGGCCGTCTTTGACGTCGCGCTGGCGCGGTGAAGGCCACAGCGTAGCTTCCTTGCGCTTCTGAGCCGCTCTACTTAGCCTTGGCCGTCGCCGTTTGCCTCCGCTCTCTTGCTCTGTTTTCCCGACGCCACGGCCATAACTCCGGCGAGCTCGTGTCGATGCCGTAGTGCTTCACCGTCGCAGACAAGTTTGTCCCAGCTCCGTCTCATCCTTGCGCACCTAACCAACTAGCCCTGGTCGCTTACCATCATCGGGAAACGCCGTTCGGCGCTTTTCTTCCTCGCGGCCGGCAGCACCACCGTCGAGCCCGCGTCGCCGTGGCCAGCGCGCTACGGTGAGTCTCTGCCCTTGCCGAGTCTTGCTTTGGCTTCGCCGCATTGATGTAGTGCTTTGTGACCCATTGATTTCTCATTTTGACCACCACAGCTACCGGAGCATCACCGTCGTCGAAGATCGCTCCGCCGTGACCGCTGTCAACGTCGACCCGCGTCACCAAAGCTTATCCGGTCTCGTTCTTTGCTCCAACGTGTTCGTGGTGAGCTACTGGACCTTCCCATGCCCTCTGTTTCACCGTTTTCGGCTTCATTTCGCCGGCGTAGCGTAGCCACGCCGCCATGGCCGCCATGGCCGACGTAGCGCTCGGTCCAGTCCATAGTGAGTCAAGCTTGTGCTCAAGATGGATGCGCCTAGTCTCGGGGAGGGTGTAGGTATCTTGGCCATCGCTGTTGGACTCACCAGCGGTGAGATATCGCCGGTCAGCGCCATCATCGCCGTAGTCAAAGCGGGAGGAAGGGGATGACAGGTGGGGTCACCATGTCAGTGACTCAACGTTCAAATGGATTTTTCTATTTTTCAGAATTAAATGAATAGTGCTGTAATTTGTTATTTTTGTGTAGAATTATTTAGAGCTCCAAAAATTATGAAAATTTTTGTGTGAATTCTCTATGATGTATATTATATGACAAAAATTTGAAATATTGATTTTCAGTATTTTTGGGATGTGATAAAAAATTGCTCAATTAATTAATAAATGACTTTCCATGATTTTTCTAGGCTTATGTATTTATCCAAAAATTATGAAATTTGTTTTGACACTTAGTTATCATGTAATGAACATTTACAAAAATTTTGAGCTCAATTGGAACAAGTTGATTTATTTCATAATTTTGAATTAAATAATTAATTCATAAAAGCAAATAGTAACCTTTAATGATTTAGGTTTTGTTTGAAATTTTGGATTGAGTGATGACCTTGGATCATTAGTTGATAATGATTCTTGGCAATTGATTGGGTGTTGCGAAAAAGGTTTGATTAGTTTGACTTGCAACTGTACCGCGAAGGAAAGTTGTATTCAAATTCTTAATTTTTGTATCCATCATCGAGCATCATGTTTCGTATTCCACATCATGTTAAACATGGCATTGTTATTACGTGTAGTAAACGAAGGTGAACACGTGGTAGTTAATCAAGTGGTTGAGGAGGTTAATCCGTCTGTTGAGGTCGGATCGAATACTTGTGTGACGTCGCAGGAGCCGGACATTTCCGTCAACGAAGGCAAGCCCCGGATGCATACAACCCTACCTTGTGTTTACAAATTAATTTCGCTTTTGCTTTCCGTTACTGCATTAAGTGATTAGGAGTTAAGTAAGAGCCTAATTGGTGCATTACCATCCTTGTTATTCTATATTTACCATATTACCAGTTTTACACTCGTATATGCCTAGTTTTGCTTAGCTATGCGTAGAACGATGAAGTCAGGTGGTTAATTGTCACATGCAAGTTTCAAATAGAACCTTGGTTACTTATGTTATCATGTGATATGGGAATGTGGAGTAATAAATCTAGACCGGGCGGACTCGGTGTGAGTGAGCCATAAGACATGGAGGTCTTGTGAGCGGGTTCTTTCCGCCTGTGTCGATTAAGGCACGTCCGTTGTTGAATTGCATGAGGTGAGAATTTGTAGTACTAACCACATACTCCGGTAAGCCTGAACTTGGCAATTCTATTACGAGAATGGCTACTCGCGCACTGGGAGTGGAGAGATGGCGGGAATAGCGTGTACCCACGTGGCCATGGGCTAGAATGGTGGAGTACTGTGTTCTCGGGTGGCGCGGACCCGTTCTTGTTTTAGAGGATCCGAGGGTAGGTTGGTATATGTAGGTCAGGGACCTGCATATGTCGTGTGGTCTAGAAATCCCCAGCTGGGCTTAATCGGTTCGAATCGTCGTTGCTCCTCGATTATGGAGACTCAACTCACTGTTCATCATCGTAGTACTAATAACTGGAACTCAAATAAGGCTTGTGAAGGCGTTGGATATGAAGTTTCATGATCTCATTATGGATCGTGTCATCTTTGTATATGATTTTATGAAGTTTAAATTGTTGAAATAAAGAATTTTGTTAAAGAGCTTTTACGCAAAAAGAACTTTGATTATTGTTAAAACCATACCTTGAATCCCTGAGCCTGCATTCCTGAGTCTTATCAGTTTTCATTTCGGTTAAGTCTTGTTGAGTACTTTTGTACTCAGGGTTCGTTGACCCCTTGTTGCAGGTGAGCCTCATGAGCAGATCTGTTTTGGATCGTGCTGCATGACTATCGTTCGTTCTGACGATGAGAAGTAAATGTGTGATCCTTGGGCAGGATGTTTATTTTGTGTGATATGTCTATATTAATTATGCCACTCCACTACTACTATGGTTTGTAATAATTATCGAACTTAGTTTGTGAGGTTTGAAACTACTGTTTTGTAAATTATGTTATTGTAAGACTTCCGCTGTTTTTACTCTGGTGTCGATATTTGAATAAATGTTGTAATACTGCAATGACTCTGTAACGTGATCCTGCTCGGAAATCGTGGATGATTCGGGGTTCCCCGAGGACACCTGACAGTCTTTTTAAGTTATTGGAAACATATGCATAAATGTCAAAGGTCGTCGGACAGTGACAGGTGCATGTGGGCCCTATAACTTAGGAGGTTCTGCCACATATAATCACCACATGACAGGGCTAGGTCGCAAAGGCCAAGATTCAAATAGTTTTTCAAATTCACACCACCTACACATGCTAGTTATGGGTTTTGAAAAACATCTCTCCTGTGTCACACAAATGCACATTCTAACATGTAAAGGGCCTTAGATGCACTTACAATGCATATATGTAAAAACATACCCTTGCCTTGAGCCCACAAGAATACCACTAAGAAGATACATGGCATGATAATCTTTATGTTGACCTTGATTGCCAAGTAATCATGCTTGATAAAAATTCAATTTTTCATCCAAAGGACTACAAAGAGTGCTAGATAAATTTGTTAGTCCACAATGGTGCAAAATAGAAATTTAGCTCCCCCTAAATAAGTGCTTCAAGTATTTTGAATGACTTTCAACAAGCACTTTTATTTTAATAAGAAATTGAGAGCCAATTTTCATTTTGACCATAAACCAAATAATTTGCCATATTTAAAATTGAGTTGAAGAGATGCTCACAATCCACTAAGATTTGGTAAACCACAAACTTCTGAGTAAAATGAGTATATATGAAAATATATGAATCCAAAAACTCAGTTGCTTATTCAATTAGTGTTCTGGTTCCTACAATACCAGACATGTCCGGTAGTATACCGGACACGTCCGGAATACACAGAACAGAAACACTGACTTTCTGTCCCTGGCCATACCGGACACGTCTGATAGTAATACCGGACACGTCCGATAGGTGAAAGACAGAACCAATTAAGTTGCTGCTTGTGATTCTTCGTTTTAACTGTAATATTTATTTATTGTATACTTGCATCTCAACAAATAAATTACTCTACTAGAGAGCTAATAAAAGCATCATATGGCAAACATGATAAATCTCAAGTGAAATTAATTAGCCACTTCCATTATTTCACAAATGTACCTATTTGTGAACTATAGAACACGAAACGAACAAAGTGACTATCCTAAAAGGTTTAGGTACTTGTTACCAATGGTGAGGATGAAATATATGAGATGTTCATTGAATTTTCTTCGGGTCAACCATATAAGGGATTATGATAAGAATTGGTTGATAGATTGAGTGAATATAGTCAAATTGCTTGCTCAACCACCCCGAAGCCTTCATCCCATCACCAAGTACCTACATCATTAACCTAAGCACACTTTGGTACCCAACTCTTGTTGGGTCCTTTTGAGTTAGTCAACAAGTGCTTAGGCACCCAAATGGCTTTAGCATTAGTTAGTGGTGAACACATCACCTTACTAGTGCTAACTCCATTTGTGGTCTTCCTAAGCATATCATTATAAACAAATGTGTTTGGCTTAGGAGTTTTACTGTTTGGGCATTCATAGCTTAGATGCCCCTTTCTTCTACAAGCATAGCATATGCGGCCTTTGTGTGCTCTATGCTTGCTTTGCTTGTATGGACATCTATCAACCTTGTGGCCCATCTCATTGCACCCATAGCATCTTCTAGTTGCAACTTGGGCTTCCTTTCTTGCTTCTTTGTACATTGAGCATTTCTTGGTAGGATGCCCCAATTTCTTGCTCATGAGACAAGCACTTTGTCCATGACTCTTCATTTGCTTGGCCTCCTTGGTAGAAGCCTTTTGATTGGCGGCTTCAACCTTGTCGGCCCAACTCTTGTGTGGACACATAGCCCACTCATGTCCATACAATCCACAACCATAGCACATCCTTTTTCCATGTTTCTTGCTCTTGGTTGTGTTAGCCTTGCTTGAGATGTGATTATTTTGTTGGGCTTTGGAGGAAGCAAGGTTTGAACCCTTCTCAAGCTTCTTCACCATGTTATCACAGTTATCTTGAGAAGGTTGTGCTTTCTCCTTACCCTTCAACCGAATCACATCTTTCTTTAATCTTTGCACTTCTTCTTTGAGCTCTATGTTTTCTATAAGATTTAGCTCAACCAAAGATTGGCTTGCTTGGGGAGCACACTCATTAGCACAAGAAACATTTAATTGAGATGGTGTACTAGTGAGTAAATGTGTGAGAGGTTGAGAGGATTTTACCGATGTGATCACAACCTCATGTGCTACCTCAAGCATAATGCTTGATTCTACTACTTCCTCATGAGAGCACTTTAGATGAACATAATTTGCTTGTAGCTCATTATACTTGCTTGATAGTTCATCTAGCCTTGCCTTGAGCTTGAAGTTTTCCTTCTCTAGTTGTGAAACACTAGAAGAGGAGTTAGTAACTAAAGCATGCTCAATTGACAATTTTTCATACCTCTCATTTATTGCCTTTAGCTCTTGCAATTTGGAGATGAGAAACTTTTCTTGATTTTGAAGCGATTGCTCTTGCTTCTCAATCTCTTCTTCAAGCTCATCATTCTTTTCAACTATCTTCATGATGATGAACTTGTCTTTATGGTTGAGATGATCAAGGTTGTAGTTGTCTTCAACTTCAATATCACTCTTATCTTGATCATCCACTTGAGCCTTCTCCTTTTCTTGATCTTTCTTGTTACTCTTCTTCTTGCTTTTCTTGGCCATGAGACACAAGTGATGAGTATCATGAGATACTGAGATTGACTCATCACTTGGTTGCCACCGGGCTTGAGCATCGTTGCAAATAGCTGCTTGCTGGTCTGCTGCCTCGGCCATACCGGACACGTCCGACAGGAATACCGGACACGTCCGGTACATGCAGGCAGACACCAGGTCATGCGCTGCTTGCACTTCTTGCTCCGGCTCGGCACTCTTGAGGTCTTGTGAGGCTTCTTCGCTGTATGAAGACACAATGGACATACTTTCCATTGACTCGATCTCAAGTGCATCATCACATTTGGATTTTCCATATAAATCAAAAAGTCTAGTCCAAATGAGATGAGCACTCTCCGGAGGTGGTTGTCCATTGAATATTGCCTCATCTTGAACCTCTACACTTAATGTACTCAAAATGACATTAATAGCTTGAGCATTGAGTTGCACGCATATCTCTTCCTCTTTTGACAAATTTTTGTAGTTGCTCCAATCAACTATAGGAAGAGGTATGCTTGCATCCACAATATGCTCAACAAGAGGACTAATATCTCTAAAAGCATTGAGTACATTAATTGACCAAGGTAGAAAGTTTGAACCATCATTTTGGAGAAGCACCGGCTCCAACTCGATAGGCGTCGACATCCTTTTCTCACGGCGGTGAAGCTTTAGGTGAGAACCTCACTCTAATACCAATTGAAAGGACCTAGGATGCCGCCTAGAGGGGGGTGAATAGGCATTTCTGAAAATTAACACCTTTAAATGCGGAAACAATTAGAAAGGGGAGTTTCCAAAATGGAAACTCCAAATTAAGAGTACTACCACCCCTCACAAGTTAGCCACAAAGTAAACAAGGTATAAAGAATATATCTAGAAGCTACAACCCTGCAATACCAAGTTAGAACAGAGAATAAATATTTTCAGTGCAGGCAGGAAATACCGGACGTGTCCGGTATACACGATTTCTGTAGATCGGCACCGAACTTGCTCCTTTCGATTTCTATCTTCAAACCAAACTGTAGGCACCTAGTGGAGATGACAATATACATAGAGAACCTGCAGAATAGCTAGAGCAACACAAATATCAAATGAAATGCGAATTAAGACACGATATTTGTTTTACCGAAGTTCGGACTCGTTCGAGTCCTACTCTCCGTTGAGGGGGCTGCGGGCGACCTAGCGAAGGTCAGCCCTAGAGGGTACCACGAAGGTCACTCTAGCCGGAGTCTTTTCCAACTCCTTTTCCTCCTTCCACTAATTTGATTCCGAGGCGGCGGAATTGACCGTTACAAACTTTCCGAAGCAACCACAATCTCTCGGTTGCTCTCCGGCGACGCCTAGCCGTCTAGGACCGAAGAGTCCAAGAGTAACAAATGCGAATCACGAGATTGACAATATGCACAAGTGCTCAAGTGGTGGCTTGCTCTCTTTTTCAAATTCTTTCCTCAACCCACAAATTGATTTTGCAATTTGGATCACACACTCACTAAGAGAGGGTTTAGGAGAGTTGGCAAGGCTCAAAAACGTGTGTCTATCTCAGCAGAATCAGCAGCCTCCAAAGGTGGAGGCTTGGGGGTATTTATAGCCCCCTTGAAAAACTAGCCGTTTTATAGCCGTTGCAATACCGGACACGTCCGGTATGCATACCGGACACGTCCGGTATGACTCACACTGTGCCAACGGTAACTAAGTTACAGTGAAGTTGTGAGGCGTCGGAACTCCCGAAGAATGCCGGGACTTCCGACCGTCGGAACACCCAACTCAAGTCGGAACCCCCGACCCTCAGCAATTTTGAGAAACATGTAACAGAGTTAAAGTTAGTGAGGTGTCGGAACTCCCGACGGATGTCGGAACTCCCGACCGTCGGAACTCCCGACTCACGTCGGAACTCCCGACCCTCAAGGCTTTTGAAAACTAGCCGTTGGCTTCTGGTCATCCTGAATACCGGACACGTCCGGTATGACCAGGACAGTGAAACCTCCAAGTCCGTCGAAGTGCGAGATGTCGGAACTCCCGACCCATGCCAGGACTCCCGACCGTCGGAACTCCCGACCTACGTCGAAACTCCCGACGAACCAACCCGAGAACAACAATTTTACAGCTGCTGGTCAAATACCGGACACGTCCAGTATGAATACCGGACACGTCCGGTATTGCCAGACCAGCAAGAAATCAGTTAGCACTTTTGTCGCTCAAATAATCAAACCTCACATGGGTTGGCTTGAGCACTTATGAAACATTATCTATCAACATGATGCATCCCTCTTAGTAGTACGGCATACCTATTAAACTCAAGATAAACGGAAATATGAATTTGTACCACTTGAGTTGTTCTTTCAAATTGATGCCGTCCCTTCCAATCTTCATCAAGTAAGGGTGCTAACATGTTGATGTTGATCTTTTCACTTGAGCATAGCCATCTTGAGCATGTGACTTGATTCCATTCATCAAGTTTGAATAATCCCAAATGTATCAAGTCACTTCCATCAAATACTTTATTATAGATTTGATCCTTCACATCAATATGACCATCTTAGCTTGATTAGTACCTCAACTAAATGCAAGTACTTTCTTCTTCACCCTAGCTAGGTTCTTCGGCCACCAAGCCGTCGCTTGCCCTTCACCCTTGCTTAGTACCTCGAAGCCTTTCCTTGCTATCTTCACCATCTCAAGCCATCAAGTCACATCTTGTGTTGAATCATCCATTCATATGTATTGTTATCTTTTTCATTTTAATTTAGCAAGCTTGAAATGTGAGACCATTCCATATGCAATCCCTCATGTCTCATTAACTAATAATCATGAGCTTGCTTTCACATAGTACATGGAAATCCCACAAGAAATAAGCCTTCACATGAATTCCATTTGCATTGTTGTCTTGTGCTTGAACTGGATTGTTTATACAACAACACATCATTTTGGCTTTCATTAAGTACCTGTGAGATAACCTATTACCCGTTCACACTTAGCAAACGGGTTAGTCCTTTTAATCACGTTGTCATTCAATCATCCAAAACCCACTAAAGGGCTAGATGCACTTTCAAACACCACTATGGTAACTCCGCTCATGTGAGGGGTAGGTCATTATGAATGTGGGATCTCAAACAACGAAACTCGTGGAGCAATTAAGGACCGTTTATTGGGATACATGAGTCTGAGTAACCACCAGTACAGACCACATGTCGCTGATGGGGTTGACAAGCCAAGTAGGTAAATTGAGACCGGTTTATCCATGAAACTGGCAAGGGGGTAGCGCTGGTCGAGAATGTCCGGGACATTGACCGGGCACCAGTAGAACCTTTCATAGGATACTCGGGCCGATTTAGGGAAAGGTTGGAAGACGTGAGACAACCCTTACCTTGTGCACAATGTATGGTGGTTAGTCCCCTTCTTCCGTGTGGGTACAGTTGTACACCTCTGCGGAGTTTTGAAAGCCTGAAGTCCCTCGGGACGGAACCATTCGGTTGTTCCTACTTTCTATACCCATGGTAGCGTATTTGATGGAACATGAGTACCTTGACTTATATACATACTATGTGAATACTCTCGTTCTAGTGATATAACATAGCATGTCATACTTATAATAAACACCATTGCTTTTCTGCAAATATACAAATACCTAATGATACCCATTGCATCCACCAAATATATATATATGATATGTTGGAATTAAGTCCTGCGAGTACGAAATGTACTCAAGGTGCTGCCGTTAAGTTCTTTTGCAGGTGTTGTTGCCCCGGTGGATGCGAGGTAGCACTCTATTCACCGCTGCATAGTAGACCTTGGATTGAGTGAATCCAAGATGAGCTACAAGTTATCTGCGATAAGAATCCAAGCGAAATACAGAAGAGTTAAGGCTAGAGGGAGAAACTAAAATTGTATATAGCTTGTGAATCATGTATTTTCCTATGAGCATAATAACCTAGATAGTTAGATGTTATGTGTGTTGGTTTGCCACATGGGGTGTTCTGTGTCACTGGTCCGTTACAAAGATCCTGAAGTTGTCGCGTGCAGATCGGCGGTGCTCGCGACAACAAACACGTGGGTATTATGAAAATTAAAGTTATGATGTATTTATGAGTAAATATTTTGTATCTTACAATATAGGAAAAAATCTGTGAAAATTATATTTAATTTGATACAACCTTAATAGGATATTGTCATATTAATTTATGTTGTGGATGCCATGGTCACCATAAAATAAATTATAGATTTTAAATTTTATAGAATGATATAATATAAAAGATAAATAGATGTGTAACATTTTATTCCTTGCTTCCTACTAACATTGACAACTTTTTCTCCTAGCTTCATATTAACATTGACAACCTTTTTTTGTCCTGTTGCAACAGCACAGGCAATTTTGCTATTTTCCGTTGTTGTTTCGTGAATCCGATTGTAGTTTAGAACTTCAGCTTAGGAATTAGAGTCGAATTTTCTTTTGGTTGAGGAATTAGAAGAAAGAAATTTGTGGGAAGGCAGGATGCCAGGCGGTGGCGACGTTTGCAGGGCTATTTAGGTGTTCTATATTTTTTTCGTATATATGCCGTGGTATTTGGTTCCGCTCCCGATGTGATATTCAGTTGTTTATAGCCTGGTTTTAAGTAGTTACTATCTGTAATTTTGCTGATTTAAATTCGTGTTGTCTATAGTTTTTATCCTGCCATGTTAATCCATATATGTCGAGTTTGTAACTGCGTTTGTATAAATGTTGGAACTGACCTGTTTTTTTGTGGTATGTTGGCGGGTTTTCTGCGTCAGTGTGTGGGTTGGTTTTTCTTTGCGGACGCTATTTTTTGGCGTAGTATTGGTTCGGCTCTCGAGCTGCTACTCCGTTGTTGAGTTACGTCTTTGTTTTATAGTAGTTACCAATCATACTTTGTGGATATACAATCTCAGTATCCATTCTTTTTATCCGGCCACGTCACCGTTATATGTCTAACGATGGAGTTGTACCACCGGCGTTAGTACCTGTTTGTATACAGAATTTGCCTGTCACCAGCGACGAAGGCAACGGTGGGGCTGGGGGGGCTCCAGCCCCCCCTACCGATCCCAGACAAGTGGAGCCTCCCTAAGTTTTTTCTAAAATTTTATGCATATATATAATAGGTAGGAGGGGCTAAGAGATTAAGAGAAGATAAAAAAGCTTCTATTCCTTGTTGGGCCGAAAGAGAAAATAGGTCAGTTGGTTAGAAGTTAGAAGCCCAACCGAATCGGCGACTCCCGAGACCTGGAGGCGGCGGCCTGCTTCTACGCGGCTCCTCGGCGGCTCCAGCACGCCGCACGCCCAGGCCCAGCAGCGAGCAGCGAGCAGCAGCACATCGTCTGGCGGCCGTCCGCATCCGCATCAGGCATCAGCGTCGGCTCCGGCGCCGGATCTCGAGCGGCACCTGGAGGAGCTTCGGGGCCGCGCCGCCCGCCTCCACGCCGGCAACCGCGACCTCGCCGCGCGGCTCCACGGCGTGCAGGCCCGCGCCGCGCTGGTCCGCCTCACCAACGCCCGCCTGCGCGCCGAAGCCGAGGCCAGCGCCCTCGCCCGCCGCCTCGCCGCCGCTAGCCGCGCCCTCGCGATGCGCCAGATGTATGCCGCGTCCATGTCCGCGTCTGGAGACTGGAGCTACGGTGCCGGCGGCTTCTTCGAGCTGCAGGCGCTCGCCTCGCTGATCGCGTAGCCGGCCGGCCGGGCATCAAACGTCTGAGCAGAGCAGCCGAGCAGGTCATCTACTACTACTACCTACTACTGTCAATCTTACAGTACTGACAGTCCTGAGTACTGACTAGTGACTACTGAGGACGATGTGATTGCAGACTTGCAGACTTGCAGTGTTTTCTTTTTGACTCGGTAGGAGCAGCCGAGCAGCGTCGGAGCAGGCAGCCCAGGTGATTTTATAATTATGAAATTAAGTCTGTGACTGTGATTGAAAAATGGTTTGATTCTTGATGGATTTTAATTTTTAAATTTTCAGTATGTCGTCGAAAAGAACTCTACGCAATTACTTATCAAGTTCTAGTGGTAGTGGTCCATCAACTAATGGTAGTGGTAATTTGGCCTTTCGGTATGAATGAACAGCTTCCTTTATTTTTCATGATGTATTTTATGAATTTCATCGTTAACCAATGTTTTTAAGTCGGTGTAGCACTTTTGTTCAGTCGGGTCTAAATTTTTTCCTAGCTTCGTTCCTGTTCAGCCCCTCCTAAAATTTTTCCTGGCTTCGTCCCTGCCTGTCACACACCGAAAGTTCCTATTTTGGTGTGTGAATAGTCACCACTAATAAGAAAACTAATAGGTTTCTCATGTCCGAGCCCCCGGATGTTTGATCCGAGCGCTAGCGTCTAGACGCTCATGCTTGCTGCACCCCACATACTGCGCCTGCCAGCATGCCTACGCCTGCTTCATGTGGGGTCCGTGCCGCTTTGTTTTTCGTGCATGCGCACGCCCACAGGGGCGATCTGCGCCCGCTCCAATTCCCACACCTGCCACTCGCGCCCCCTCGGCTCCCACACTCATGCACAGGTCCCAGCAGCTGCAAGCAGGTGGCTGCGGCTGATGGGTCCCACTACAACATGTACAACACCAGATCTACTTTTGCAACATACGTCTAAAATATCTGAAACATTTGGAACATACACTTGAAACACCATTACAACATGTCCAACATCCCAATCTACTTTTGAAATATCCAGATGTAATACTTGCAACATTCAAAAGAAGACAGATGAAACACCTAAAACATGCGTTTGAAAACACTTGCAAAAAACACTTGAAAACACTTGAAAAGCCACTAAAATATTCGTAACATCTAGATAAAACACTTGCAACATCTATACACAACATATGTAACATCTAGATAAACACACTTGCAACATACGTCTGAAAAACAGATGAAACATTGGAGATAGACGCTTGCAACATATATGTACAACCATTACAACATATGCAACATCCTGTTCTACTTTTGCAACATCCGTATGAAACACATGCAATATACCTCTAAAATATCTGAAACATTTGAATTGTACAGTTGCAACATGCATCATATCCCAATGTGGCCTCCTCGCAGTCTGCATTGGAGCACCGGCGCGCCACAAACGTAGCAGGAGGCGAGGCCGAAGGACTTCCATGCCAGGGCCCGCTTCTTCTTGTGCTAGCGACGCCTGTGTAACACCCTAAAAATTCTATTTACAATTTAGAGATTTAATTGGGTATTTACTTAATCTTCTATGCATTTTAACCTAAGCTAAATAATAAATTTTGATTACATTAAAATTAACCATAAGGTTTAGAAACTTGTTTGTTGCATTCATGCCGAAGCATATGTTTTTGGTTGAGTGTAGGGCTAGGTTGGTTGGGGTTAAATTCAAATTTGATTTGAATTTGATCCAATTGTCAAGTCTTAAAAATGAAAAGGCTTTTCTTTTAAAGTTTTTCTCTCTCTCCTTTCTAGCCCGGCAACCAAAGCCAGTCCATTCTTGTTTTTATTTTTCTACGCGCCCTTCCAGCCTTGGGCCGTTGGCAGCTTGTTTCCCCTTCCCTCCCCCTGTCTCACGTGCGCGGCCCAGCTTGGCATAGCACATGGCCCAGCAGCGTGGCCCGCTTCCACGCCCCCTCCCGCGCATTTCCCTCTTTGCACGCGCACGAGCCGTGGTCCATCTTGGTGCCCCGCTCGGCCCAAGCGGTGGCCTACCCACATCCAAGCCGCACCCACACCCACTCTCCCCCTTTCTCCCATGGCGCGATTGGGCCCGCTCATCAGCCGCCCGCATGGTAGCCACCTGCGGGTATGCCTTCTGGAGTCTTCTATAGTCTTCCTACGCCGGTTTCACTGTGGATAAACGTGATTTGTTTTGACGAATAGGTCCTCCTTTCCAGTTTTCTGGATAAACCCTGCTGAAAACACAGATTCACAAAAACTCATAGAATTTGTCAGTTTAAAGCCCTAAACCTATGTTGGCGATCCTTTTTATACAATTATATAAGTTATGTTGACGGTTTATGATTGATGTTAATGACCGTCAACACTCTCTAACTATGATCATATATATTAAAATTATATATTTTTACAGATCCCTAGAGAAAGTCAAGGAACTCAATATTTAACAACACAAATGTAACATCCCAAATTCAGTACACCCTAGGCAGTCGTTTTTGACCCTCCGAGTGAATAGGCATCCAAGCTCACGAACAAATCCCTGATGCCTTGAACTAGATTGACCATCGAGAACCTACCAAAAGGGAACCCATAGTTATCTACCGATAGCCCTGGTCAGTCTTATACCCGGAGCAATGGAGAGAAACCCAAATGGATTAAGGAATATCCTATTGACATCATCAACATCAACTCAACCTTAGAGAACACCTCAAGATATGGTAACTCGGTTTACAATACAAAGCCATCCAGTGACTTAGCCAATTCAGCAATGACAGAGACTATCGGACCGTCCGCCAATACCATCGGACGATCCGACATATCATAGTGTAGCAGCAGTAAGTGGGAAATGAGTTGTTTGTCACTTAAGGGAGTGGAACCCACATATCAGCATGAATGGGAAGAGATATTTCTCAGCTGAAGCCACTCTTTCACTCATCCTCTCATTTGCAACACACACACTCTCTCTAACTCACTCAAAAACAAGCAAGAACCCTAGAAGCTAGAGTGGGGAGGAATTGATGGAAGGATTGAAGAATTTGAAGGAGAGGAAGAAGGGAAGCACCAGTAGGAGCCCATGGACACCCTTTACCCCTCAACCCCTTCATGGTGAGCCCAAGAAGAACCATCCTCTTTTCTTGGATTTTTCAGCCAAGCTAATCCATGGATTTTGATGCAAGATGGAAGACTTCTTGCTGGTGGTAGTTCCATCATGTGTAGGTAAGATCAAGGAGTTCTTATCTAGTTCAATCACTCAACAATTTCATGGATAGTCCTTTGAACCATCTTATTGGTATATTGCAAGAAAGAATTCATATGGAGCCAATTCAACTCATTGATAAAGAAGCAAGAGTAGAGAAGGTTTGGATCTTCAACCTTGTGCTATGGAAGCTCTCAGATCTCAGAGCTAAAGTCCTTATCTTAATCTCATGGTTCACCGTCGAGTTCTTGTATCTCTAAGTTTGTTCCTAGCCTATAGCCACACTTAGCAAAACAAGCTTTAAACCTAGCTACCATGAGCCTAGTGAGTCACCTAAGCTATCCTAGAGATATCTTGCACATGCATAGATCACAGCTGAGCACATCTCAGTTTAGAGCCCAAGATCACCCAAGAACATAGGTTCTGTCGACAATTTGACGGAGTGTCCGTCATATCAATGGAGTGTCCGATAGCTCCAGAAAATCAGCCACCGGAACCTTATCTTATGTCGACATGGACCGCCAGAGCGTTCACGGTATCCCGCGGACTGTCTGTTGAATTATAAATACTTATAGCCAATGAACCCGAGAGCACCCAGCCCATACCGGAGCGTCCATCTCTTACGGCGGAGCGTCTGATGATTTATAGAGGACAGTAACCCAACAACCCGAGACCTCCCAGCTCCTACCGGAGTGTCTGACACCTTCGATGGAGTGTTCATCAATCCAAGCAGAGTTGAACTAGAGCCAAGTCACCTCAAAGCCCTAACCCGACGGAGTGTCCGCCACCTAGGTTGGAGTGTACGTCAAGTTAATAGTAAGGATGAAGTTGTCTAGTGAACTTACCCAAGAGGTCAACAATACTAGGTTAAGCATGGTTTCAGAAAGAGAAACAATAGAGCCATAGATAGAAGCCCCTATCCTAAGTCCTAAACTGAGTCTTGTTCCTGAGCCTTCCTCGGTTATCTTCAGCCCGATCCTTGTTTTTTTCAGGAGTCGAGCAGCATAAGGAGCGCGTGTGAGTTGTCGTTTACAACTTCGAATTCGTTCGAGAGGCAAAACTAGGCAGGCACCCCACTACTATGAACCCTATTTTGGATACTTATCGAGTTTCATTATGAGTTATGCGTTACATGTAGTTTTGGGTATTAATCTTGTTCACTCTACACTTAGAGTCACTCTTTAATCTGTTAGAAGCCTCTCATCTAAACAATGGGAATGCAAACGCTTAATTGCTATTGCTTAGTTGTTTAGCAACGGGAGAAGTCGAGCATGAGAAGGGAACTCATACTTGCGTGTGTAGAATGCTACACTTGGATAATTGACTACTAAAATCAATGAGGGTACAACTTGACTTACTTCACTAATCTAGCTAAGGAATAATTTCACTAAAGGTTATAGCTTGAACACCACTTTGGTAACTCCGCTCATGTGAGGGGTAAGTCATTGTGAGTGTGGGATCTCAAACAACAAAACTCGTGGAGCAGTTAAGGACCGTTTATTGGGATACGTGAGTCCGAGTAACCACCCGTACAGACCACATGTCCTGGATGGGGTTGACAAGCCAAGTAGGTAAATTGCAACTAGTTTATCTATGAAACTGGCAAGGGGGTAGCGCTGGTCGGGAATATCCGGGACATTGACCGGGCACTAGTCGAACCTTTCATAGGATACTCGGGCTGATTTAGGAAAAGGTTGGAAGACGTGAGACAACCCTTATCTTGTGCACAAGGTGTGGTGGTTAGTCCCCTTCTTTCGTGTGGGTACAGTTGTACACCTCTGCGGAGTTTTGAAAGCCTGAAGTCCCTTGGGACGAAACCATTCGGTTGTTCCTACTTTCTATACCCATGGTAGCGTATTTGATGGAACATGAGTACCTTGACTTATATACATACTTTGTGAATACGCTTGTTCTAGTGATATAACATAGCATGTCATACTTATAATAAACTCCATTGCTTTTCTGCAAATGTACAAATATCTAATGATACCCATTGCATCCACCAAATATATATGATATGTTGGAATTAAGTCCTGCGAGTACGAAATGTACTCACGGTGCTGCCGTTAAGTTGTTTTGCAGGTGTTGTTGCCCTGGTGGATGCGAGGTAGCACTCTATTCACCGCTGCATAGTAGACCTTGGATCGAGTGAATCCAAGATGAGCTACAAGTTATCTGCGATAAGAATCCGAGAGAAATACCGAAGAGTTAAGCCTAGAGGGAGAAACTAAAACTGTATAAAGCTTGTGAATCATGTATTTTCCTATGAGCATAATAACCTGGATAGTTAGATGTTATGTGTGTTGGTTTGCCACATGGGGTGTTCTATGTCACTGGACCGTTACAAAGATCCTGAAGCTGTCGCATGCAGATCGGTGGCCCGCGCGACAACAAATACGTGGGTATTAGGAAAATTAAAGTTATGATGTATTTATGAGTAAATATTCTGTATCTTACAATATAGGAAAAAATCTGTGAAAATTATATTTAATTCGATACAACCTTAATAGGATATTGTCATATTAGTATCCTCGATATTAATTTAGGTTGTGGATGCCATGGTCACCATAAAATAAATTATAGATTTTAAATTTTATAGAATGGTATAATATAAAAGATAAATAGATGTGTAACATTTTATTCCTTGCTTCCTACTAACATTGACAACTTTTTCTCCTTGCTTCATATTAACATTGACAACTTTTTTTTGTCCTGTTGCAACAGCACGGGCAATTTTGCTATTTTCTGTTGTTGTTTCGTGAATCCGATTGTAGTTTAGAACTTCAGCTTAGGAATTAGAGTCGAATTTTCTTTTGGTTGAGGAATTAGAAGAAAGAAATTTGTGGGAAGGCAGGATGCCATGCGGTGGCGACGTTTGCAGGGCTATTTAGGTGTTCTATATTTTTTTCATATATATGCCGTGGTATTTGGTTCCGCTCCCGAGGAGATATTCAGTTGTTTATAGCCTGGTTTTAAAATAGTTACTATCTGTAATTTTGCTGATTTAAATTCGTGTTGTCTATAGTTTTTATCCTGCCATGTTAATCCATATATGTCGAGTTTGTAACTGCGTTTGTATAAATGTTGGAACTGACCTGTTTTTTTGTGGTATGTTGGCGGGTTTTCTGCGTCAGTGTGTGGGTTGGTTTTTCTTTGCGGACGCTATTTTTTGGCGTAGTATTGGTTCGGCTCTCGAGCTGCTACTCCGTTGTTGAGTTACGTCTTTGTTTTATAGTAGTTACCAATCATACTTTGTGGATTTACAATCTCAGTATCCATTCTTTTTATCCGGCCACGTCACCGTTATATGTCTAGACGATGGAGTTGTACCACCGGCGTTAGTACCTGTTTGTATACAGAATTTGCCTGTCACACACCGAAAGTTCCTATTTTGGTGTGTGAATAGTCACCACTCATAAGAAAACTAAAAGGTTTCTCACGTCCGAGCCACCGGACGTCCGATCCGAGCGGTAGCGTCCGGACGCTCGTGCTTGCTGCACCCCATATACTGCGCCCGCCTGCATGCCTATGCCTGCTTCATGTGGAACCCGCGCCGCTTTGTTTTTCGTGCATGCGCACGCCCACATGGGGTGATCTGCGCCGCTCGAATTCCCACACCTGCCACTCGCGCCCCCTCGGCTCCCGCACTCATGCACGGGGGCCCAGCAGCTGCAAGCACTGCGGCTGATGGGTCCCAATACAATATGTACAACACCAGATCTATTTTTTCAATATACGTCTAAAATATCTAAAATATTTGGAACATACACTTGAAACACTATTACAACATGTCCAACATCCCAATCTATTTTTGAAACATTCATATACAATACTTGCAACATACAAAAGAAGACAGATGAAACACCTAAAACATGCGTTTGAAACACTTGCAAAAAACACTTGAAAAGCCACTAAAACATTCATAACATCCAGATAAAACACTTGCAACATCTATGCGCAACATATGTAACATCTAGATAACACACACTTGCAACATACATCCGAAAAAACAGATGAAACAATGGAGATAGACGCTTGCAACATACATGTACAACCATTGCAACATCCCGATCTACTTTTGCAACATCCGTATGAAACACTTGCAATATACCTCTAAAACATCTAAAATATTTGAATTGTACATTTGCAACATGCATCATATCCTAGTGTGGCCTCCTCGCTGTCTGCATTGGAGCACCGACTTGCCACAACTGTAGCAGGAGGCGAGGCCGAAGGACTTCCGTGCCAGGGCCTGCTTCGTCGGGTGAGGAGGACAGCAGAGCAGGAGCAGCTCGGCGGGCGTGCAGAATAGGAGCATGAGCAGCGGCGAGAGCAGCAGGGCAGGCGCGCGGAGCAGGAGTAGTGCCAGGAGCAACATCAGGAGTGGCGGGGCGGGTGCGCGCAATAGGAGCAGGAGCCGTGGCGGCCGTGGTGCAGGGGTGGGAAATGTCGCAGCGGATATAGTCGATGTGAATGGGGAAAATATCGCACTTTTTTTTTATAATCTGTGTATGCCGTGGCGAGGGGAGCAGGCCTGTGGCCCGGTCAGCATGGAGGGTCCTCGGTGGAGCATTAGCGCGGTGGAGCATTACCGACCATTTAATTATATAATTTTTTTGCCAAAACAAATGTCTGGTATCTGTTATACAATTTCGTTTGTCATATTCATGCTTGCTCAATTAACAACAAATTTCTAATTTCGAAATTCGGTAGGTTTCGTTTGAGTTATAAAAAGTCTGGGACTCAAATCTATCCTGGGTGAGCCCAACTCATTTTATTTCTCTTCTGTTCTCTACCAAACCGGCCGAAACTCCTATTCTCCACTGGGCCGAGCCCATCTGACTAACTGGGGCCCCGTTTGTCATCTCCTTTCTGGTCATGGTGTTGTCTGTTTTTTTCTATTTTTCTATGTCTTTTTCCTCAGTGTTCGGTAAGCTTGAGCTTGCTAATATGTACTGTCATTAATTTCCTTTTAATGAAAAAATACATGCTTTGCAAGGTCGCGAAAATATGATTGCTATACTACCAAAACAAGCTAAGAGCATCTCCAATAGTTCCCAAAATCCACTCCCAATTTAGATTTTTTGGCAAGAATGAAAAAAACTGTTCTCCAACAACTCCCTATCTCAACTCCCAATTTTCCACACTTGCAAAAATCAACCTAATTGCACGGATATATACGTAATGGGCCATGCTAGCGCCCGGACGTCCGAACGGACAAGCGCGTCCGAACGCTCGCACATACTATGCCTGCCCGCGTGTTGCTGCGCCCCCGTGCCTCCTCCGGCTGCTGCTACGCCTGCCCAGAAGAGCATGTATGTGGGCCCGCCTAACTGCATGTGAGAGAGAGGGAGCACAGGGCGCGTACCCCACTACGCAGAAGAGAGAGCAAAACGCGCGTGCCCAATGCGAGAGAGAGGGAGGGCGTACAACGCGCATACCCAAACCCATGTGTTGACCCCCGTTGCATGCTCCACCATGGGGGAGCAAGCCTGGTGGTGCAGGGGCGCCTGATTCTGTGTCTGTTGGGTGCTGGCCCACTCTGGCGCTTTGCATGCATGCATGCACTTTCACCAGGGGGTGCTCACGTGTTTGGGCACTAATCGTCCGTTGCGTGCACGTCTGACTGTCAGAGCTGGCTCGCATGACAGAGTTAGGCAGCGTTGGATGGGTGCTACAATGCGTGCATGCTCGTGACTCAGAGCACGTGGGGAGCAGCACCGGCTGCAACATACTGAAACCAGGCGAAACATATGTTTGCAACATATGTGTATAACCACAACAACATATACAACATTTAGATAAAACACTTGCAACATACATCTGAAATAGGTAAAACATTTGGAACATACACTTGCAACATACGGGTATAGCCTCTACAACATATGCAACATCTAGATGAAAACATGTAATATCCAGATGAAACAGCTGAAACATTTAGAGAACACACTTGCAACATACGTGTATAGCCACTACAACATATGCAACATCCAGATGAAACACTTGCAACATACGTTTAAAACAGCTAAAACATTTGAAACATACACTTGCAGAACACGTGTATAGCCATTGCAACAATGCAACACCAGATTTACTTTTGCAGCATCCAGATGAAATATATGCAACATACATCTAAAACGCATGAAACATATGGTTGCAACATGTGCTCATCTACTTGTTGCCACCCAATGAAGGCTCGTTGACACGAGCACGAGGGAGCGCAGCGCACGAGGCGTAGGCGGCATGGTGAAAGCTCTAGTTTGGTTTTGGTGAATTGATGAAACCCTAAGTGCTAACCTAGTTTATCAAATAATCATGAGATAGGTAGCACATTCCAAGTGGTGAAGCAAATGAAGATCATGACATGATGATGGCGATGCCATGGTGATGATCAAGTGCTTGGACTTGAAAAGAAGAAAGAGAAAAACAAAAGGCTCAAGGCAAAGGTATAAATGGTAGGAGCCTTTTTGGTTTAGTGATCGAGACACTTAGCGAGTGTGATCACATTTAGGTTCGATAGCCGTACTATTAAGAGGGGTGAAACTCATATCGAAATGTGGTTATCAAAGTGCCACTAGATGCTCTAACTCATTGCATATGCATTTAGGATCTAGTGGAGTGCTAACACCCTTGAAAATGTTTGTGAAAATATGCTAACACATGTGCACAAGGTGATACACTTGGTGGTTGGCACATTTGAGGAAGGGTGAAGATAGACGTGAAAAGGAGTTAGTCGTGCTGATCATAGAGTGACCAGACGTGTCCGGCATGGTGACCGAACACGTCCGGTATTAACGACAAACTCAGTGACCAGACACGTCCGGTTGCCACATCGGACGCGTCCGGTGTGAATCAGCAAAGTCATTGTTCGATGAAATAGTTGATCAGACGCTGGCTGTGTCCGGTCTGGAGTGACTGGACACGTCCAGTCAAACCTGGGTGCTTACTGGACTCGACCGGACGCTGAGGCTCAGTGTCCGGTCAGTTTCTAACAGACATGTCCGATCGGCCTTAGGTACTCTCTAGACTCAACCGAACACTGTGGCTCAGCGTCTGGTGATTTCTATTTTAGCGTCCAGTCATCAGCAAGTGTGGGTAGCAACAGCTACTTTGGTTTAAACTGGACATGTGGTAGTTTGGGAGCGATCGGACATGTTCGGTCGTCCTACCAGATGCGTCTGGTATTCACAAACGGTGCATCCAGTGCACTCGAGCAACGCGTCCGGTCGATGTGCAGTCAACCCAATAATTGAGCCAACGACTCTATTTCGTGGAGGCTTCTATTTAAGCCCCATGGACGGCTCAAGCTCACTCTCTTGGCCATCTGCATTGACATAGCAACCTTGTGAGCTTAGCCAAAGCCCTCCCACTCATCTCCATCATAGATTCAACATCTTTGTGAGATTGGGAGTGAACCCAAGTGCATTGCTTGAGTGTTTGCATCTAGAGGCACTTGGTGTTCGTGTTTCGCTGTAGGATTCGCTTGTTACTCTTGGTGGTTCCCACCACCTAGACGGCTTAGAGCAGTGAGGATCATCGAGTGGAGGTTGGTGATTGTCTCCGGCTCTAATCGTGGTGATTGTGAGGGGTTCTTGACCTTTCCCCGATGGAGAGCCAAAAGGTACTCTAGTAAATTACTCATGGCTTGTGTGATCCTCATCTTGTGTTGGTTGTGTGGCACCCTATTGAGGGTTTGGCGTGTGATGCCAATTAGCGCGTGAACCTCCAAGTGAGTGAATCGCCACAACGAGGACTAGCTTGCCGGCAAGCAAGTGAACCTCAGTAAAAAATCATTGTGTCATCATTTGATTCCGAGGTGATTGGTCTTCATTGATATTGATTCTTATGATTGATTGGTTCACTCCTCGACACGGCGGTATAACTATCTTGCTCTCTCTCTCTTTACATTACTACAAACTAGTTGTCAAGCTCTTTAGTATAGCTAATTGTGAGAGCTTGTTAGTTTGGTTTGTGTGGCTCTTTAGTTAGCCTTTGAGAGCACACTAACTTAGTGTAGTGACATAGCTATTGTGTGGATAGAAACTATATAAACTAGAATTGTGGTAGGTGACTTGCATTTTTAGTAGGCTAGTGCAATACTTGCTTCGCCTCATAATTGTCTAACCGGTTTGCTAAGTGTTGCTGTAGAAATTTTTAATAGGCATACATTCTTAAAGAGAAGTTTGCAAGCTTCAAGATGAAGGAGGATGAGAGTGTGCCGAAGATGTTCCATAGGCTTCAAGTGCTTGTCAATGATCTCAAAGCACTTGGAGAAGAGGTGAAGGACAAGGACTTCTCCCATAAGTTCTTGAGATATTTGCCTTCAAGATTTGGCACATTGGTCACTATTCTAGTGAGGAGTAGTTTGGACACCATGACACCAAACCAAGTTTTGGGGGATATAATGTCCGATGATACATATAGAGATGATGATGAGAAGGAAGAAAAGAAGAAGAAGAAAGATGAGAAGAAGGATGAGAAGAAGAAGAGTGTGGCATTCAAGGCCACATCATCCAAGGGCAAGGCAAAGCAAGATACATCAAGTGAAGATGATGGCTCATGGGATGATGATGATGATGAGAAGATGGCTCTCTTTGTCAAGAGATTTGGGAAGTTTATGATGAAGAAAGGATATCGTGCTAGAAGGAAGAAATCTTCATCCAAGAACAAGGAAGAGTCAAGAAGGTGCTTCAATTGTGGAAGCAAAGATCATCTTGTTGCTCAATGCCCATACAATAGTGACAAAGATGATGACAAGAAGAACAAGAAGAAGGACAAGAAGGAAAAGAAAGAGAAGAAGGACAAGATGACCTTCAAGAAGAAGGGTGGTTCATATGTGGTCACTTGGGATAGTGATGCTTCCTCAAGTGATGATGATAATAGTGATGATGACAAGACCACCAAGAAGAAGGCACTTGCAAGCATTGCTATCAATGAGAAGCCTTCTCTCTTCGACACTCCATCATGCTTCATGGCTAGGGCCACTAAGGTACAAATTTTTGATGATGGAAGTGATGAGGAACATGAAAATGAAAATGATAGTGATAGTGATGATGATGAACCTACTAAGGATGAACTATTTGACATGCTAGAAGATGCTAAAGAACACTTTGGCATCAAGAGAAAGGAATGCAAAAGCTTGCGTAAGGAACTAAAAGCCCTTAAGCAAGCCTTTGATGAGCATAATGCATCTCATGAGAGGCTAGAGGAAGCCCATGAGAAGCTTGGCAAGGCTCACAAAAAGCTTGAAAAGGTTCATTCCTATTTGCTTGATGAGCAAAATAAAAAGAAGCATGTTGAGACTTGCAATATAGGCTTAACTTGTGATATAATTGATGAATCATTATCTAGGCCTATCATTGTTGCTCCCGCTAACCCTTCTTGTAGTACTCCTACTTCCACCTCATCTAGTAGTGATGGTCTCATTTGTTATGCCTCACTAATGGTTGAGAACGAGAACCTCAAGAAGGAGGTCAATAAGCTCACTCACACCTTGGCTGAGGCCTATGGTGGTGAGGACCGCTTGCTTATGTGCTTGGGTAGCTAAAGAGCTTCTCTCTACAAAGAGGGATTGGGCTATACCCCCAAGAAAGGCAAGGTGGCTTTTGTTCCTCACAAGACCAGTTTTGTGAAGAACAATGGTCGGTTTTGCACTAGTTGCAAGCAAGTTGGTCATAAAGAGCATGAGTGCAAGAACAAGAGCAAAAATGCTAATGTATCCTCAATTAAGATTAATTCTTTCTATGTGCTTACTAAGGGTACAAATGGTGTGAAGGCTAAGTTCATTGGTAAACCATGGATGGGCTCAAAGAAGAAAGCCATTTGGGTGCCAAAGAGCTTGGTCACTAACCTTCAAGGACCCAAGCAAGTTTGGGTACCTAAAAAGAATTGATCTTCTTTTGTAGGTCAATTACAAAGCCAGAGGAAAGCATTGGGTTCTTGATAGTGGGTGCACTCAACACATGACCGGTGATGCAAGAATGTTCAACTCAATCAACACCAATGGTAATGATGGTTATGATAGTATCACATTTGGTGACAATGGCAAAGGCAAGGTCAAAGGGCTTGGTAAGATTGCAATATCCAATGACATGAGCATTTCCAATGTGTTGCTACTAGAGAGCTTGAACTTCAACTTGCTATCCGTAGCTCAATTGTGTGATCTTGGATTCAAATGCATATTTGGGGTAGATGATGTAGAGATCATAAGTGTAGATGGCTCTAACTTGATCTTCAAAGTCTTTAGATATGAGAATCTATACTTGGTTGATTTGAATGCTAGTGAAGCTAAATTATCTACATGTTTGTTCACTAAGTCTAGCATGGGTTGGTTATGGCATAGAAGGCTTGATCATGTTGGAATGAAACAATTGAATAGATTGGTCAAGCATGACTTGGTTAGAGGCTTGAAAGATGTCGTGTTTGAAAAGGATAAGCTTTGTACCTCGTGTCAAGTCAGCAAACAAGTTGGAAACACCCATCCTAAGAAAAGCATGATGAGCACTAGTAAAGCATTTGAATTATTGCACATGGACTTGTTTGGGCCAACACAATACACTAGCATTGATGGTAATAAATATGGCTTTGTGATAGTGGATGATTATACTAGATACACATGGGTATTCTTTCTAGTGGACAAAAGTGATGTGTTTGCAACATTCAAATCATTTGTCAAGGGCATTCACAATGAGTTTGAAACAACCATCAAGAGAGTTAGAAGTGACAATGGTAGTGAGTTCAAGAACACTAGAATTGATGAGTTGTTTGATGAATTTGGAATTAGACATCAATTCTTGGCCAAGTACACTCCACAATCAAATGGCCTTGTTGAGAGGAAAAATAGAACACTCATTGATATGGCAAGGTCTATGCTTAGTGAGTACAATGTGAGTCAATCTTTTTGGGCCAAAGCTATCAACACGGCTTGCTATTGTAGCAACTGTCTTTATTGTCATCCATTGAAAGAGAAGATACCATATGAGCTCTTAAATAGTAGAAAGCCCAACATTGCATATTTTCGGGTCTTTGGTTGCAAATGCTATATCTTGAAGAAAGGCACTAGATTGGGCAAGTTTGACAAGAAATGTGATGAAGGATTCCTACTTGGTTATTCCACTACAAGTAAAGCATATAGAGTTTGGAATTTGGATAGTGGTACTCTTGAGGAAGTTCATGATGTTGAATTTGATGAAACCAAGGGTTCACAAGAAGAGAATGAGAACTTGGAAGATGTTAGAGGCATTCAACTTTCAAATGCCATGAAGAATATGGATGTTGGTGAATTGAGGCCTAGGCAAGTGAATGATGATGAAGATGATCAAGTGCAAGTGCTCTCTAACTCAAATGTGCAAGTTGATACAAATCAAGATAGTACAAGTGCATCTTATGACAATGAACAAGATCAAGTGGCTAGTCCATCATCTCAACCCAATGATCAAGCAAGTGCAAGCAATCAAGTTCCAATCCTCTAACCAACCAATATTGCAAGGGATCATCCGTTGGACACTATAATTAGTGATATTTCTAGAGGTGTACAAACAAGATCAAGATTGGCTTTATTTTGTGAACATTTCTTATTTGTGTCATCCATTGAACCAAAGAAGATAGATGAAGCATTGAAGGATGTTGATTGGGTGAATGCTATGCATGAAGACTTGAATAACTTCACAAGAAATCAAGTATGAGAATTAGTAGAGAGACCAAAGGGACACAATATGATTGGAACCAAATTGGTCTTTAGAAACAAGCAAGATCAAGATGGAATAGTAGTAAGGAACAAAGCAAGATTGGTAGCACAAGGATATACACAAGTTGAAGGCCTTGACTTTGGAGAAACTTATGCCCCGGTTGCTAGATTGGAAGCAATTAGAATCTTGCTAGCCTATGCTTGTGCCCACAACATCAAGCTCTATCAAATGGATGTTAAGAGTGCATTTCTCAATGGTTACATCAATGAAGAAGTATATGTTGAGCAACCTTCCGATTTTGAAGATGACAAGAAGCCCGACCATGTGTACAAGTTGAAGAAGGCATTGTATGGCTTGAAGCAAGCACCTAGAGCATGGTATGAGAGATTGAGGGACTTCCTACTCTCTAAAGGGTTCATGATGGGCAAGGTTGACACCACTCTTTTCACTAAGAAGATTGGCAAAGACTTATTTGTGTTGCAAATCTATGTTGATGACATCATATTTGGATCAACCAATCAAGACTTTTGTGAAGAGTTTGGAAAGATGATGGCTAATGAGTTTGAGATGTCCATGATTGGACAGTTAAGTTACTTCCTTGGTCTTCAAATCAAGCAATTGAAGCATGGTACATTTGTGAGTCAAGGCAAGTATATCAAGGACATGATCAAGAAGTTTGGCATGAGTGATAGCAAAGCCATTAGCACACCGATGGGAACAAATGGCAACTTGGATAGTGATGCAAGTGGCAATATGGTGGATCAAAAATTGTATCGGTCTATGATTGGAAGCCTACTCTATGTGACCGCATCAAGGCCGGATGTCACGTTTAGTGTATGCATGTGTGCAAGATTTCAAGCCTCACCAAGAGAAAGTCATTTGAAGGCTACAAAGAGAATATTGAGGTACTTGAAGCATACACCAAATGTTGGTTTGTGGTATCCCAAAGGAGCAAAGTTTGAGCTAGTTAGTTACTCCAACTCGGATTATGCGGGATGCAAGGTTGAAAGGAAGAGCACCTCAGGCACATGTCAATTGTTGGGAAGATCACTTGTTTCATGGTCATCAAAGAAGCAAAATAGTGTTGCATTATCAACCGCCGAAGCCGAATACATATCCGCCGGTAGTTGTTGTGCACAAATACTTTGGATGAAGGGCACCTTCAGTGACTTTGGAATCAAGTTCAAGAAAGTGCCATTGCTATGTGATAATGAGAGTGCAATCAAGTTGACCAACAATCTGATTCAACATGCAAGAACAAAGCACATTGATGTCCGCCACCATTTCATAAGAGATCACCAACAAAAAGAGGGACATTTGCATTGAGAGTGTAGGCACCGAAGATCAACTTGCCGATATATTCACCAAGCCATTGGATGAGAAAAGGTTTTGCAAGCTAGGAAATGAGTTGAACATATTGGATTTCTCAAATATGTGTTGATGCACCCCCCACTCATATGACATGCCTCTCCTTTGAGCAATCCAAGGTAAAAGTTGATTGCATGGCATACATCCTTGCTAAGGACTTGTTTAGTGCATATAGACATCTTTCGTATTTAATAGGCTCATTCATGAAAATCAAATGAATTTGATGATTGTATGGTAACACTATTGCTTCTATGCTTAATTTGGTCTAGTGGTAGCATATAACATGTTTATGGGCTTGTAAACCTAATGTTTGATCTAGAAAACGAGCTCTAAGTGTTTAACTCAACATGGTACAAGATAACCCTTATTTGGAGGTGTGAAGAAGCTTGTCCTTGGATCAAATCGATTTAAATATCTTTGACAAGTATTCTAGATTGAACCAAATTTGGGAAAATGATCCTCAGCCCATTGATTGACATTGATAATCTCAACCTATCTACATTTTGAACCTTTGTGGTCATTGATGACAAAGGGGGAGAAAAACAAAGATATTAGTACATGGGGAGAAAACAAAGATATTAGTGTACTAAGATATTGAAAAGACAACAAAGGGGGAGAACATGACATATGGGGAGATATATGACAAAGGAAAGTGATCAATTAAAATTTTGAGCACACAAGTAGGGGGAGCAAGCTCATGACCTTGTATGGTGCATTTGAATGTGCATTTCATATGTTTGCTTGCATGGCACAAGTTTGAAATTTCAATATCCATGCTTGTGTGGTGTATGCTAGTTGTAGGTTTGAATGATGAAATGAAAATCTAGCATGCATAGGTTATCTAGTGATTTCATTTCCAAGTGATATCGAGCTAACCATGGTGCTAAGGATGGTATAACGGTGCACTCCGATTGGTATCATGCTTCAAAGGTCCATCTTTGATACCTTAGCATCATTTGGTAGACATTGTCTCCTATATTTCCTATCTAAGCATATGTGCAAGCTTCAATCCAAACTCTTAGCACATATGTAGGGGGAGCAATTGCTACCATATGGAGTTCATAAAACTTGTCCATATCCTTTTACACATAGTAAATATGCTTGGAAAAGCAACATGGATTCAATTGAATTTCAATTCATATCTTTGTGAAAGGGTTGTCATCAATTACCAAAAAGGGGGAGATTGAAAGCTCTAGTTTAGTTTTGGTGAATTGATAAAACCCTAAGTGCTAACCTAGTTTATCAAGTGCTCATGAGATAGGTAGCACATTCCAAGTGGTGAAGCAAATGAAGATCATGACATGATGATGGCGATGCCATGGTGATGATCAAGTGCTTGACTTGAAAAGAAGAAAGAGAAAAACAAAAGGCTCAAGGCAAAGGTATAAATGGTAGGAGCCTTTTTGGTTTAGTGATCGAGACACTTAGCGAGTGTGATCACATTAAGGTTCGATAGGCATACTATTAAGAGGGGTGAAACTCGTATCGAAATGCGGTTATCAAAGTGCCACTAGATGCTCTAACTCATTGCATATGCATTTAGG
The DNA here is from genome assembly GCF_019320115.1 of Miscanthus floridulus. Classification (NCBI taxonomy): domain Eukaryota; kingdom Viridiplantae; phylum Streptophyta; class Magnoliopsida; order Poales; family Poaceae; genus Miscanthus; species Miscanthus floridulus. The sequence continues at coordinate 81,075,207 of NC_089593.1, read as the reverse complement.
ATCTAGTGGAGTGCTAACACCCTTGAAAATGTTTGTGAAAATATGCTAACACATGTGCACAAGGTGATACACTTGGTGGTTGGCACATTTGAGGAAGGGTGAAGAAGATAGAGATGAAAAGGAGTTAGGTATTAATGACGAACTCAGCGACCGGACACGTCTGATCGCCACACCGGACGCGTCCGGTGTGAATCAGCAAAGTCATTGTTCGGTGAAACAATTGATCGGACGTTGGCTATGTCTAGTCGAACCTGGGTGCTTACTAGACTCGACCGGACGCTGAGGCTCAGCGTCCGGTCAGTTTCTAATAGAAGCATACGGTCGGCCTCGGGTACTCTCTGGACTCGGCTGGACACTATGGCTCACTGTTGATAGTAAACTTTCATGGAAGTGTGTGATTTGAAGTTTTTTGTGTGGTGATTAGATGTATAGATGAGTTGGACTATGTATGTATAGACATCATTTACATTCAATAAGTTTGTTTTAGGGTTTGGCATCATGGGTTTACATGATTATAGAGATGATTGAGATGGAAATTGTTGTTGAAATGTGTAATAGTTTTGGTTCATATCTTTGCTTTGTTGAACCACTTTGTAATAGGTTCAATGGCGGTTCCAAATGACAACCAATTCATGCACCATCTGAAGGATCATGGTGCTATCGGTCCTTTCCTATTAGCAGAGCCAACACCATTGTGTTACTATGGGTTACTAGCATTGGTGAAGCAGTCAAGGCATCCCACGTCAGCTGGGCGTGCTTTCTACTGTTGCCGACTTAAGCGATGTCCCCCGACACTTGATGCCTACCTAGAGGGATGCAATTTCTATCAGTGGATCAATGGCGATGAAATATTTTATCTATTGATTATGTTGTTTCCTTATGAGCCCTAGAAGAGTGTTCCATATTTAGAATTTGTTCATTGGGTTCCGCTGCCACCGAACCCTTCGGAAATGATAGAGGCGGAGGAGGTTGATGCTGCTTTGCGCTGTCTAGCCAATCCTCCTAGATGCCATTGTGGAGTGTTGGAGCGACTAACTACTCCCATCCAACATGGAGCATTCACTACCTTCTATAGCTGTGGATTGCTAGATTATGTAAGTTCTCATAAAAGCAATCTATCTCTAAGCTTGTTTGCATTTTGCACATACAATGTTACACTTGGAACATGTGTTTTTTTGCAGAGAGGGTTCCCATCTTGTGACTTTGAGGAGTGCAACTATGGAGCCAAATCGCTCTGGCCTTCTGAGTATGACTTTGTAGAGTTTCAAGTAGGCATTAAGCCATGGCCATGCACAAAGATATCAGACCATAAGTGCAAGTGTGGCATCAAGGCTCACAAAGGAGTTGTTTTGTCTGAGTTAGGATACAGATACTATTGTGGCAATGCTTATGGAGGGCCGTCTGAGTTATGGGTGAGTTGACTGAATCGATGAAGCTACTACATGAAAATAGGACATCGATTTCTTTGCTCATTGCTTTGTGTTTGCTTAGGTGGGGAGGACATGCAATTGGGAGGACTTCACTAGTCATGAAGAGTTAGTGGAGAAGCTGAAGATATATTCGCCTCTCGAAAAAGATAGGAAGCATTGGATGTGGGAGAAGCAGATGGAGTTTAGGATGAGGTACGGGGTAGAGATGCCATCATGGAAGACCCGTAATAGGATTTTAGAGGACTTTCCTTGAGTGACCGGTCGATAGCTAAATTTTGACAATAGCGAGGCCGAGTTGATGAGCTTCTAGCGCTAGTGGCGTGAGAGTGTCGCGCTAGCCTGACTGGCATGGCTCTATCATGCCACCTCCGCTGGCGTGATACTATCACACCAGCCAACCATCAACACTAGAGAGGACTATGCTAGCCTGGTGAGTCCTTGTAGCACCGGCCTAGGTGGCATGATAGGCTTGTTGCGCCATTGACTCCAGCGCAACAGGCTTGTCATGCCACTTTGGCTGGCACGACAGCCATTTGCATAGTGTTCCGTGATGGCTGTCGCGCCACCCTTGCTGGTGCGACAGGCCTGGAAACAATTTTTTTTCCATTTCTTCCACACTTCTTAACACAGAAATACAATTGAGACATCATACATAGCATATAACATTTCATAGATGCCCAACATGGGTGACAAGTTGACAAATGATCAACATAGCATATAACATCAAGTCCACATACACGACGATAGTTCACAAGGCATCGACAACGTCCACATAGTTCACAAGTCGTCGACAATGTCCAAATGAGCACATAGTCAGCAAAGTTGTTCCATGACCAACATAGGCAACAAAAGAAGGACATAGTTCACAAAGCATGCTTGAGATGGATTAGTTAGGCGTGAAGGGCTCTCGAGATGACGCAGGCGGCCTGGATGTGTTGGTTGGAGATTAGGACTACCAACGTCGGAGTAGTCATGGGCACGTCCTCACACATTTCGTCCTTGACCTCATCGTGGGCGTTGGGACGAACTTTACACAAAACATATACAACATAGATGTCAAACAAGTAACATGAGGAAATAGTAAAGTGGCAGTCATTTTCACAAAATATCAATGATGTTGGCCATCCACTATCATGAACACTCATGGGTTAGTCTAAGATTACACAATAAGCACTTTATGACCAAGTGGATTACCATTTGTACTGCTTAACATACTTCTACCAGCTTAACATACTACTAGCAGATAAACAACCACATGACCAACTTTATTTCAAGGGCATAGTTGAACTATTGAATCCACACCCATATAACAGCCTCATGTACTACTTGGTAATGACACTCGCACCTGAGCTTATGTACCCTGAGGAGCATCAGTAAGTTGGGAACCCGTCAGCTCATCTTGGTCATATGTTGGATCATTGATGTCATCATCATCTCCATCATCATCGTCTTCGTCATCCCTACATCTTACACGGGAGCTCTTCGGTCTCTCAATTGCTACCCTTTGGTTTGTATGGGTTTATCGTCCTTGGGATGCGGGAGGTGCCACTTGTACATCTTTGGCTATCATACAACTCAACTTGCGAGCCATGCGTTGACAGGATGTCAACACTTTCTACAACCATGGTCATATTAAATGGAAGTGGTTACACATCGTTCTAGGTGAGTATGAAAATACATAGGCAAAGGGGTACTACCTTGGCAAATTCTTCAAGGTATTTGTGGTCAGTCCCTCCTGCACGTCTAAGGTAAACTCTGGCCTCATTGAAAAGGTGAGCTAGTTGAGTTGCCTAGAGTACATGCATAATCATCATTACCATGTACTTTTCAAGTTAAGCTGTGTGAAGGCATAGTTCAATTCAAATGCTTACCATTTAGTTGTCAAGTGGCGCTCTCTACGGCTACATGCTCGTCCTTGTCATCACATCATACGGGTCCTCATCATCGCTCCCTTCTTCATCTATTAGAATGCTCGAGACCGATGGATGCACTATGATTCTTGTGGACCTAAGAAGCCATGCCAGGTACTCATAGTACTCGCTGGTCACACAGTGATCCCCATTAGTCGTTTCCACCCTCTCTCTAGCTTCCCACTCTTGCACGTACTTTTGATGCTTCACAAGCTAGTCATTGCTGCCGAACCTTTTCCTCCTCGAAATCCTACAATGATGACACATGTTACATTCTGAGGCCTTATATGATGCATGCAATGGTGAGTCATGATACATGCAAAGTCTAGTTTACTCATGCAACTGACGGGTTGTCGACTCATGCTGTAGAGGGAACTTTTGTTTCCTACCAAACTTCTTCATCACTCTTTGGGGCAAGTGGTGCTCGACCACATAGTAGAAGATCATTGCTACATTGGATCACCACAACACCTTCTCAGCCTGAACATATGGGGCCATGTTCAACTCTTGTACGTCTCACCTATCATATGTATCCCATTCAACCTATAACTTGTGTTATTAGTACATGGCCTTGTTGATACTTTCTAAAGAAAATAAATGGAAGCCTCGGTGGTAGAATGAACATGATTCGGAGTTAAAACATCCAAATCATTAGAGTATTGAATGTAGCGCCATTGCGGCTGACCCCAAACTGACTTAATTCATGTCCAAAGGTAGCATACGAGGGGAGAACAGTCACCATGTGTCCAAGCCTAAAAAACAAAACAATTCTAAGGATTTCACATAGTGCATGTAGTAAATGAAACACATATAGCAATTAAATGCAAGGTACTTACCGCAACTCTACCTCTATGCACCCGTCCGATAGGAATGCGCTCCCAATTCCAAATCTAAAGAAGTATGTGCAACAACCTATGTTGGAATTGGGGTTGGCCCTCCTACATCCCTCACATAGCTATCGATACAACCAAGCAAGAGTGGCAGACCCCCAACTATATTGGGCGATGTTTTCCCATGGCTCATGTAGTTGGGGTAGGACCATCCACGAGATGATGTTCCCTGAAGTGTCTAGAAATAGGAACTATGCCACCATGTGCCACAGTTAGACACGAACATGCCTCTCAATGACGTCGTCCGGTGCATGGGGAGGGCACCTATTGAAGCGTTGCTGCAACCAGGCTAAGCTAACACCCGACGTCTTCTTCTTCTTCATTTCTTTAGGGCCGGATGGCAGGTGGCCGGTAAACTACTCCACCATATCCTTCCAGGTCATTAGCTCTACCATGCCTATTACTACCAGACCATCCAAGCGAAGGCCCAAAATGTAGCCAACGTCTTGCATGAGCATAGACATCTCTCCAGAGGGTAGGTGGAAGCTATGGGTATCCGGATGCCACCTATCGACAAAGGCAGTGAGGAAGGGACCATCCATGTTTGGGAGGCCAGCATTGATAGCTCTAGCTAAGCCCAGAAAACCGGCTCTTGCTCTTGAGAGGTACGGAGCATAGTGCTCGTCCCACTCGAGCGGTCGGTGAGTTCGGGGACACAGTGGGACCAAGGCCTAGAAAAAATAACGTTAGAATCGATAGTAGGGTTAAATACATTATACATGAAAAGGAAAGATTGTGTGTAAATCACTTATTGCACTGTTGTCTACCATCAAGTGCACTCGGTGGTCCTTGTCGTATTAGGTCTCAAGAAGGGGGAATTGTGGGTGTGCCATGCTGCAATTGTGAAAACGATGACACAATGTTAGAATATGGAAAAACTAAATGAAACATGGTAGATGGTACAAAAACAACAAACAAATGCATGTAATATATAAGCAACACCTATTTTAATCTATGTATGTACCTTTATAACCTTCAGACCACTATGACTCCCGTTCTGTGTTTCTAATCTCTTTGACTTCTTACGCTTCTTATGTGTGGTAGTGGTATGACCAGTTTTGTGGCATTTGGAGCAACGTACTTGTCCCGGTGCCTCATCAAAGTCGCCAAAACCATACATATCTTCACCATACCCGTTTGATGCATCCATAACTCCTTAGAGCTGCTTTTTCTTCCTTGTACCCTTCTTTGTCTTCAGAAAGGTCCAGGCCGGGAACATAATCCAACCCATAGTACTCGGAACATTGTGTCAGATCTAGGTAAGGCTTGAAGCTCGACTCCCACACTTTGAGAGTGTTTGACATGAGGTAAAAAGGAGACATGAACTTTTCACTTTCATGGTCTAGACCCCTGCATCTACAAGCTATAATGACATGCGAGCAAGGCACATGGAGGAGTTGTGGAATGTTACAAGAGCATTCCACTTTGTCAAGGTCCACCCTATAATTCCTACCACCATACTTCTTGCCCCCTAGGTTTGTTCCTTTGGCTGACCTGATATTGTACACTAACCTCGATAGCCCAAAGGCCTCCCCCACTTAGTTGCAAGCTATTGTCTCTGAGAGATCCAAGTGTTTCCTACCGGCTCTACCCCATTTCTCTTTGGACGCCTTTGCTATGTACCATCGATTGACAAAGTATTCATTGCACTTCCTGAATGAGTACTCCACAATACCAGACACAGGGACTGCACGGATACCATTGAACACCTTGTTGAATGATTCTGAAGAATTGGTAGTCATCACGCCATACCGAAGACCTCCATCATCGAATGCAAGAGCCCACTTGTCCCTTTGAGGCATCTGATCCTCAAGCCAAGTCTTTGCCCTAGCATTGAGGACCTTCTGTAACTCTGCAAGTGTCTCTTTGAACATTTCCTTGGTTCGATACCCACATAGTGACTTCAACTTCTGCACTACCTCCTTTTTTTCTGCCTCCTCCATATGTTGGCAGCAAAGTGCCTCATGCACCACCGATGCTCAAGAGGAGGGCATCCATCTGCATGCTCTTTCGCAGCTGTCAGTAGACCATGATGCCGATCTGAGATCATGCATATGTTCCAAGATGAACGGAGCACATGCTGTCTCACAAGGTTCATCAACCAACACCAACTGTCATCGTTCTCACCCTCAGCCAAAGCGAATGCTAAAGGCACAAGTTGATTGTCTGGGTCCACTCCAATGGCAATCATCAATACAACCCTATACTTGCCTGTCAGGAATGTACCATCAACAAGTACTAAGGGACGACAATGCTTGAAGGCCTCTGTGGACTGAGCAAAACACCAAAAAACTCTCTACAGAACATGCTTTGGAACGCCATCCACATCTATGACAATGTGACCCACATAAGGATACCACCAAAGGCCTAGATTGTAGTGTTTCATGGCACTTAGAATCCTAGGAACTTGGTTGTACGCCTCTTTCCAATTACCCCATAGCAACTCTATAGCATGTTGCTTTGCACGCCATGCCTTTGAGTACTTCACTCTATAACTAGTGAACCTAAATCTGGTCTCGATCATGCTTGAAATAGATGTGTCACTATCGGTCCTAACCGTGCCAACAAGATGACGACCAATGTAATAGGTTGTGTTTTGTGCATGCACACTCTTTGGCTTCAAAGATCGACACGTGTGAGGTTGCCTCACATTGCGAGTCTTCCACTTTTCATTTCTCTGCCTCTGAGCCCATAGACCCCATTGACATCCATTCTTGCAAAGGACCATGTACCTCTTGTTCTTGTCAGAGTGGTTCACATAATAAGGCTTGTGAAACCGAACGACATAATCCATCAGGAAATACTTGAGATTCTCCAACATATCAAAATACATTCTCTTCTTAATCTCTACCTCCTCACTATCTGGTCCCTCATCAGCCAACAATGACAAATTGGTGTCACATATTGCCTAATATGTCTTTTATGAAAAATGGTAGGTCTTTCAAATCTCAGGACGAGATTTCTACAAGGGGGAGGGGCTGTAACACCCTAGTGTTAAGCATTGCATTTGGCACTTGCATTTCATGAGCACAAGCATCATCCAAGCATTCATGAGCATGAGCATATGGAATTTCATCTTATCCTTTACATATTATCACATGTGATGTTGATTATATACATGTATATGCTTGTGATCATGTGTGACCAATGCAAGAGATGGTTGTGAGGTCACAAAAACACCTTAGCCACATCTAGGATGGAAAATGGAACAATGTTTGTATTCATGACAAGGGCCAATTTTGCTTCTAAGTCCTAGTTTACTCATAATGTCATTTTTCATGATCCTACTTTGACCAAAGTTGAACTATAGCATAGAGTGTTTGCATGGTAGTGCACCCTTAATAAAAGTTGTAGTTCTTGACATGGGTAACAAACTTTGTTTAAGGGTCATGAGCTGAATCAGTGCTTAAGTGGGCCAAAGAGAGCTCCTAAGTTTCAATTTGGATGCTGTTTTGTAACTTAGAAAATTTTGAGTCTAAACCTGATTTCAGTTTCCATGTGCTCTACTTTGGAGCTATGTAGTTTGAAAACCATCATGAATTAGACAAAACTTTCTAAAGCAAACTTGTAGATGTCTTATAGCTCTACAATTTCTACTAATGATGTTTTTGCTAAATCACCATGGATTAGGAGTAATGACGGTGTGAAAACACGCTATCAGTCAGTCTGAAACCGACCAATCAAGCAGCAGTAGTGGCCGACCGGTAACAGACCTTTGCCACCGCGTGGCGTGCACACACCGAGACTCATCTGCATCGCAGCAGGGCACATGCTAAAGAGTCTATCGCGCGTCCCTACCCTCACTCGCTCCCCTCACTAGCTCTCGCTCTGTCTCGCTCGCTCTCACGCCCGCAACAGCAAAGCCGAGCGCTGTCGTCGCCATTGCCAAGCTTCACTAGCAACGCTCACCACCCACGTAGCACCACCACCCACGTAGCACCACCACCCAATCCACCTTGCCCACAGCTCCACCGTGACCCACTCTAAGTCCCTAACCCACCACTGCCACTGTTTGAGCCAAGGTAAAGTGGCATTTGATGTCACCATCACCGCCATGGCCACGGAGCGCCGCCGAGCTCCGAGCTCACCATGCTCAGCCTTATACACCGCTCCTCCTACCTTTTTCTCCATTGGTTCATCGTCACCATAGATTGTAGATGCTCACGCCATAGTTAGTTTAACCACTACCACCGCCACCACGCAGGAACGCTCAACCGCACTGCGCGCACCTGCCATGGCCGCGAGCTCAAGCTTGCCTCGGTCGGCCCTCACTAGATCCCGTCCTCTCCCTCCTATGTTCATTTCTGAGCCACCATGAACCCTAGCACCTTCTCCTATGATGGAGACCCATCACCCATCACCATCATGTCAGAACGGTAAGCACCGCCGCGTGCGCTATGCACTGCTGTGCCTCCATGCATGTGGCCGGAGCTCACCGCCACGCCATAGTAGCTCGATCTGCACCGTAGAGCTCCGCTAGGGTTAGTAGAAGCTATAGCCACGCTTACCTCACTGTGCCACCACTGAAGACGGTGAGTCTGCTACCGCGTATCACCATCGAGCCACCATGCTCGCTAGCGAGGTCGCTCCGATGAACTGTCAAGCTAACCATGGGTACCATTCAACGCGGGGTGTCGTGGGGAGCACGACGGTGAAGAACTCATTGCCGATGACCTCGCCAACAACGAGTTCTTATCGGTCAAAGTCCGCGCTCTACGCTGGTCTCGCTGATGGGTGGGACCCATTGACCGCGGGGCCCAGCTGTTAGTTAGAGTTAAAATGATTTTCTTGATTTATTTTCACAGATTTGAATGCAAACTTCAAAAATTGATATGTTGAGCTAGGTTTGTCCAATTTGGGTGAACCAAATTTTGTTGGATTCATCTTGTAGTGTAGTATTTTTTAAAAATAAGAAACCTGCTGTTTGGAGTAACTTTTTGTGTGAATTAAATTAAGTTGTTTAAGTGCTTTTAAAATAGCTTTTATCTTGTAAAATGCATAACTTGAGCTAGAGAGGTGATAAAACTGTGATTCCAATTTTGTTGGTCTTGTGTTAACATGCTCTAGCTAGGAAAAATACTAAACCTACAGTAGACATACTTAGAATATAGTCTTTCAATTTAACCTAAATTAAATGCTAGTTTACGGTGAAATTAATTGGGGTAAAAATACATAACTTATGATAATGCAAATTGCTACACAGTGTTCTTATGCTTGGGTGAAAGTACAAAAAATATGAAATCTATTGTTTGACATTTTTCACTAGGCTAACATATTTTTGCTAAAATAAGCCTATGCAACTTCTCATTTTTGTAGAGTTTGCTATACTTATCCAAATGGCATGACATTTGTACATTAGACTATTGGGGTCTTATGTAACCTATTGTAATTTTCTATGAATTTATTGATCATTGGAAGTAATTATCATCTAAATCACCCTATTATATAAGGAAATTAATAAATGCACATAAGTAAATTATTTGGGCTTAATCACGATGTTTTCTACGGTGCTTGTGATGCATAGGATCTGTTGATATTAGTAGTTGTGCTTGGAATTAATGGGTTATAGGTAGCTAGTTAATTATTGATTTATAATTCAACTAGATGGTTGCATGAGTAGTTTCTATTGTGGTGACAAATTCATGATAATAATGATCTTTTCTACGAAACTTGTCAATAACAAAGTTGTATATAACTTACTCATCTAGCTTTTCCAAATGTTTCATGGTCATAGGCCTAATGGTTTGAAAATTATAGCTTTTAAAACTCTGCTATCAGATTTGCTTGTCCTCTGGACAGATCTGAAAGATTGAATTGTTTGACGTAGATAGCTACTGAGTCATCTTAAGATGATTATAAGGAAGTTGTAGGCAATTTTATAAGATTTCTAGAAAGTCCAAAACCATATTGTTTTGATGTGTATAACTCTAGTTATGGTCAAAAGAAGTGGCTGCTATCTTGTAGCCCAGAAAATGTTTAAATAGGTGTTTGTTTAATTACTAGAGAGGAGATATGCACCTACTCAGTAAAAGAAAATTCATCTTGTTATCACTTTAATACATTACTGTTAAGGACACTTATGAGTATGCATTTTATCATATCATATCATCCATGTCATTATCTATGCATCCATGATATCTTATTTCATGCTCATACATATAGGATCGCCCGAAGGAGTAACCCTACTAGAATTCAAGGAAGAGGTGGAGGCGAATCAGGAGACACCATAGCCAGCAGCTCCCGAAGGCGAGGAGCAAGCTACTGAGGAACTTCCAAAGTGCCCTGACCACTGACCCACTTCTTTCCTGAAAGGCAAGCCCTAGAGCATTTTAAGCCTTCTATGTTTTACAAAATATCACTTGAGTCTTTTATGTTTGATGCATTAGGTTGTAAGAATTGATTTGGAAAAACTTGATGCATAGAACTACCTTGTCCAGATATATATACCTTTAACCCTATATAGGTCCAGGATCAAATATATGGTTAGCAATGCTTAGACCGGTAGAAGTCAGATGATTTCCTGTCACCTGCGAGATATAGGTGGATACCAGAGCACGGTTGGCTATATTATCTATCGTGGAACAGAACATGGGGTAATGTAATTAGAGACCATGCGAAGTCTATGTGTAGGTTGACTCATGTGATTCCATCTATGTTGATTAAGGACCGCATCGTTGGAGGCCCTCTTGTCATTTTGAATGCATTCCTCTCACTTAGCTGGCCGGTTAACCCATTCCGACCACAAAGCCAAGTATCTCAACTTAGGCGAGGTCCCATTCTGTTAGAGTGCACATATTGGAGGTAGTAAGGATGTGTGGGGAGCCGATGTGAGGCCAAGGGCAGATTAGAGTCCTGATCGACCTGGCATCCGGTAGTGTCCCTAATTGTGCGGCACTGATCGAACCCATGAAATGGACCTGAGTTGTACCAAAGGTGACCTAAGGTGACCGTTGATCTAGTCTATCTGGGTTTGTGTTAGGAATACGGCCTAGCTGGTTGTAATCAATTTGAGATGCCGTCTCTCCCGGATAGTGAGAAACTTGATGGAGCCCCTTCATCGTAGTAATTGGATTATGGAATATGATGGTTCTGATGAATATGAAAATATTACACTAGCTATGGTTACTATTGTTATGCTACTAAATGATATACCACATGTTTGGTAGAGGTTAGTTGCAAGTCTAGAGATGAATAGCTATGATTAACTTGATGACTGAATTAAAAAATGTATAGCTGAATTAGTGGCTTTTTATGCAAAATGTTGTCAAACTAGCTACACTTATAAAGCCTTCCATGATCCTTGGAGTCACTTTATTTTTGGTTTATGATGGGTAAGTCTAGCCGAGTACCTTCTTGTACTCAAAATTTATTTCCCACTTATTGCAGATAACACAGTCTTTCATGGCTATTGTAAGAATTGCTTCTGTCCCACTATGGACGAGGAGTAGGCCCCGGGCAAGGTGCTTCTACTTATATATCTTATCTGTGATGCTTTTGTGGGTGGTGATCATGAACTGGCTTGTATTAAACAATGGTGTGAGATGTTGGTTTAAAAACTACTTTGCTTCTGCTATTATTACTTTATTTGTTTCTTGGGTTGTAATAACTTTAATCATACTCTGATATATGGCAATGTATTTGTGAACTCTATGTAACATGTGATATGTATGTTGAATCATGTATGATCTTGGTTGTATGTTGGCGATGAATCAAGACCCTTCGTTGTACTGGACGGACTACCGGGTTTATATGGGCTCAAGTATGATAATGCGACCGCTTGTGGGCTACCATTATACTTGTGCTCTTATAAATTGGATGGTTCTGTTATAGCTGGCATCGGAGCAAGATTCAACATTATTGCCATATGTGTATTTAAAACAAAAGTCTTTGTTTTACAAAAACCAGTTTTTAGCAACTTATAGCTATATATATATAGGTGTTCAAATCTGAAATTTGAATCTAAGGTGTGCTAGTGATCATTTCCCTTATGCCAAGTTAAGGATTTCAGGTGGCTAAATATGTACTAACATGGGGTTTTTATTTTTGTCGTCCATATGGTGTGCTATTGTATGGATGCCATTCACTTGAGTGGTAATGTATGGATCAAATGCCTCTACGCCTAAGGTAAGATGATGAGTGGCATGACCACTAGTTGTGAGCATGCGGTCTAAGGGGAGTGGTAGCTTTGATACTGAAGTATATATATGTCTCATATATATATACACACACACACACTAAGGTATTTAATTGTGGGTTAGCTTTGATATGGCTATATATGAATATTTATATGTGTGTATGGGACATATTTACTTTTGGGTAGCTTTGATATGGAAGTATATATATGGGTATATATATATGGAAGTATTTAGCTTGCAACCTAGAGCCTAGATTTTCATTTCTGCATATATAATTGTGGGCTTGGGCTAAAATGAAATTCTTGTGCAGGTACACTAACAGCGAAACATGTAGCTTGACTAGTTACGTTATATTATGAGAGAACGTATGTATGCCATAGTGTATGTCGCTAGAAGTTTCAATTTTTCCTAAGTTTGTGAGGACGTATGGAACGTGCGTGCATCATGATAAATCATTCATTACATACTTGCATTGTTCCTCCCCTTATAAGTTTCGTATTCTATTAAGTAACTCTTTTCTATTATAACATTGTTCTCATGAGAGTTGCACCATATTTGCTACAGATGGCAGCCTATTACCCACGGGAAGGGAATGAGGTGTTCTTGGGTATCTTTGCAACCCTGCCGTGCTCTAGAGAGTGTTGCATTTTATGGGGTTACATAGAGCCGCCCCAATACTTTTGGACACAGAGGCATGTGCAGGAGGAACCATGGTATGAGGTGCAAGTGTCCATCCTAGCTTATACACAGGCACCATAGTACCAGGGCTAGAAAGCAGAGTCTGAGGGAAGAACCCCTTGGGAAGGCACTCAAGTGGCAGCCTTTGAGATCTTGAGCACACTGTGTCAGCAGTATGGTGATTCACTCACCAACAGTGCAGCAGGATCTATTCCTCAGGTGGATCCAGCTATGTAGTTTGGAGGTAGCATGACCGTGTTTCTATGGTGCGGGACCATGACGAGCGGGCACAGAGCTCGAGTCCTACTATGAGTGCTATGTTCGCTGTCATGCAGATGTTTTATGCTCGAGAGGATGTCTGCTATTTCTGGCAAGAGTCTTATAACATCTATGCGAACAAGCTCATGGAAGCTAGGGAAGCACAGCGAAGGCTGAGGAAGTGTGTGCGCAAGCACAAGAAGACAGCTAGGAAGGCTCTTTGGGACATTGATGATGCTCATATAGCGTTGGGTGCCCTCTAGATTTAGATAGAGAATGCTGTTGTAGATAGGAATGCAGCACATGCAGAGACATGGGCTGCCCATGCTCAGAGGGTGCAGGCCATCTAGCAGAGGGATGAGGCCTACTGTCTTGCAGAGGCTAGAGATGAGGCTAGGACTAGGACTATGGTTCCAGCTAGGTGGCTGGAGAATGACTACCGTCGGAGAGAGGTAGAGTACCGGCGTCAGATTCAGGAGCACTAGAACACCATTGTGGAGCTTCAACATGATGTTCATTGTCTCAACAACATCATTAATCCTATTCCTCCCCCAGCAGCCATGGAGGAAGAAGGTCCAAATGTATTGGTTGCCGATGATGATGGCATGGAGGATGTTGTGGAGGAGTCTGAGGAGGAGGTTGAGCCCTAGGAGGATGACCATGGTGATGCTATGTCTGGTGTTGACAGTGACCACTTCGCGGCATAACTCAACTATAGTGCTTAGCTAGATGCGCTAGCTCCTTATCTTTTTTGATCTTTTATGTAATGGACATGTGACTTAAGTTTCGATCATCAAATGTACCGTTGATGTAATATTGGAACCTTGCATGTTGGTCCACTGTGGTTCAAACTCTAATGAAATTCCAATTTTGTTTTACTGGTAAAAATATGACATGCATATTAATGCGTTGCGAGCACGATAAGTGATCAAATTGGTGATGTTATGTTGTGAGAATGAATAATTGTGCCTCTGGTTTATTGTATGAATTTAAATTCTCTCTAGTAGATTCAGTTTGGTATGACTACACATTCTTCTGTAATTCGTGACATCATCCAATACTCACTTATTGATGCAATTTTACAGACGACTCGCACTCACATAGGGGCTGGCACCAGTCAGGGTGGTAATGATGATGACCTACCAACACCACTGCCACCCTCTGTGAATGAATTTTTCATGCAATTCTTGGGAAGCCAATGAACAATGGAAGAAACAATGTGCCTCATTGAGCAGAACACAGCCCATGCCCGCTAGCAGAATCAGGGGCTAGAGCCAAATCAATACAGTACATTCAAGGACTTTCTAGAGACTAAGCCTCCTATCTAAAAAGAGGCAGAAGAACCGCTCTAGGCTGATGAGTGGTTGGACACTATTGAATAGAAGTTTCGTCTGTTGAGGGTCACCAAAATGATGAAGGCCGAGTATGCATCGCATCAACTATAGGGGCCCACATGTATCTAGTGGACTCATTATTTGTTTGCCTTACCTACTAGAGCAAATGTTACCTGGGTGCAATTCAAGGCAGCCTTTAGAGGGCATCATATTCCCCCAGGGCTGATGCGCATGAAGGTAGTTGAGTTCATGAAGCTCACCCAAGGAACCAAGACTCTTACAGAGTATATGCATGCATTCAATATCTTGTCCCGCTATGCCCTAGAATTTGTTGATACAGAAGCAAAGAAGATTGAAAGTTTTAAGATAGGCCCTAGCACCAAGTTGATGAAAATAATGGCCAACTTCAAATGTGATATATACAACGACTTTGTCAGTGATGCCCTAACTCAAGAGAACCAAAACAACCTACATGCGGCAGCAAAAGGTCACAAGCAGGCAGCTGAAGCAGGTGCCTCTAGTTCCTCTCACTCTAGGGCTCTAGTGGCAGCTAGGACACAATTCTGTCCCCCAGCACCTAAATTCAGGCCTCCCTAGCAGAAAGCCCAGGCCAGTCATCCTCATTAGGTGTTTCATAGATCCTTCACTATTGCCATATCCAAGGGTAAAACAGGCCAAGGAAGCTCCACAGGGCCAAAAAGCAATCTGCCATGCTTTAATTGCAACCAAACCGACCATTGGGCTAGGGAATGCCCATATAAGAAGGACACAAATCAGAATCAAGCCAACCAAAAGCAAGCTAATCCAAAGGCACGTCCTAGATACATTCACTATACAGCCATGGAGGAGATTCCCATCGGGGAAGTCATGACTGCTGGTATGTTTCTTGTAAACAAGCACCCCGTAATTGTTTTATTTGATTCTAGAGCTTATTCATTTATGAGCCAAACATTTGCATCTAAGCATGATCAGATGATAATTGAGGTAGACAAGGGTGGTTATAGTATAAGTTCAGCTAGAGCTACTATCTCTACAAATGAAATAGTTAGAGATGTGGTTATCTCTATACAAGAGAGGGAATATACTATGGATCTCATAGTATTGACTGGGTTAGCCATAGATGTAATTTTGGGAATGAGTTGGATGAGTGGTCATGGAGTTCTCATTGACACATCCACTAGTACAATTATGCGAAGTGAACCCAAAGGGGTGATGCTTTCCTAGTGCCACTTCCTAGAAGTTTTGATCTTCAAAACTTGTCTTGTGCCATCCAAACCACTACTCTCTGTGATATTCCTATAATTTGTGAGTTTCCAGATGTATTCCTAGATGAATTGCCTGGTTTGCCGCCAGATAGGGATGTGGAGTTTAAGATTGAGTTAGTGCCAGGTACAGCACGTATCTCAAGAAGACCCTATAGGATGTCACCCAATGAGTTAGCAGAACTTAAAATTCAGCTACAAGAACTTTTGGACAAAGGTCTCATTCGACCTAGTTCATCTCCCTAGAGTTGTCCAGCTTTATTTGTGAAGAAGAAGGACAAATCCTTGCAGATGTGTGTGGACTATAGGCCGCTAAATGCCGTCACCATTAAGAAAAAGTACCCTTTGCCTCGTATTGATATTTTGTTTGTTCAATTGGCAAGAGCAAAAATATTTTCTACGATTGATTTGAGATCAGGCTATCACCAGATCAAGATCCGGCCAGAAGATATACCTACGATAGCTTTCTCTACTAGGTATGGCTTGTATGAGTATTTGGTCATGTCTTTTGGACTAACAAATGCTCCTGCCTATTTCATGTACTTGATGAATTTGGTATTCATGCCCGAGCTCGATAAGTTCATGGTTGTGTTTATCAATGATATCCTGATTTACTTGAAGAATGAGCCAGATCACGTAGAACATCTAAGGGTTGTCTTATCTAGGTTGATAGAGCATAAATTATATGCAAAATTTAGCAAGTGTGAATTCTGGTTGAGAAAAGTACCTTTCTTAGGTCACATATTATCTGAAGATGGAATCTCTGTAGACCCATCTAAAGTGCAAGAGGTCATGGATTGGAAGGCCCCGACTTCGGTTCATGAAGTTTGGAGTTTCCTAGGGCTAGCAGGCTATTATCATCGTTTTATTCTTAACTTTTCCAAAATAGCTAAGCCCATGACCATATTACTCTAGAAAGATGAAAAGTTTAATCGGACCCCAAAGTGTGAAGCAGCTTTTCACACTCTACAAACCTTGCTAACCGCTGCTCCTATTATGGCACAGCCCGACATTGAGAAACCTTTTGATGTGTTCTGTGATGCATCGGGTACAGGCTTAGGTTGTGTGCTTATGCAAGAAGGTTGAGTTATTGCCTATGCTTCTCGCTAGTTGAGAAAGCATGAAGTCAACTATCCTACACATGATTTAGAGCTCGCTACAGTTGTTCATGCATTGAAGATATGGAGACATTACTTGTTGGGAAATGTATGCCATATATACACTGATCACAAAAGTCTCAAATACATCTTCACTCAATCTGAACTGAACATGAGGCAGCGAACGTGGTTAGAGATAATCAAGGACTATAATTTGGAAGTGCACTATCATCCAAGAAAAGCCAATGTTGTAGCTATTTAGACCAAAATTTGGGAAGAAGAATTGCAGGAACTCGAAAGCTCCCAAGATCGTGTCGATTGCATAAAGGATGGTATCAGCTAATTTGAATGCACCATTGGAATCGACTCTCTTCCGATAGCGCCAATAGATAATGATGAAAGCTATGGTTGGCATCATGAAAAGCATGTTGGACTCTACAAAAAGGAAAAGAATAGGGTCCAAGTTATCTTAAATTAGGAATGTTTTGTCTTATGCTAAAGATTGTAATGAGTCGTGCTTGAGTATGATTCATGCGTCGGTTTCAGGTATAAATATTGGACCCCGGCTATTGTAAAGGACATCCAATCAATCAAATATAATTTATTTACTTTTTTAGCTTTGGCCAACCCTTAGGAGTAGGAGTAGAGTAGATCTCGGGGAGTTCTTCAGCAAGCAGGGCTGCATCGGTCCGGTCGACCTCTAGTTTGTCTGTAAGTACCATCATGGTTTATACTTTGGTTTGTACAGCTGCATCGATCCGGTCGACCTCCACTGCGAACTCTAGTATAAGCTAGTTATCGACTCTTATCTAGTTCAAGTACGGCTGCATCGATCCAGTCGACCTCCATTGCTTGAACTAGATTAAGGTCAAGTTATCGGCTCTATCTAAAGGTGGCGTCCTTCAGGTAGATTCATTAAGTTACCGATCTTGCTGATGTTTTAATTGTTATTAGTTTGTAGCAATATCAATCCACCCAGTCAATATCGATGTAGATTGGCCTTATATCCTTTCAGTCCGCCGTTTGCTTTATTACAACACGATGTTTTCTTACTTTGAGCGACGGGTTATGTTTCATCGGCCGTTCTATTTCGATCTTGATCGTGCATAGTACGCGGTTAAGGCATGTATAATCTTGAAGAGGTTTGCTGGCTAGTTAAATCTAGTTTATAGTTCACCATTATGGCTGTAACGATCCGGTCGATCCCCACTGATGGCACTATAGATTGGAGGATGCTAGTTAGTAGATTTGTTCTCGATTAGGCATGACCTTAATTGTTTGCTATGCCTGCATTGGCTAAATAGCCGATCGCCTATGCTTTAACGCCTACAGTGTGTGTCCATGATTCTGTTAAGCGTAAATAGATCTATGTACTTTAAGGGTTTGATTTGTTGTCTTTATCACGGCTGCATCGATCCAGTCAAACCCCACTATTAAAGATAGTAGGTTAAGTCTGATGAGTCCATAGGTTTGTCCATGTGAAATAGTCGATTGTTCACACGCTGTAGTCCCTTTTCACCTGAATCGGCTATTTCAGCCGATTCATCTAAGCCTTCACGTATAGCATGTCTTTTGCAAAGCCTGTCGAAGTATAGATGGTTTTATGGATTCTTCAGTTTTAGTTTGTTATTATCATCATAGCTGCCATCGATCCGGTTGAACTTCACTATTGATGGTAACAGATTAGATTCAGAGCGTTTGTAGATCCATTAGTATTAGACAATCGATTTGTTTGCATGCTATATCTTTTCCTGATTAGATTAATCGGCTCAATGATTCATACTGGTAATATCCACCTAGCTGATGACCTCATTTACATTTGCGAGCATTGTACTTATCAACATAAAACTAATCGCGATCCATAAGCTTTACTATCCATAACAGCCGATTTCTGTGCGTATCGATTATTTAGTCAATTTTTCTGTCTGGCTGCTCCCGAAGTGGCGCACTTGGAACTATCTGGGCAAAGACCAGCATGTTCCACCTTAAATTACTGATAAACTTTCTCTCCTTGTCAATCGCAGGGTCAAATTGACTGGCATGTCTTGGGAGGAATTCACAGGATCGGTTACCCCTATGTTGAAGCCAAGTGGATCTCTAGCTCCATCAAGCAGATCCTTCCGGCTTGCCGTGTGTCAACACGTTTTCGTGCCGACACACATTTTGGCATGCCCGGTGGGACCCCACAATCGTCATGGCAGCTTACAACAACAATGACATCCTTATGGTGCCTTATGAAGACCTACCTGATGGACATAAAGATGTCATCAGCAAAGCTATAGAAGAATTTTAGAACAAGTGTTTGTTGTCCTACACCAAGACACGTGACAATACAATTGTTTAGAAATATCTACTACTGAGAGTTCCGTTGCATGGGCAGACAGATGTAGATGAAGCTAAAGATATGTGTTTCTTCATGGAAGCTATAAACAAGTCTGTTCTTGATGCCATGTCAAATCATAATGAAGTTTTCTTGAACACATTCCACAACACCATGAAAGAGGTGTTTCATGGGTTTCTAGTTGATTAGGTAGGGCTGGCTTATTACAACATTCCACATCTATCGACTCAAGGGACTAATCAAGCTGGTACTAGCCATCAAGAAACAACACCAGCTGGTAATGATGATGTCCAGGTGGTTCAGAGCTCATTTGAGCAAGTTTAGGGTGCTAATACTAATCAAATACAGTATAATCCTGGATTGTTAAAACAACATGTGAACAGCCGACAGGGCAAGTTTGGAATCAAATGGTTAATTTTGGCATATCAGGCCAGATACCATCGTCGGCTTAAAAAATAGCGCCATCAGTGCAAAGGGTTCGTAGAGATATAGATCCTAACATCTACAACTAGAGACTTCAAGCAGCAAACCAGTAGGGGACCCAGCTGATAGAGATCCCACAAGGGTATCATTATGGCATAGATTACAACATCCTTCACATGATTCCAAATCCAGGATATCAAGGTACTTGAAATTTTAATTCACAGATGGGTCAGCAATTGCAGAGAGATTCAAATTCCAATGCTGATGAGTTGTTGCTTAGAGTGACCGAGATGATGAAGAATTAGTTTGGTTTGAAGCCAAAAGGGTAGACCTTCTCGTACAAATGCCCATATCTAAAATGGTATGATTTGGTCGCTCTTCCGATGGGTAGGCTCCCGGAGTTTGCTAAGTTCACTATCCAAGATAGCACAAGCACAATAGAACATGTCAGTCGGTATCTTACACAGTTGGGCGAAGCATCCATTGAAGAGGCCCATCAAGTTTGTTTCTTCTCCTTGTCTCTGTCTGGGCCAGCCTTCACTTGGTTTTCATCACTACCAGTTAACTCCATTATCAATTGGGCTGACCTAGAGAAGAAGTTTCATACATATTTTTATACTGGGACTAAAGAAAAGAAGATTACTGATCTAATGACCATAAGGCAGAGAACTACTAAATTGGGCACCAAGTTTCTTTAGAGATTCCGAGAGACTAGAAATTTGTACTTCTCATTGAACTTGACCGATGATCAACTTGCTGCTTTGGCCATTTAAGGAATGTTGCCAACGTGGAGAGAGAAGCTATTGGGACAAGAATTTGACAACTTGGGTCAGTTGGCTCAACGAGTGGCAGCGCTTAATAGCCAATT
Organism: Miscanthus floridulus; assembly: GCF_019320115.1. Classification (NCBI taxonomy): domain Eukaryota; kingdom Viridiplantae; phylum Streptophyta; class Magnoliopsida; order Poales; family Poaceae; genus Miscanthus; species Miscanthus floridulus. The sequence goes on along the minus strand of NC_089593.1, from coordinate 81,054,581 downwards.
CCAGAATATGCATAGAGACACCCGATTCTAGAAAAGTACCACAATGGCCGAAGCCTATAATCCATATTCAGTCGATGATGACTATGAAGACGATGAAGAAGAAGAGTGTCGGGTACCATAAAACGGGGTACCCCGAGCGTACACCAAAAGAGTCACTTAAACCCCATCAAAAACAAAGCCAAAAGGTAAGCCGTTGATTAATCACTGGCCCCGTCCGAGCCCACCGGCTCTCTGCCTCGCCTTTGGCCTCACACAGGAGGTCTCGACGGCCTAACAAATCTCCGCCTCGCACGAGGCCTCTCATGGGAGGCCTCGACAAGGAACCCATTCTCCGTCTCACCCGAGGCCCCGCACGTACAGCCTCGAATGAGGCAGTGATTCTCTGTATCGCTGGAGGCCAGCTCAGCAATAACTCATCGCTCCCGCCTCGACCGGGCTCCCCGACAGAGCATCACGTCCCATTAATGCGTCAACCACTCCCGCAATCTCAGCCAGACGATGGCTCGACACCGCAGAGTGGCCGACGGGACAGGGAGTCGCGTCAACGCCATACCAACTAGGACAGGGCACGGCGGGGACTACCGGCCACTGTGTTCTAGTGCTGTGCCCACGATCAGCGCCTGCACTACACTGTGCCATGCAACCCCCGCCTCGAGGACAATGCGGCATGGGGAGTCTAGTCCGAGTTACCATAGCCTCGGAATCAGCGTACGAGACCAACTGTTCCCTCCTAGCCTCGGCAATCTACACCAGGGTCTCGGCAACCTCGGGATTCACATCTACCGAGACCCCCACAACGGTTCAGCCTCGGCACCCACTGAGCCTCGGCTTCTCACGTAGTCAACACATAGTGACCTGCACACCGACCACCACGCCCGCTTCGAGGTAACCCTGGAGCTCCCACGATGCACAGGATCGGATGTGATCGGCGCATCACCCCAGTACTTCAAGGATGGACCACTCCGTCGGCCACGCCGCCACAGGAATAGGCTACAGGGCTCGGACACGCCGCCTCCGTTCGCACGACGCCATGTAGTTAGTGCATGTATTACCCTTGTCCCCCTTCAACTATAAAAGGGAAGGACCTAGGCTGTTTCTAGGGGGCAGACGATTAGACCTAGGCTCAAACAACGAACTTACGCACAAACACACGGATGAACACACGAGCTTTTCTACGGCTTGAGATCAACATCTCAAGCAATCCACACCGCTCCATGAAGAGACCTAGGACTAGCTCCCTCTGTCGCCTTGCTTGTAACCCCCTACTACGAGCATCTCGGTGCAAGGAATACAAGATCGATCTCTCAGACTGGACGTAGGGCACCGATTGCCTAAATTAGTATAAACCTTGTGTCTCTTTGCATCACCATCCGGGATTGGGAACACGCAGTACAAATTTACTAGTTGGTTGAGGACCTCCCGGTCCAAAACACCGACAGTTGGCGCGCCAGGTAGGGGCCTCTATGTGTCAGCTTCGTCATCCCAACAAGTTCTGGATGGCAGACCCCATACGACCACTACGTCTCGGCACGGTGATCTGGTTCAGGAGCCTAGAGTTCATGTCTCTAGGATCTGAGTACGACATGGTGCTCCTCACACCCTGGGCCCCACTGGCCGACGACGAGTCCATGCACCGGCAGCCTAGGCGCAGGTGATGCCCGGGCGGCCGCTCTCGTCGCGCTCGCCAAGCGCCACACGGGCAGGACCACCACGACTCCGCCCAAGCTCAGGGCGGCACACCACGCTCCACAGGCATCCCGTGCCCAGCTGTTGGCATAGGATCCCTAGTTGGGGACCTGTCTAGCCTGAGCTTGGACAAGGGAAAAACACCAGTGGCGTGCGGTGATGCCCCGACATCAAGCTCCGCTCCACCATGTCCTGAGGAGCTAACTCCAGCAGAGCAGAGCCCGGTAATGGCACCATCCCCATACCCCTTCGGGTTGAAGCATGTTGCCGCCTCCTATGCTTACGCCTACACTTCCGCTCACGTGGATCCCCCAGGACGCCGTCAGCACTTCACCCTTGACTTCGACACCACCGCTTTAACCCACACCCACGCCGACTCCTCGAAGGAGGACGAGGCATGGGCCGGAGCGGATTTCTCCAAACTCCATGACCCTAAAACCATGCACCGCTTCTTGGCCACGAGCGACTACTGCTTCGGCTACTCCGACTCCGACGACGAAGATGCTTACGACCCCACTCACGAGTGCTTCCACATTGGGCTCAGGATGACAAGGACGAGCGAGGAGGACGAGGGGGCAGGTAGCCGTTCCCCGCTTCACCCGGGTGCAGGCGCCGCCACACCTTCGTGCATTGTCCTACCGGTAGCGTGGAACGAGAACCTCGCCCCCGCACGACCTCAACGCCCGGACCTGGAATAGCTCCATGAGCTCCAGGCCAAGGTCAAGCAAGACCGACTCCTCCTGCAGCAGCTTCGAGATACTCTCGAGCAGGAGCATCGAGGTCACGGTGAGGGCGGAGGAGCCCAACAGAGGGCCCGCGACGTGCACCACCACATCAACAAGGACGAAGGGAGTGAGCAACCCCCAATCTTCAATCGCGCTAGCCAGAACGTCGTGGCTGTGGTGATGCTAGTCCGCACGATGCCCGAGCCCTCCACCATGGAGGGGCGATAGGTCCGCGGCAAGCTCTGGGATCTCCTCAAGACCGCCGCGGTGCAGCAAGCCGAGAGTTCCACCTCTCGACGGCGTAGGGGCGCCTCAGACCTTCTCATGGCACCGCCTCGGCAGAATAGGGAGGCCTCGGAACGTCCCGAGCCCGCTCAGGCACCGATAGCCCCCCGGGTCCCCATGCTGCTCGACCGCCTCGGCAACCAATGCGAGGCGTAGGGAGACCATGAGGTGGTCAGCAGGCGACGACACCACGACAATGAGGGGCCCGCCCGAGGCTACCATCTGCACCGAGGTTGCCGTTATGACAGTGAGGGGGACCATAGTCCTTCTCCTAAACCGCCTGGCCCTCGAGTCTTTAGCAGAGCCATCCGCGCTGCTCATTTCCCAGCCTGGTTTCGGCAACCAGCCAACCTCACAAAGTATAGCGGCAAGACCAATCCCGAACTTTGGCTTGCCGATTACCGCCTGGCTTGTCAACTAGGTGGCGCGGATGATGACCTGCTCATCATTCACAACCTCCCCTTGCTCTTGTCAGACTCGGCGTGAGCCTGGCTCGAGCACCTTCCTCCCTCACAGATCCACGACTGGCGCGACTTGGTTAGGATCTTTGTTAGGAATTTCTAGGACACATACGTGCGCCCTGGAAACTCCTGGGACCTTAAGAGCTGTCGCCAGAAACCGGACGAGTCTCTTCGAGACTTCATCTGACACTTCTCTAAGCAGTGCACCGAGTTGCCCAGCGTCGGTGACTCAGAAATTGTCCAGGCTTTCCTCTCCGGCACCACCTGCTGAGACTTGGTCCGAGAGTTAGGCTGGAATGTGCCGCACTCGGCTGCTGCGCCCCTCAATATCGCCACCAACTTTGCCTTGGGCGAAGAGGCTATTGGGGCCATCTTCCCTGAGAACGACACCAAGGGGAAGCAGAGGGACGAGGCCCCCGAGGCCTTGGCTCCCCAACTCCCCAAGAGAAAGAAAAAGGGTCGCCAGGGGAAGTAGGCCATCCTCGAGGCTGATCTGGTCGCGGCCACAGAGCGCAAGAATCCCCGAGGCCCCAGGGGCCCTAGGCTCTTCGACGACATGCTTAAGAAACCCTGCCTTACCACCAGGGTCTGGTAAAGCATGCCCTCGAGGATTGCTCCATGCTGTGGCATTACTACACCAAGCTTGGGCTCCCCGACGATGACGCCAAGCAGAAAGGCGCCGGTGACCGGGACGATGGCAAGGACAACGGGTTCCCCGAGGTGCACAACGCCTTCATGATCTTTGGTGGACCCTCGGCATGCCTTACGGCGCGCCAGCGAAAGAAGGAACATCGAGAGGTCTTCTTGGTCAAGGTGGCCACTCCCCGATACCTCGATTGGTCTCGAGAGGCGATCACCTTTGATCGAGATGACCACCCCGACCATGTCCCAAATCCCGGGCAGTACCTGCTCGTTGTCGACCCGATCATGGGCAACACCTGGCTCACCAAGGTGTTGATGGACGGAGGCAGTGGCCTCAACATCCTCTATGCCAGCACCCTAGAGCTCTTGGAGATCGACCGGTCGAGGCTCCGGGGTGACGCCGCACCATTTCACGGCATCGTGCCAGGGAAACACACACAACCCCTCGGACGCATCGACCTTCCTGTTTGCTTCGGCACCCCCTCCAACTACCGCAAGGAGGTCCTTACCTTCAAGGTGGTTGGATTCAGGGGAACCTACCACGCCATCCTGGGGCGACCGTGCTATGCCAAGTTCATGGCAGTCCCCAACTACACCTACCTCAAGCTCAAGATGCCGGGTCCCAACGGCGTCATCACGATTGAGTCCACGTATGAACATGCATACGACTGCGATGTCGAGTGCATTGAGTACGCCGAGGCTCTCGTGGAGGCCGAGACTCTCATTGCCAACCTTGACTAGCTCGGCAGCGAGGCGCCTGACTCCAAGCATCGCGCCGGGACGTTCGAGCCTGCGGAGGCCATCAAGCTCGTCCCAGTTGACCCCGCCTGCCCCGACGACCGGGCACTGAGGATCAGCACCACTCTCGACACTAAATAGGAAGCCATGCTCATCGACTTTCTCCATGCGAATGCCGATATGTTCGCATGGAGTCCCTCGGACATGCTAGGCATACCGAGGGAGGTCGCCGAGCACGCCTTGGACATCCAGGCCGGCTCTAGGCCGGTGAAGCAGCGCCTACGCCGATTCGACGAGGAAAAACATAGGACCATCGGTGAGGAGGTGCAGAAGCTCTTGGCGGCTGGATTCATCAAGGAAGTATCCCATCCAGAGTGGTTAGCTAACCCCATGTTGGTCAGGAAGAAAAGTGGGAAGTGGAGGATGTGTGTTGACTACACTAGTTTGAATAAAGCCTGCCCGAAAGTCCCCTTCCCATTACCTTGAATCGATCAAATCGTTGACTCCACTGTGGGATGCGAGACCCTGTCTTTTCTTGATGCATATTTCGGTTACCATCAGATCAAGATGAAAGAGTCCGACCAGCTCGCGACTTCTTTCATCACCCCATTCGGCATGTACTGCTATGTGACTATGCCTTTCGGCCACAGAAACGCAGGGGCCACATACCAGCGGTGCATGACCCAGGCCTTTGGCGACCACATTAGGAGAACCGTCGAGGCCTATGTAGACAACATCATGGTCAAGTCCAGAAGGGCCGGGGATCTCATCGACGACCTGGAGATAGCCTTCAAATGCCTTAGAGAGAGGGGCATCAAGCTCAATCCCAAGAAGTGTGTGTTCCGAGTCCCCCGAGCCATGCTCTTGGGATTCATAGTCTCGAAACGTGGTATCGAAGCCAACCCAGAGAAGGTCTCGGCCATAACCAGCATGGGACCAATCTGAGACCTCAAGGGAGTGTAGAGGGTCATGGGACGCCTTGCGGCCCTGAGCCGCTTCATCTCGCGCCTCGACAAAAAAGGCTGCTCACCACATTCTTCATCATCGATGGAAAAGGTTCATATAGTTTACTCTTTGGTCATGATTGGATTCATACAAACTGTTGTGTGCCATTAACCATGCATAAGTGTTTGATTCAATGTCATGGAGATGATGTCGAGCTAGTTCGCGTTGATGAATCTGTGAGTATCGCAACAGCCGATCCAGCATTTTGGGAGCTAGAAGACTTTGAGTGCTTTTATGGCAAGTTATGGGAAGAAGGCTTCATGAGAATCAATAATGAAAGTCAACAGCCAATCCAAGCAGTCGTCTTTGAAAATTTGTTTTAATGGATAATCCAATAGATGGTACAGATGGCAAACTAGGACATGGCTTCACATCGGCCGATAAATTAGAAGAGGTAGATATTGGTTCTAGAGATAGGCCTAGGCCAACATATGTAAGTGCCAAGTTGGATCCTGAGTATAAGCAAGAGTTAGTCGATTTATTAAAGGAATTTAAAGACTATTTTGCTTGGGAATACTATGAGATGCCTGGTCTAGACCGATCGATTGTTGAACATCGGTTGCCAATCAAACCTGGATATCAGCCATTTAAACAAGCTTCGAGGAGATTCAACTCAAACGTACTTAATGATATAAAAAAGGAGACTAAAAGATTACTAGAAGCAAAGTTTATCCGACCATGCCGATATGCAGAGTGGATATTGAATGTTGTTCCTATGTATAGGAAGAATGGAAAGTTAAGAGTTTGCATCGATTTCAGAGATCTGAACAAGGCTACACCCATGGATGGTTATCCAATGCCGATAGCCGATATGTTGGTAGACGCGGCAGCCGGGCACAAGGTTATTAGCTTCATGGACGGCAATGCAGGATATAACCAAATTTTCATGGTTGAGGAAGACATAGCAAAGATAACTTTCAGATGCTCTGGCGCAATTGGTTTATTTGAATGGGTTGTAATGATCTTTGGTCTAAAGAATGCCGGTACAACTTATCAGAGGGCAATGAATTATATTTTTCATAAGTTGATCAGCAAGATCATTGAAATTTACATTGATGATGTGATGGTAAAATCCAGAGGGTACAAAGAACATCTAGCTGATTTGCGGGAGACTTTGGAGTTCATAAGAAAACATGGTTTAAAGATAAATCCTAATAAGTGTGCCTTTGGAGTATCAGCTGGACAATTCTTGGGTTTCATGGTCCATGAGAGAGGAATCGAAATTGGTCAAAAAGCATGAAAGCAATTGATGAGGCAGTGCCCCCGACTACTAAAAACGAGTTACAATCTTTGCTTGGTAAGATAAATTTTATCAGGAGGTTTATTTCAAATTTGTCAGAGAGAGTTCTACCATTTTCTCCCTTGTTGAAGTTGAAAATTGATCAAGAATTTAAGTGGGATGACGTACAACAAAAAGCATTTGAGGAGATAAAAGAATACATGAAATGTCCAGCCGTGCTGGTCCCTCCTCAATAAGGCAAGCCTTTTAAGTTGTACATATTGGCTGATGACCAAACAATTGGATTGGCCTTGATGCAAGAGTTCAAAGGGAAAGAGCGAGTTGTTTTCTATCTCAGTAGGAGGCTTCTAGATCCAGAGACAAGATATTCTCCCATCGAGAAGTTATGCTTATGCTTGTATTTCTCTTGCACTAAGTTATGACATTACTTGTTGTCAGCTGAGTGTACAGTTATCTCCAAGACTGATGTGATCAAGCATATGCTATCAACGCCAATATTAAATGGAAGAATGGGAAAGTGGATTCTTGCATTGTCAGAATTTGACTTGAGGTATGAATCGGTTAAAGCGGTCAAAGGACAAGTAATAGCCAATTTTGTCACCCAGCATCATAAGCCAAGTGTTGGCTATATGGAGCCGGTACCTTGGACGTTGTTCTTTGATGGGTCATCATGCAAGCAGGGTGGTGGCATTGGTATTGTTATTATTTCACCTCAGGGGGCAAGTTTTGAGTTTGCTTTTCCAACTGAGCCAATGATTACCAACAACTAGGCAGAATATGAAGCTATTCTTAAGGGGCTTCAACTTCTTCATGAAGTAAAGGCCAAAGCAATTGAAGTATTCGTAGATTCATAGTTAATTATTAATCAGTGGGTCAGCCAATATGAGTGCAAAGAAGATGCTCTGAGGGGATATTATGCTGAGTGCCAAGGGTTGCTCAAGGAATTTCCTCATGTCTCTCTTCAATATATTTCAAGAGAACAAAATCAAGAAGCTAATCGTTTAGCTCAAAGTGCATCAGGTTATCAAGTGTTTCAAGAGGTCTTAAGTACTAAAGCCTCGAATAATGATTGGAGAGTTGAAATAGCCGATTACCTTAGGAATCCATCACAGAAAGTTACCAGGAAGCTAAGGTATAAATCGACTAAGTATGTTTTACTAGATGATCAGCTATATTACAAAACAGTCGATGAGATATTGCTTAAATGCTTGAATCAAGAAGAAGCTAAGGTGTTGATGGGCGAAGTACATGAGGGGATATGTGGAGCTCATCAATCGGCTCATAAGATGAAATGGATTATTCGCAAGACTGGATATTTCTGGCCAACAATACTAGAAGACTATTTTGAATATTATAAGGGGTGCCAAGACTGTCAACGTTTTAGTAATGTTCAAAGATCACCCGCATCAGCTATGAATCCAATAATCAAACCATAGCCGTTTTGAGGTTGGGGAATTGATCTAATTGGTCAGATTTTTCCTCCTTCAAGTAAAGGACATAAGTTCATATTGGTAGCAACAGATTACTTCACTAAGTGGGTTGATGTAATTCCTTTGAAGACGGTAACCTCAAAGAACATGGTTGATTTTGTCAAAGAGCATATTGTGTATCATTTTGGAATTCCTCAAACTATCATCACCGATCAAGGGACAATGTTCACATCAGAAGAGTTTGGAGATTTTGCTACCAATATGGGAATTAAGCTACTAAATTCTTCTCCTTACTATGCTTAGGCTAATGGTTAGGTAGAGGAGTCCAATCTGATTATGATTAAGCTGATCAAGAAAAAGATTGAGCAGCCAAGGAAGTGGCATTCAACGCTTAATGAGGCATTATGGGCATATAGGATGGCCTATCATGGATCAATTGAAACATCACCTTATGAACTTGTGTATGGTCATAATGCAGTCCTTCCTTGGGAAATTTGAACTAGATCAAGACGTGTCACATTGCAAAATAATTTATCAGCCAAAGTCTACAAGAATCTTATGATAGACGACTTAGATGACTTGAGTTGCCATCGGCTGCATGCTCTTGAGAATATCGAAGCCAATAAACTAAGGATTGCAAAGTATTACAATAAAAAGGTCAAGGGCAAGCAATTTTCTAAAGGAGACTTAGTCTGGAAAGTAAAATTGCCGATCGGGTCAAAGGATAGCAAGTTCGACAAATGGTCGCCTAATTGGGAAGGACCTTATCGGATTAAACATTGTGCGCCTAGCAATGCTTATATTCTAGAAACACTAGGAGAAGAAGAAGAGTTTGACAGAGCGATCAATGGAAAATATCTAAAGAAATATTATCCTAGCGTTTGGATTAATACTCGACAGCCGATTAGTTCGATCATCAGTTCTAATAGCCGATACCAGAGGGGTGTCGCCTCTAGCTCGAAAATAAACTTGAAGGGGGAAAAGCTAGTACGATATGTATCGCCTATAAGAGTAAAGCAAACATGGATAAATTGATGCATGGAACATGAAGTACGGATGAAAATAGAAACCACTTAAGATGAAGAAATTGTTTGCTAATGTCACCTATTACAAGCTACAAGCCAGAAAACACCTTGTTTACTATGTCATCAGCCTAGGAAGTAAGGGCTATAGAGTTGGCGGTGTCGAAGAAATCCTTGACCTAGCGCTCATGATCCCTAGGGTGTTCAGTGGCTAGAAAACCATGGGGAAGAAGCTGAAGCTCGTGACCAGAATGTGCTTGCACAGTAGCCAACGCCATGACAGCACCATGACGAACGCCATGAAGAGCGACCCCTCTGACACGGTTCGGGGTGTCATGCAAGTGAACCACCAGAACGACACCTCTGTCATTGATGAATCCCCCGCTGCGTACTCCACAGCTGATCGGAGGCTTTCTAGTTGAGCTAATAGATCTAAAAGATTCAAGGGAGGGATGATCAAGATCTTGAAGATAAAATTAAGTAGAGACAGAAAGTTGTGGTAGGCATCTCACCCATGATTCTGGCCTCAGCCTTGGCTAGAGCCAATTCTATGATGGAGAGGTAGTCGGCGAGCTTCTGGCCGGCACGATCGATGGAGGCAAGCAGATTGTCGTTGTCGATCCGCCTCCTCGGGTAGCAGGGGAGTTGGCGGCGAACTGTTTATGAGGACGACCCCAGAAGTTGAGCGAAGTCGGCCCCATGATCTGGGACGATGGGAGCATCCCGAGTTACACCCTCCTAGTGATGAAGACGTTGGCATGGTGATGCAGGACCTTTGAAGACCTCCTTAGCAGGCCTCATGCCATTCTCCATACCTTTGAAACTATGAAAAAGAAGAATTGCACAAAAGATGCGGAAGGTTTGGGACGAAGCAGGTTATTTTTTAATCCATAGCCGTGGCCCGTATATATAGCCCTAGAAGTGAAGAGATAGGCTTCGTCAGGGTTATGGAACTAGAATCAGATATGGAAGCGGATCGACACTCTGAAAATCCAGGGGACGAAACACGAAGAGATAACAGATTTGGACTTATTGCTTCCCATAATTACAAAATATCATGAGATTGATATGAAGGGTTTACATTAATTAACAATCTAAGGCTTCTTTGAATTGAAGGGAGTCTAGATCCCTACAAGGCCGAAGGTCATCATGGACCAAGTCATATCGGCCTGTTGATAAAATTGCATCAGGGGAAGGGGAAAGGCCACCTTCTTAAAAGATGCCCATATACCCAACTGATTTCTCGGTGACTGGGAAACAATGGAAAAGAGAGCCGCCTACTAAAAGATGCCCATTTCTCGGTGGCCGGGAAACCATGGGAAACAAGTCTGTGGTTTTCCCAACGGGCATTTGATGAAGCGAACAAGGGGACGGTGTGCACACATTTTAGCCCTTGCAAACACTAGAATAGCTCTGCGATCATGGAGAGAAGACTCAGGTGATATCATAAGGATTCTTCTAACCGCAGTAGCTGATCCTCTTGCTCGACAAGGCGCTAAGATTAGCGACACAATCACCCTATGCACAAGAATTCTTCTAACCACTCAAGATCCTCATAGCAAGGAATTAGACCATGAAGGGTCTGGTGGATCCAGAGGCACTTGAGGAAGTAGGTAGAAGAGAAACATAACTAAGTTGTTGAATTGCTCTCGCCAGAGTCGGATAGACATTTTATAGTTGGCCTAGAAAGATGGATCCAAGCGCCCATGAAGCAATGATGCTCTCATAAAGTTTTGAAGCATGGGCTCATAAGCTAGCAAAGACGGTGACAGACAGTAGACCCCAAATCAAGATTCTCTACCCATGACTACGGACCTATCGGAGGTACAGACATGATAATTTTGGAATAAAATTACTTTTATCCCAAAATTGGGGGGCATGTGTTTACACCAAAATTTGGGAAAAAGAATTGTAGGAACTCAAAAGCTCCCAAGATCATGTTGATTGCATTAAGGACGGTATCAACTGATTCGAATGCAGCACTGGAATCAGCTCTCTTCATATAGCGCCAGCAGATAACGATAAAAGCTATGGTTGGCGTCAGGAAAACATGTTGGACTCTATAAAAAGGGAAAGATTAGGGACCAAGTTATCTTAAATTAGGAATGTTTTCTCTTATGCCAAAGATTGTAATGAGCTGTGCTTAAGTAGGATTCATGCGTCGGTTTTGGGTACAAATATTGGACCCCGGCTATTATAAAGGACATCGAATCAATCAAATACAAGTTATTTATTTTTTCAGCTCTGGCCAACCCTTAGGAGTAGGAGTAGAGTAGATCTTGGCGAGTTCTTTAGCAAGCAGGGCTACATCGGTCCAGCCGACCTCCGGTTTGTCTATAAGTACCATCATGGTTTATACTTTGGTTTGTACGGCTGCATCGATCCGGTTGACCTCCGCTGTGAACTCTAGTATAAGCTAGTTATCGACTCTTGTCTAGTTCAAGTACGGCTGCATCGATCCGGTCGACCTCCACTACTCGAACTAGATTAAGGTCAAGTCATTAGCTCTATCTAAGGGTGGCGTCCTTCGGGTAGATTCATTAAGTTATCGATATTGCTGATGTTTTCATTGTTATTAGTTTGCAGCAATATCAATCCGCCTGGTCAAGATCGATGTAGATCGGCCTTATATCCTTTCAGTCCGTCGTTCGCTTTATTACAACATAATGTTTTCTTACTTTGAGCGACAGGTTATGTTTCATTGGCCATTCTATTTCAATCTTGATCTGCATAGTATGTGGTTAAGGCGTGTATAATCTTGAAGAGGTTTGCTGGCTAGTTAAATCTAGTTTATAGTTCACCATTATGGCTGTAACGATCCAGTCGATCCCCACTGATGACACTATAGATTGGAGGATGCTAGTTAGTAGATTTGTTCTTGATTAGGCATGACCTTAACTATTTGCTTTGCCTGCATTGGCTAAATAGCCGATCGCCTATGCTTTAACGCCTATGGTGTGTGTCCATGATTCTGTTAAGCATAAATAGATCTGTGTACTTTAAGGGTTTGATTTGTTGTCTTTATCATGGCTGCATCAATCCGGTTGAACCCCACTGTTAAAGATAGTAGGTTAAGTCTGATGAGTCCATAGGTTTGTCCATGTGAAATAGTCGATTGTTCACATGCTATAGTCCCTTTTCACCTGAATCGGCTATTTCAGCCGATTCATCTAAGCCTTCACGTATAGCATGTCTTTCGGAAAGCCTGTCGAAGTATAGATGGTTTTATGACTTCTTCGGCTTTAGTTTGTTATTATCATCATAGCTGCCATCGATCTAGTCGAACCTCACTGTTGATGGTAACAGATTAGATTCAGAGCGTTTATAGATCCATTGGTATTAGACAGTCGATTTGTTTACATGCTATATCTTTTCCTGATTAGATTCATTGGCTCAATGATTCATACTGGTAATATCCACCTAGCTAATGATCTCATTTATGTTTGTGGGCATTGTACTTATCAACATTAAACTAATTGTGATCCATAAGCTTTACTGTCCGTAATAGTCGATTTCTGTGCGTATCGGTTATTTAGTCGATTTCCCGTCTGGCTGCTCCCAAGGCGGCACACTTGGAACTATCTGGGCAGAGATCGACATGTTCTACCTTAAATTACTGATAAACTTTCTCTCCTTGTCAATCACAGGGTCAAATTGACTGGCACGTCTCAGGAGGAATTCGTAGGATCGGTTACCCCTGTGTTGAAGCCAAGCGGATCTCTAGCTCCATCAAGCAGATCCTTCCAGCTTGCTATGTGTCGACGCATTTTTGCGCCGATAGTAGTAGATGCACTTAGTTGGAAATCTCATTGTAATGCCTTAGAAGCCTTGTTGGAAGATGGGTTTAATCTATTGCATCCTATTGTGCTACACAACATCACTGTCAGTTGTTCACTTGAGAGCAAAATCATAGAACTACAGAAGACAGATGTAGGCGTGTTTCACATAAAGAGAAAGATTAAGGAACAAGAAACCAAGCATTCTAGGGTGGATGAAAGAGGTGTGCTATGGTTCAAGAACCTACTAGTGGTACTAAAAGACTGTGAACATAGAAATCAAATCCTAGATGAAGCTCATTCGTCCAAGTTGTCTATCCATCCGGGTAGTAATAAGATGTATCAAGATTTGAAAACCCATTTTTGGTGGACAAAGATCAAGAAGGAAATCGCCGCCTATGTTGCTAAGTGTGATACTTGTAGTAGGGTCAAGGCAGATCACCTAAAACCTGATGGATTGCTCCAACCTTTATCTGTTCTAGGATGGAATGTGGAGGAGATCAGCATAGATTTTATTGTTGGACTCCCACCCACTCAAAAGGACTTTTACTCGATATGGGTAATTGTGGACCGATTGACAAAATCTGCACATTTTATTTCGGTTAGCACCTGCAACTGACCTCATAATACGCAGCATTGTATATCACACATATAGTGCATCTACATGGGATACCAAGTACCATTGTGTCAGATAGAGGATACCAATTCACTGCTCGATTTTGGGAGCACTTGCACAAGTAGTTAGGTACCAACCTAGTTCAAAGTTTAACATATTAGTCTCAGACATTTGGATAGACTGAGCGAATAAATCAAATCTTAGAAGACATGTTGAGAGCATGTGTGATCTCTTCCAAGGGTTCATGGTAAAAATGGCTACCTTTAGCCGAGTTTTCCTACAACAACAGTTATCAAGCAAGCATCAAGATGGCTCCTTTTGAGGCCTTGTACGGTCGAAAATGTAGAACTCCTTTGAATTGGGTTGAGCCCAGAGAAAGGAGATACTATGGCATTGATTTTGTCACAGAAGCTAAAGAACAAGTATGTATTATCCGACAACATATGAAAGTCACTCAGTCTAGGCAATAGAGCTATGCCGACAAGAGAAGAAGACCTATCGAATTTGAGGTAGGTGACTGCGTATACCTCAAAGTATCACCCATGAAAAAGGTGCAACAGTTTGGCATGAAAAGGGAACTACCACCTAGATATGTAGGCCCATACAAGATCATTGAGTGAAGTGGAAGGGTAGCTTACAAGCTCCAGTTACCTCTAGAGATGCGAGCCATATTCAATGTCTTTCATGTTTCTCAACTCAAAAAGTGTGTTTGCATACCTGATGAAGCCATTGAACCCACCAATATAAGCTCCAATCAGACTTGACTTATGAAGAAAAACCCATCCAAGTGTTGGAAGAAATGGAAAGAGCAAGGTCATCAAGTTCGATAAAGTGGTGTGGAATAACCACAGCGAACAAGATGCCATGTGGGAACGAGAGGATTATTTACGTGAGGTTTATCACGCCTTTTATGAAAAATGGTAGGTCTTTCAAATCTCGAGAAGAGATTTCTATAAGGGGGAGGGGCTGCAATACCCTAGTGTTAAGTATTGCATTTGGCACTTGCATTTCATGAGCACAAGCATCATCCAAGCATTCATGAGCATGAGCATGTGGAATTTCATCTTATCCTTTACATATTATCACATGTGATGTTGATTATATACATGTATATGCTTGTGATCATGTGTGACCAATGCAAGAGATGGTTGTGAGGTCACAAAAACACCTTAGCCACATCTAGGATGGAAAATGGAACAATGTTTGTATTCATGACATGGGCCAATTTTGCTTCTAAGTCCCAGTTTACTCATAATGTCATTTTTCATGATCCTACTTTGACCAAAGTTGAACTATAGCATAGAGTGTTTGCATGGTAGTGCACCCTTAATAAAAGTTGTAGTTCTTGACATGGGTAACAAACTTTGTTTAAGGGTCATGAGCTGAATCAATGCTTAAGTGGGCCAAAGAGAGCTCCTAAGTTTCAATTTGGATGCTGTTTTGTAACTTAGAAAATTTTGAGTCTAAACCTGATTTTAGTTTCCATGTGCTCTACTTTGGAGCTATGTAGTTTGAAAACCATCATGAATTAGACAAAACTTTCTAAAGCAAACTTGTAGATGTCTTATAGCTCTACAATTTCTACTAATGATGTTTTTGCTAAATCACCATGGATTAGGAGTAATGATGGTGTGAAAACGCATTGTCAGTCGGTCTGAAACCAACCAATCAAGCAACAGCAGTGGCCAACCGCCCACAGGCCATGGCCGCCACGTGGCGTGCACATGTTGGGACTAGGCCGCATCACGGCAGAGTGCACGCTGAAGAGTCTGTCACGTGTCTCTACCCTCACTCGCTCCCCTCACTCACTCTCACTCTGTCTCGCTTGCTCTCGCGCCCGTAGCAGCAAAGCCGAGCACCGCCGTCGCCATTGCCGAGCTCCGCTAGCAGCGCTCACTGCCCATGCAGCACCACCACCCAATCCACCTCGCCCATAGCTCTTCTGTGAGCCACTCTAACTCCCCAACCCACCACTTTCATGTCACCATCGCTGCCATGGCCACGGAGCATCGCTAAGCTCTGAGCTCGCCATGCTCAGCCTTATACACCTCTCCTCCTATGTTTTTCTCCATTGGTTTGTTGTCACCATAGATCGTAGATGCTCATGTCATAGTCGGTTTAACCACTACCGCTGCTGCCACACGAGAACGCTCGACCACACCGCGTGCGCCTACCATGACCACGAGCTCAAGCTTGCCTCGGTTGGCCCTCTCTAGATCCCATTCTCCCCCTCTTGTGTTTGTTTCTGAGCCGCCATGAACCCTAGCACCTTCTCCTATGATAGAGACCCATCACCCACCACCATCACATTGGAATGGTAAGCACCGCCACATGCGCTGTGCGCCGCCGTGCCTCCATGCACGTGGGTGGAGCTCACTGCCACGCCATAGTAGCTCGATCTACACCGTAGAGCTCTGCTAGGGTTAGTAGAAGGTATAGCCGCACTTACCTAACCATGCCACCACCGGAGATGGTGAGTCCGCTGCCGCATATTATCGCTGAGCCGCCATGCTCGCCAGTGAGGTCGCTTCGGTGAACCGCCAAGCTAACCATGTGTACCATTTGACGCGGGGTGTCGTGGGGAGCACGACAGTGAAGACCTCATCGCTGGTGACCTCGCCAATGGTGAGTTCTTGTCAGTCAAAGTCCAAGCTTTGCACTGGTCTTGCTAATGGGTGGGACCCGTTGACCGCGGGGCCCAACTGTTAGTCAGAGTTGAAATGATTTTCTTGATTTATTTTCATAGATTTGAATGCAAACTTCAAAAATTCATATCTTGAGCTAGGGTTGTCCAATTTGGGTGAACCAAATTTTGTTGGATTCATCTTGTAGTGTAGTATTTGTTCAAAATATGAAACCTACTGTTTGGAGTAGTTTTCTATGTGAATTAAATTAAGTTGTTTAAGTGCTTTTAAAATAGCTTTTATCTTGTAAAATGCATAACTTGAGCTAGAGAGGTGCTAAAACTATGATTCCAATTTTGTTGGTCTTGTGTTAACATGCTCTAGCTAGGAAAAATACTAAACCTATAGTAGAAATACTTAGAATATGGGGCCATGTTCAACTCTCGTACGTCTCGCCTGTCATATGTATCCCATTCAACCTATAACTTGTGTTATAAGTACAAGGCCTTGTTGATACTTTCTGAAGAAAATAAATGGAAGCCTCAGTGGTAGAATGAAAATGATTCGGAGTTAAAACATCCAAATCATTAGAGTATTGAATGTAGCGCCGTTGTGGTTGACCCCGAACTGACTTAATTCCTGTCCAAAGGTAGCATATGGGGGGAGAACAGTCACCATGTGTCCAAGCCTAAAAAACAAAACAATTCTAAGGATTTCACATAGTGCATGCAGTAAATGAAACACATATAGCAATTAAATGCAAGGTACTAACGGCAACTCTACCTCTATGCACCCGTCTGATAGGAATGCGCTCCCAATTCCAAATCTAAAGAAGTATGTGCAACAACCAATGTTGGAATTGGGGTTGGCCCTCCTACATCCCTCACATAGCTACCGATACAACCAAGCAAGAGTGGCAGACCCCTAACTATATTGGTCAATGTTTTCCCATGGCTCATGTAGCTAGGGTAGGATCATCCACGAGATGATGTTCCCTGAAGTGTCTAGAAATAGGAACTGTGCCACCATGTGCCACAGCTAGACACGAGCATGCCTCTCAATGACTTCGTTTGATGCATGGGGAGGGCACCTGTTGAAGCGTTGCTGCAACCAGGCTAAGCTGACACCCAACGTCTTCTTCTTCTTCCCTTCTTTAGGGTCGAGTGGCTGGTGGCCGGTAAACTACTCCACCATATCCTTCTAGTTCAGTGGGTCTACCATGCCTGTTATTGTCGGACCATCCAAGTGAAGGCCCAAAATGTAGCCAACATCTTGCATGAGCATGGACATCTCTCTAGAGGGTAGGTGGAAGCTATGGGTCTCTAGACGCCACCTATCGATGAAGGCGGTGAGGAGGGGACCATCCATGTTTGGGAGGCCAGCATTGATAGCTCTAGCTAAGCCTAGAAAACCGACTCCTGCTCTTGAGAGGTACGGAGCATAGTGCTCTCTCACTCAAGCGGTCGGTGAGTTTAGGGATGCAGCGGGACCAAGGCCTGGAAAAAACAACGTTAGAATCAATAGCAGGGTTAAAGGCATTATACATGAAAAGGAAAGATTATGTGAAAATCACTTACTACACCGTTGTCTACCATCAAGTGCGCTCGGTGGTCCTTATCATAGTAGGTCTCAAGAAGGGGGAATTGCGGGTGCGCCATGCTGTAATTGTGAAAATTATGACACAATGTTAGAACATGGAAAAAGTAAATGAAACATGATAGATGGTACAAAAACAATGAACAAATGCATGTAATACATAAGCAACACCTATTTTAATCTATGTATGTACCTTTATAACCTTCAAACCACTATGACTCCCGTTCCATGTTTCTAATTCTTTGACTTCTTACGCTTCTTATGTGTGGCAGCGGTATGACCGGTTTTGTGGCATTTGGAGCAACGTACTTGTCCCAGTGCCTCATCAAAGTCGCCAAAACCATACATATCTTCACCATACCTGTTTGATGCATCCATAACTCCTCAGAGCCGCTTTTTCTTCCTTCTACCCTTCTTTGTCTTCAAAAGGTCCAGGTTGGGAACATAATCCAACCCGTAGTACCTGAGCCATTGTGTCGGATCTAGGTAAGGCTCGAAGCTCGACCCCCACACTTTGAGAGTGTTTGACGTGAGGTAAAAAGGAGACATGAACTTTTCACTTTTGTGGTCTAGACCCCTGCATCTGCAAGCTATAATGACATGCGAGCAAGGCACATGGAGGAGTTGCGGAATGTTACAAGAGCATTCCGCTTTGTCAAGGTCCACCCTATAATTCCTACCACCGTACTTCTTGCCCCCTGGGTTCATTCCTCCGGCTAACCTAATATTGTACACTAACCTCGATAGCCCAAAGGCCTCCCCCACTTGGTTGCAAGCTATCATCTCTAAGAGATCCAAGCGTTTCCTACTGGCTCTACCCCATTTCTCTTTGGACGCCTTTGCTATGTACCATCGATTGACAAAGTATTCATTGCACTTCCTGAATGAGTACTCCACAATACCTGACATAGGGACTGCGCGGATACCCTTGAACACCTTGTTGAACGATTCTGAAGAATTGGTAGTCATCACGCCATACCGAAGACCTCCATCATCAAATGCAAGAGCCCATTTGCCCCTTTGAGGCATCTGATCCTCAAGCCAAGTCTTTGCCCTAGCATTGAGGGCCTTCTGTAACTCCACAAGTGTCTCTTCGAACTTTTCCTTGGTTCGATACCCACATAGTGACTTCAACTTCTGAACTACCTCCTTTTTCTTCTGCCTCCTCCATATGTTGGCAGCAAAGTGCCTCATGCACCACCAATGCTCAAGAGGAGGGCGTCCATCTACATGCTCTTTCACAGCTGTCAGCAGACCATGATGTCGATCTAAGATCATGCATATGTTCCAAGATGAATGGAGCACATGCTATCTCACAAGCTTCATGAACCAACACCAACTGTCATCGTTCTCACCCTCAGCCAAAACAAATGCTAAATGGACAAGTTGATTGTCCGGGTCCACTCCAACGGCAATCATCAATACACCCCTGTACTTGCCTATCAGGAATGTACCATCAACAAGTACTAAGGGACAACAATGCTTGAAGGCCTCTGTGGACTGAGTAAAACACCAAAAAACTCTCTACAGAACATGCTTCGGAACGCCATCCACATCCGTGACAATGCGACCCACATAAGGATACCACAAAGGCCTAGATTGTAGTGTTTCATGGCACTTAGAATCCTAGGAACTTGGTTGTACGCCTCTTTCCAATCGCCCCATAACAACTCTATAGCATGCTGCTTTGCACGCCATGCCTTTGAGTACTTCACTCTATAACCAATGAACCCAAATATGGTCTCGATCATGCTTGAAACAGATGTGTCACTATCGGCCCTAACTATGCCAATAAGACGACAACTAATGTAACTGGCTAGGTTTTGTGCGTGCACTCTTTGGCTTCAAAGATAGACACATGTGAGGTTGCCTCACATTGCGAATCTTCCACTTCTCATTTCTTTGCCTCTGAGCCCATAGACCCATTAACATCCATTCTTACAAAGGACCATGTACCTCTTGTTCTTGTCGAAGTGGTTCACATAATAAGGCATGTGAAACCGAATGACATAATCCATCAGGAAATATTTGAGATACTCCAACTTATCAAATGCCATTCCCTTCTTAATCTGCTCCTCCTCACTATCTGGTCCCTCATCAGCCAACAACGACAAACCGGTGTCACATATTACCTGGTATGTCTTTTATGAAAAATGGTAGGTCTTTCAAATCTTGAGAAGAGATTTCTATAAGGGGGAGGGGCTGCAATACCCTAGTGTTAAGTATTGCATTTGGCACTTGCATTTCATGAGCACAAGCATCATCCAAGCATTCATGAGCATGAGCATGTGGAATTTCATCTTATCCTTTACATATTATCACATGTGATGTTGATTATATACATGTATATGCTTGTGATCATGTGTGACCAATGCAAGAGATGGTTGTGAGGCCACAAAAACACCTTAGCCACATCTAGGATGGAAAATGGAACAATGTTTGTATTCATGACATGGGCCAATTTTGCTTCTAAGTCCTAGTTTACTCATAATGTCATTTTTCATGATCCTACTTTGACCAAAGTTGAACTATAGCATAGAGTGTTTGCATGGCAGTGCACCCTTAATAAAAGTTGTAGTTCTTGACATGGGTAACAAACTTTGTTTAAGGGTCATGAGCTAAATCAGTGCTTAAGTGGGCCAAATAGTGCTCCTAAGTTTCAATTTGGATGATGTTTTGTAACTTAGAAAATTTTCTAAGTCTAAACCTGATTTTAGTTTCCATGTGCTCTACTTTGGAGCTCTGTAGTTTCAAAACCATCGTGAATTAGACAAAACTTTCTAAAGCAAAGTTGTAGATCCCTTATATCTCTATAATTTCTATTACTGATGTTTTTGCTAAATCACCACGGATTAGGAGTAATGATAGTGTGAAAACACGCTATCAGTCGGTCTGAAACCGGCCGATCAAGCAGCAGCAGTGGCTGACCGGCCATAGGCCGTGGCTGGCGTGTGGTGTGCACTTGCTAGGACTGGGTCGTATCATGGCCGGGTGCGCGCTGAAGAGGCCACCGCGCATCCCTGCCCTCACTCGCTCCCCTCACTTGCTCTCACTCTATCTCACCCGCTCTCGCTCCAGCAGTAGCATAGCCGAGCACCGCCATCGCCGTTGCCGAGCTCCGCCGGCAGCGCTCGCCACCCATGTAGCACCACCACCCAATCTAGCTCGCCCATAGCTCTGCCATGAGCCGCTCTACCTCCCTGACTCGCCACTCCACTATTCGAGCCAAGGTAAAGCGGCATTTCACGTCGAGGTCGCCGCCATGGCCACGGAGCGCCGCCGAGCTCTGAGCTCACCATGGCTAGCCTTATACACCGCTCCTCCTACCTTTTTCTCTGTTGGTTCATCATCACCATAGATCATAGATGCTCACACCATAGTTGGTTTAACCGCTACCGCCATACGGGAACATGTGACTGCACCGTGCGTGCCCGCCATGGCTGTGAGCTCAAGCTTGCCGTGGCTGTCCCTCACTAGATCCCGTCCTCCCCCTCCTGTGTTCATTTCTAAGCCGCCATGAACCCTAGCACCTTCTCCTATGATGGAGACCCATCACCCACCACCTTCATGTCGAAACGGTAAGCGCTGCCGTGTGTGCTATGCATGGCCGTGCCTCTATGCACGTGGCTAGAGCTCACCGTCGTGCCACAGTAGCTTGATCTACACCGTAGAGCTCTACTAGGGTTAGTAGAAACTATAGCTATGCTTACCTAACCGTGCCACCACTGGAGATGGTCAGTTCGCTACCGCGCATCGCCACCGAGCCACCATGGTCGTCGGTGAGGTCGCTCCAGTGAACCGCAAAGCAAACCATGGGTACCATTCGACGTGGGGTGTCATGGGGAGCACGATGGTGAAGACCTCATCATCGGTGACCTCGCCGACAGCGAGTTCTTATCGGTCGAAGGCCGCGCTCTATGCTGGTCTCGTTGACGGGTGGGACCCGTTGACCGTGGGGCCCAACTGTCAGTCAGAGTTGAAATGATTTTCTTGATTTATTTTCATAGATTTGAATGCAAACTTCAAAAATTGATATCTTAAGCTAGGGTTGTCCAATTTGGGTGAACCAAATTTTGTTGGATTCATCTTATATTGTAGTATTTGTGAAAAATATGAAACCTACTATTTGGAGTCGTTTTCTGTGTGAATTAAGTTAAGTTGGTTAAGTGCTTTTAAAATAGCTTTTATCTTATAAAATGCATAACTTGAGCCAGCAAGGTGATAAAATTGTGATTCCAATTTTGTTGGTCTTGTCTTGACATGCTATAGCTAGGAAAAATACTAAACCTATAGTAGACATACTTAGAATATAGTCTTTCTATTTTACCTTAATTAAATGCTAGTTTATGGTGAAATTAATTGGGGGTAAAAATACATAACTTATCATCATGCAAATTTCTACATAGTGTTCTTATGCTAGGGTGAAAGTAAAGAAAATATGAAATATGTTGTTTGACACTTTTCATTATGCTAACCTATTTTTGCTAAAATAAGCCTATGCAACTTGTCATTTTTGTAGAATTTGCTATACTTATCAAAATGACATAAAATTTGTACAGTAGACTATTGTGGTCATATGTAACCTACTGTAATTTTATACAAATTTATTGATCATTGGAAATAATTATCCTCTAAATCACCCTATTATATAAGGAAATTAATAAATGCACATAAGTAAATTATTTGGGCTTAACCATGATGTTTTCTATGGTGCTTGTGATGCATATGATCTGTTGATATTAGTATTTGTGCTTGGAATTAATTGGTTATAGGCAGCTAGTTAATTATTCCTTTATAATTCAACTAGATGGCTGCATTAGTAGTTTCTGTTGTGGTGACAAATTCATGATGTAATGATCTTTTCTGCAAAACTTGTCCATAACAAAGTTGTAGATAACTTACTCATCTAGCTTGTCCAAAAATTTTATAGTCATAGACCTAATGGTTTGAATATTATAGCTTTTAAAAGTCTGCTGTGACATTTGCTTGTCCTCTGGACGGACCTGAAAGATTGAATTGTTTGACCTGGATAGCTACTAAGTCATCTTAAGATGATTATAAGGAAGTTGTATACAATTTTATAAGATTTCTAGAAAGTCCACAACCATATTGTTTGGATGTGTATAACTCTTGTTATGGTCAAAACAAGTGGTTCTATCATGTAGCCCAAAAAATATTTAAATAGGTGTTTGTTTAATTACTAGAGAGGAGATATGCACCTACTCAGTAAAAGAAAATTCATCTTGTTATCACTTTAATACATTACTATTAAGGACACTTATGAGTATGCATTATCTATGTATCCATGATATCTTATTTCATGCTCATACATATAGGATCGCCCGAAGGAGTAACCCTGCTAGAATTCGAAGAGGCAGAGGAGAATTAGGAGACACCATAGCCAGCAGCTCCCGAAGGCGAGGAGCAAGCTACTAAGGAACTTCTGAAGTGCCCTGACGACCGACCCACTTCTTTCCTAAAAGGCAAGCCCCGGAGCATTTTAAGTCTCCTATGTTTTACAAAATATCACTTAAGTCTTTTATATTTGATGCATTAGGTTGTAAGAATTGATTTGGAAACACTTGATGCATAGAACTACCTTGTCCATATATATATATATATATATATACCTTTAACCCTATATAGGTCTAGGATCGAATATATGCTTAGCAATGCTTAGACCGGTAGAAGTCGGGTGATTTCCTGTCACCTGCGATATATAGGTGGATACCGGAGCACGGTTGGCTATATTTGCTATCATGGAACAGAACCATGGGGTAATATAACTGGAGACCGGGCGGAGTCTATGTGTAGGTTGACTCATGTGATTCCGTCTGTGTCGATTAAGGACCGCATCGTTGGAGGCCCTCTTCTCATTTTGAACGCATGCATCTCACTTAGCTAACCAGATAACTCGTTCTGACTGCAAAGCTGAGTAGTTCAACTCAGCCGGGCCCCGTTCTGTTAGAGTGCTCACAGTGGAGGTAGTAAGGATGTGCGGGGAGCCGATGTGAGGCCAAGGGCAGGTTAGAGTCATGATCAACCTGGCATCCGGTAGTGTCCCTGATTGTGCGGCGCTGATCGAACCCGAGAATTTAAGCTAAGTTGTACCAAAGGTCACCTAAGGTGACCGTTGATCTGGTTTACCTAGGTTTGTGTTAGGAATACTGTCCAGCTGGTTGCAATCGATTCAAATCGCCGTCTCTTCCGAATAGTGAGAAACTTGATGGAGCCCCTTCATCGTAGTAAGTGGATTATGGAATATGATGGTTCTGATGAATATTAAAATCTTACACCGGCTATGGTTACTATTGTTATGCTACTAAATGATATACCACATGTTTGGCATAGGTTAGTTGCTAATCTAGAGATGAATAGCTATGATTAACTTGATGATCGAATTAAAAAAATATATAGCTGAATTAGTGGCTTTTTATGCAAAATGTTGTCAAGCTAGCTCCACTTATAAAGCCTTGCATGATCCTTGTAGTCACTTTATTTTTGGTTTATGACGGGTAAGTCTAGCTGAGTACCTTCTTGTACTCAGGGTTTATTTCCCACTTGTTGCAGATAACACAGTCTTTCATGGCTATTGTAAGAATTGTTTCTGTCCCACTGTGGATGAGGAGTAGGCCCCGGGCAAGGCGCTTCTACTTATATATCTTATGTGTGATGCTTTTGTGGGTGGTGATCATGAACTGGCTTGTATTAAACAATGGTGTGAGATGTTGGTTTTAAAACTACTTTGCTTCCGCTATTATTACTTTATTTGGAACTTGGGTTGTAATAACTTTAATCGCACTCTGATGTATGGCAATGTATTTGTGAACTCTATGTAACATGTGGCATGTATGTTGAATCATGAACAATCTTAGTTGTATGTTGGCGATGAATCGAGACCCTTCATGGTACTCAACGGACTGCCGGGTTTATATGGGCTCAAGTATGATAATGCGACCGTTTGTGGGCTGCCATTGTATTTGGGCTCTTATAAATTGGACGGTTCTATTATGATCATTACCGATACAAGACCCATCCACCAATAGAAAGGTGAAAGGACATAGAAAAGAATAAGATGCTCATGCAAATATGCGAGAGAAAGAAAATATAAAAGTTGTTAGGATAATTTAAAAATAGTTCAAGATTGATGATTTAAAATTGTCTTCTATATTTTAGGATCGATATTTTGAAAACTATTAGAGAAACCAACAAATATGCTTCTAACTTTTTTAGCCACTTGAAAAACTCATCGATCTACCAATTATTTGTTTGGGAACTATATGCTGACCCGTCTTCGCCTCAGTGGTCAGTGCTTGTGGAATTATGGAAGGACTGTACCTGCCCTGTTTGGACACGGAAATTTTACAAACTCCAGCTCCGGAGCCCCGATTGACTACTACAAGATCCATCCATGATGCACTATATAAATATGAATAATGCGTTGTCAAAAATTGTTGCTTGTTTTTTCTTATAGATTATAAAAAAAGAGAAAAGAGGTACTAGTAGTACATTACCTTGGGAGTTGCAAGGAGCCAAGGAATCTAACCGTTCTGTCCTCTGAATTCTTGCAATGGGAGCAACAAGAATACGCGATCGAGCACAGTTGCAAAAAGTAAAGAAAAAAAATGATGCCTTGCGACTGCAGTTACTGATGGCCGATCCCTGCGGCTTTAAATTTTAAATTTCCCATGAGAGCTTGTTCGTTACTAGATAGTCAGAATATACCCATCCCTCTTCCCCACGACACTCCATCTCTCCTCTGCACCCACACTCCATCCCCTCCCTTGTCTCCACACGCTTCTTCCCTCTGGCTCATGGAGTCATGGACACTTCATCCTCTCCTCCGTCTGTATATATTCAGTTGTTGCCCTACCAAGGTGAGGCAGCTTCAGCAGGTATATATTCCTCTGCTCCGGCTGGTGCACAGCGAGACAGCTAGGCATCTTCTATTCCTCCGACGAGTGCGTGACAACAGCGACAGCCGACAGACATGTCGTCGCCGACCGCGCCTTGGTTTGCCGGTGTGTGCCAAGTCATCATCTTTCCTTTTCTATCTGCACAGTCCTTGGTGTGTGTGTGTGTACCAGCTCTCTCCTCTAAAACGTACAGTACGCATGTTGCAGATCTCTTCACAGATGACAGGGTGAGGACCCTATCGCACCAGGTCTCCACACTTGGGGACAGGGTGTGGGAACTGGAGCACAAAATCACCCAGCTGGTCGGCGAGAAGGGCAAGCTGAAGAAGCAATTGCAGGAGACAAAGGCGATCTCAAGCCACAAGGAACATGTGGAGAGAAGCTTCAAGGCTGAAAATGATAAGCTTCGGTCGGAGGTTTTGGTCGCAGAGGAAAAATGTAGCAAGTCTGAAAATGATAAGCTGCAGTCGGAGGTTTTGGTCGTAGAGGAAAAATGTAGCAAGTCTGAAGCAGAGGTTGAGATGCTGAAGAAGGAATTAGGCGCGCTGGCTGAGGCAAAAGAGGCAGCTGACTATGAGTTTAATTATGAGATAATCATCCTGGAATCAGAGGATCGCAAGAGGAGGCTGGAGGAAAATCAGGCCATCAAGGATTTGGCAGAGAGTGAAAATGACAAGCATCGGTCGGAGGCTCTGATCACAGAGGAAAAGCAAAACATGCCTGAAGCAGAAATTGAGAGGCTCAAGATGGAACTGAGTGGGTTGGCGGAGGCAAAGGAGGTGGCCGCGAAGGCATTTGATGCAAAAAAATGCAGAAATCACCGAGGAATTAGAGGATCTTAAGAGGAAGCTGAAGGAAATCCAAACAAATAAGGATTTTTTGGAGGGAGAAAATGATAAGGTTCGGTCCGAGGTTTTCGCAGCGGAGGAGAAATGTAGGCAGTCTGAAGCAGAGGTTAAGTGCCTTAAGCAATTGGTGGAGGCAAAGGAGGCAGCGGCAAAGGCATCTGAAGCTGAGAAGGTAGAAGTCATGAAGGAAATGGACAACCTTAAGAGGAAAATAGAGGAAATCCAGGCCATCAAGGATTCGGTGGAGAGTCAAAATCAGGAGCTTCGATCGAAGATTTTGACTGCAGAGCAGGAGCATAGTCTATTTGAAGCAGAGGTTAAGAGCCTCAAGATGGAATTGGGTTCAGTAGAGGAGGCCAAGGAGGTTCTTGCGAAGGAGTTTGATGCTGAGAAGGCAGAAATCCTGAAGGAAGTAGAGGATCTTAAGAGGAAGGTGGAGGAATTACAGGTCAACAAGGATTTGTTGGAGGCTGAAAATGACAAGCTTCGGTTGGAGGTTTTCAGCTGGGTCTGATCCGCGTTTCTGTGTCACAGCTGCAAGCATCCTGTAACGAGCTTGATGCGAAGCATTCACGCCTGAATAATGAGAAGAATTCAGTCCAGAAAGCACTAGTGTCTGAGAAGGTTGAAGGTAACAAGCTGAAGTAAAAAATTGAGGAGCTCGAGAATTACGTTGCTGAAAAGGATGGCGAGAATGAGAAACTAAAGGCAGCATTGGAGGAAAAGAAGAGTGAGATCGATGCCCTTAGCAAAGACAATGAGCTGCTACATCTCACGGTTGCTGAGGCACAAGAGAAGAATAAAGGTAGCATTTTGTCATTCTTATCACCGTGCGGCTCCAAATAACTTGGTTGTAATGTCTTGCATTACTAATGCAATGGTGAATAGTTGGTATTATGCATTGAAATAAAAATTTCAATTTTCTTTGTGATATATGATGTCTTCATGTTACATTCATGGGGATGTAGTTTGTGGTGCTCACATTTTTTTTTTTGCACTTTGATTGAAGTCAGGGGTGCATATGAGCCTAGGGCCCCTTTGTCAAAGTGCCCCTCAATTTTTTATCAAAGTGCAAAAGAGGTTCAAGTGAGCTCACTTAGATTTTGATGGCCTAGTCGAGCAGGCCCTAGTCATCTGTAGATTTGGTTGGCCCAACAAACTGATGACAAAGGCCCTTTCCCAACTCATCTCGGTGGTTTGTCTCTCCATCATTGACAACTCCACGTCCGAATCCAAGCAAGCGGTGGCATGGACAAATCGCATGGCAGGCATGAGAGTGGCTTGCTCGGGCTAAACAGCACTGCCTGCGCCGACAATGCATCAACAACCTCTCCATGTTTGATGTTTCCACCTGTGGGCTCTTGCATATTGCATGGAGAGCACACATGGTGCACGACTCACCAGTAGGCATCCCATAAATTTGTTACCTTGATGTCAAATTTTGATGGATAAATCCCCATTTATTAATTATATTTTATTTGCAAATATATTGCATGTCCATTTATAAAAATATAACCAACTTGTAGGTGTATCTTTGGGTTCACATGCTATTTTTTATGAATATTTAAGAGGCTAGCATGAATCACATCATCATTAGTTAGATATTTCTTTCACTTTCATCTTAAACGTTTTCATCAAATTTTATGTTCAATTAAGTGTGAATTCAAATATAATACAGATAATGCATTGTATACTATACGTTTCTTATTATTTATGTTGGTGTTTGACTTGGTGCAGCAGGTGGTTTTGATGTCTAAATGTTGGGCCTAGGAATGAGAATTTCATGAGCTCCATAACTGGTAAAAGTGCGACCTTAAGTATTAGTATTACTCAACAAAGAAATACACTCATTAGTAATGGCAACAATCGAAATGTTTCTAGTGAGAAATAGTTAGGATTTGCCATGTTTCATAAGGTTGGATCTTTTGGTTGTGTTTGGATAGACTCTGGGTTCGGGATTGGGATATGTGATGGGTTATAAATATAGGCGGGTTTTAAAGCCCTAGTTTGATTTTGGATAATTGATGAAACCTATTTGGACTAACTCTATGCTCTAAGTGTGGATTTGAGATAGGTTGGTCCAACCCAAGTGATGGAGCTAAGTGACACTCATGGATGGAGATGGCCACATGAAATGAGTGATGATAATCGAGCTCCAGACTTGGAAAAGTAGAAAGAGAAAAATAAAATGGGCTCAAGGCAAAGGTGATATCCATAGGGCCATTTTGTTTTGGTGATCAAGACACTTAGTGAGTGTGATCACATTTAAGATAGATAGCCGTGCCATTAAGAAGGGTGAAACTCGTCGTGAAATGCGGTTATCAAAGTGACACTAGATGTTCTAATTCATTGCATATGCATTTAGATTTTAGTGAGTGCTAACACCCTTAAAAATATTTGTGAAAAATTGCTAACACACGTGTACAAAATGATACACTTGGTGGTTAGCATATTTGAGCAAGAGTGGAGAAGTTAAAAAAGAAAAGGAGTTGTCTCGAGGTGACCGGATGCTGCTCTGGCAGCGACCGGACTCAGCAGCCGTGTCCCATCAATGGCGTGCAGTGAAGGTGCGCTCTCAGTCTGTGACCGGACGTAGGCGAGGGCGAGCGATCGGACGTGACGGTGACAAGTCCGGTCACTGGTGACGTACGATGACGTTGGGCGCTGAAGCTGGCCAGAGGGGATCGGACGCAGGTGGCCGCGAAGGCATTTGATGCAAAAAAAAAATGCAGAAATCACCGAGGAATTAGAGGATCTTAAGAGGAAGCTGAAGGAAATCCAAACAAATAAGGATTTTTTGGAGGGAGAAAATGATAAGGCTCGGTCCGAGGTTTTCGCAGCGGAGGAGAAATGTAGGCAGTCTGAAGCAGAGGTTAAGTGCCTTAAGCAAGTAGTGGGTGCATTGGTGGAGGCAAAGGAGGCAGCGGCAAAGGCATCTGAAGCTGAGAAGGTAGAAGTCATGAAGGAAATGGACAACCTTAAGAGGAAAATAGAGGAAATCCAGGCCAACAAGGATTCGGCGGAGAGTCAAAATCAGGAGCTTCGATCGAAGATTTTGACTGCTGAGCAGGAGCATTGTCTATTTGAAGCAGAGGTTAAGAGCCTCAAGATGGAATTGGGTTCAGTAGAGGAGGCCAAGGAGGTTCTTGCGAAGGAGTTTGATGCTGAGAAGGCAGAAATCCTGAAGGAAGTAGAGGATCTTAAGAGGAAGGTGATGGAATTCCAGGTCAACAAGGATTTGTTGGAGGGTGAAAATGACAAGCTTCGGTTGGAGGTTTTGACCGCAGAGCAGAAACGAAGTATGTCCGAAGCAGAGGCTAAGAGCCTTAAGATGGAATTGGGTGCATTAGTGGAGGCAAAGGAGGCGGCTGCAAAGGCATTTGACGTCGAGAAAGCAAAAATCATGAAGGAATTAAGGGATCTTAAGAGGAAGGTGGAGGAAATCCAAACCAAGAAGGATTTGGTGGAGGGAGAAAAGGATAAGCTTCGTTTGGAGATTTTAATAGCAGAGCAGAAACATGCCATGTCTGAATTAGATGTGAAACGCCTCAGGATGGACTTGGCTGCATTGGCAGAGGCGAAGGAGACAGCTGTGATGTCTTTTGACGCTGAGAAGGCCAAATTGATGAAGGAAGTAGAGAGCCTCAAGAGGAAGATAGAGGAAATCCACGCCAGCAAGGAAGCTGCTGAGGAAGCAGGGCGCAACAAAGATGCCGAGGCTGATAGGCTGAAGGATGAGCTGGTGAAGATCCGCATTTCTGTGTCACAGCTGCAAGCATCCTGTAACGAGCTTGATGCGAAGCATTCACGCCTGAATGATGAGAAGAATTCAGTCCAGAAAGCACTAGTGTCTGAGAAGGTTGAAGGTAACAAGCTGAAGCTAAAAATTGAAGAGCTCGAGAATTATGTTGCTGATAAGGATGGTGAGAATGGGAAACTAAAGGCGGCATTGGAGGAAAAGAAGAGTGAGATCGATGCCCTCAGCAAGGACAATGAGCTGCTACACCTCACAGTTGCTGAGGCACAGGAGAAGAATAAAGGTAGCATTTTATCATTCTTATCACCGTGCGGCTCCAAATAACTTGGTTGTAATGTGTTGCATTACTAATGCAATGGTGAATTGTTAGTATTATGCAATGAAATAAAAATTTCAATTTAAACTCTTGGCGAAGTTGTGAAGCGCGGTGGCACGGAAAACTTATGTATTTCGAACCCATTCAGCCCTCTTGGGCAAACTAATGTTGAAATGAAGCAGGTGGGGGATCCTCTCTCCCTCCGTTGAATTCTCAAAAAATAAAAATTTCAATTTTCTTTGTGATATGTGATGCCTTCATGTTACATTCATTGGGATGTCGTTTGTGGTGCCTCACATTTTTTGCACTTTGTTGAAAGTTAGGGGTATATATGGGCCTAGGGAATCTATGTCCACGACCCTAGGTGTAACCAAAAAATTCAAGTAACCTCAATTAGATTTTGTTGGCCTAGTCGAGCAGGCCCTAGTTACATCTGCAGGTTTGGTTGGCTCAGCAAACTGATGACACAAGGCCCTTTCTCAACTCATCTCGGTGGCTCATCTCTCCATCATTCACATGTTGCATCCAAATCCAAGCAAGCGGTAGCATGGACAACTAACATGCATAGGCAACTAACAAGCGGTAGCATGGACAACTAACAAGCATAAGATAACAAGCAAGGTAACCAATTTATGGCTGGGGCCAAACAGCACCGCCTTCACCGACAATGCATCGACAACCTCTCCATGGTTCCACCTTTGGGCTCTCGCATATTGCATTGAGAGCACACATGTATGGTGCACAACTCACCACACAGCAGCCAACATCCCATAAATTGGTTACCTTGATGTCAAAAATTTCGATGGGTAAATCCCCATTTCTTAATTCTATTTTATTTGCATATATATTGCATGTCCATTTATAAAATATCCAACTTGTAGGTGTAACTTTAGATTCACATGCTATTTTTTATGAATGTTTAAGAGGCTAGGATGAATCACATCGTCATTAGATAGATCTTTTTTTCACTTTCATGCTAAATGTTTTCATCAAATTTTATGTTCAATTAAGTGTGAATTCAAATATCATACAGATAATGCACTGTATACTATACGTTTCTTATTATCTCCATTGGTGTTTGACTTGGTGCAGCAGGTGGTTTTGGTGTTTAAATGTTGGACCTAGGCATGAGAACTTCATGAGCTCCATAACTGGTAAAAGTGCGACCTTAAGTATTAGTATTACTCAACAAAGAAATGCACTCATTAGTAATGGCAACAATCGAAATGTTTCTAGTGAGAAATAGTTAGGATTTGCCATGTTTTATAAGGTTTAATCTTTTGGTGGTGTTTGGGTAGGCTCTGGGTTCGGGATAGGGATATGTGATGGGTTATAATATAGGTGGGTTTGGTTCGGATATGGTAATTTAACAATTTTCCTTGTTTGGTCTTTGTTGGGTTTGGTTTTGGGATATAACATTTGTTACCAAAATACCCCTCACAAAACAAATGAAAAATCATTTGTGCAAGGTAGCTTCTAAGCATAAACGATTCGAGATATGAAGATTCCTCCTGCTTAGTTATTGCTCCTCAATTGGATAGACAATCTATAGCTGCAAGCAAAGAGAAAAGAAAAGGAGGGGAGTTAAAAGGTAAAATGGAGGAATAAGACAAATCCATAGTCAAAGGAACCAACAAACATCAATCGAACATATTGTAGATCAACCAAGTGCCTTGGCATCTTGCCCAAAGCAGACTTGGGAAACCAAGCACTGTTGTAGAGATAGATGCCGGTGACTTGGATCTATAGGGATGAAAGTGACACAAATAATCCTCCGATTTGATCCGAACCCGAATTTTGAGGATATAGAGAATGTAACATCCCAGATGTTAAAAAACAGTTAAAACTTGATCATGTGCATCATGAAGCATAATCAACAAGCATTAAGGCATAAATGCATTCATATATCAAGTAATGTTCCATTAATGCATTTTATGTTTCAATAAGAGCATGTCCATGTTGCACATGTGATGTTTCATGTGTTGCATAAAGTGATGTTTCATTTATAGCTTTGCTATGTTGCATATATAGTGTTTCATATGTTGCAATTCCTATGTTTCATATGTTGCATGAAATGTTGTCATAAATATCAATTAAGGTTCTTTGTGAATTTATATATGAGATTTTTCTTAAAACAATTAAAATTTGGTTAATATAAACTTTGTAGTTCAAAGTATGCTCTTTCATGTAGAATCAATATGTGATGATGTTTCCAAGTTAAACATGTTTAAAATTGACCTCCAAAAGTTGAATTAATGCTGACTACACAGTCATTTTTATGGCCAAGTCCCTGGAAACCAGTTAATAAGTTCAATCTTTGGAGATTTATCAAACGAAATTTCATAAATAAAACTTGTCTAAACTTTGTTCAAATTGTTTGGTGCTATGTTTGATCTATGATAATGTGTAATTAGTTGATATGTTTGATAACTGGTTGATCACTAATTGATTGCTCAAAGTTGCTAACTGAAACAGTTTCAAACCCTAACTGAAAAGTTCAGAGTTGCAGTTTCAATCTACCTTTGATCTCTAGCTTAGATCTTCTAATCCAGTTAGATTTAGAGGTTGGGGCTAAAAGCAATGTTAGAGATCACAACAAGATAAGAAACTTTTATTTTTGGGAAACTTTTATTTTTTTAGATCATTGAGTTGTTATGTGGATTCCGGAGAAAATGGAACGAGAAGAGGGTCTGTCAGACTGCTACAGTTCCATCACCGGTAACAACCTGCCGGCCTGCCTGTCGCCGCCACCGCCGAACATGCAGGTGTCTCTCCTGACACGTCGCAAGCAGTTGCTGTCCATCCTCGACGTTTCGCCCGCGTCCTTATCTCGCCGAGCCAGCCACCGTCATCATTTTCTCTTCTTCCAGCGCTGTCGCTAAGCACCCCATCGCCGAAAAAATTGGCCACTGCCTTCGCACCTCTGCCCAATTACTCGCAGCTCCAGCTCCGCCTTATCCTCACGCATCACCTGAGCCCACTCGCGCCAGTCCGCTCAACCGAAATCACCCTTGGCGCCGTTTTGCCACCACAGGCGTGCCGCCATCACCGCCGCGAGTACCTCGCCATGGCCAACTCACTCCAGAGCAGCTCCCGCTCTCTCTCTTCGTGTTTCGGGTTCCTTGCTATGCCGCGATGCTCATTGGCTTTCCCTTTTAATCTCTACCGCACATGTTCCATCGGAACGCCGCCGTGTCCGTCGGTTCACGCCGCTGCCATCGCCTCCGACGCCGGTCACCTAGCTCCGCTGCGATCCCGTCCCAACCAGTAGCCATTCTTGAGTCTGTGGTGAGACCCTGATGCTAACGCTGCCATCCATTTAACCTCTACCGCGTCGTAGTGATCGGAGCGCCATCACGCCAGCGTGCTTAGCTCCGCCGAGCCGCCATTGTCGCAGGTAGCCACGCTGCTAACCTTAACGCGCCCAACAGACCCCTTGGGCGTGCTCGCGTGATTGAGGCAGATGCACCGGTGACCTTTGCGTCGCTGGAGATCTCGCCGTAAGTCGCTGACGCCACGCCGGAGATCCGCCGCACCACCATGGCTGCCGGCGAGCACCCGCCGGTCAACGCCGTGCACCCGTGGCTGCACGTGGGAGCATTGTGCGGTTGACTGGGGTCCCGCCTGTCAGTCATAGAGGCTGGCAGGGGCTGAGTGACAAACGGTTTTCAATGTTTTTGATTATTAGAAAATGCTAATTAAGTGATGATTCTTGTTTCATTCATAGTTAAATAATTAGCAGTGATAAAATTATGAATTTTTTTGTGTCTGATTGTTATCATGTACTCTACCTACGAAAAGTATGAAATAAACATTTTCAGTAATATTGTTATGCTTTAAAATTACCTCTTTTAATTAATAAATGTACCTTGCATGATTTTTATACCTAAAAATATAAACCCTTTAATCATGAAACTTTTTTGTGTAAATATTATGTGCATAGACCTACCTTCACAAAAAGTTTGGTACTGTTTTGACTTATGTAACTTGGTTAATTAATTTAAGTATGTTTAAATGCCTTTTATGGATTAATAAAAATAACAAATGATTTCTATAAATCCTTAAATAAATTTGATGTGATTTTGGATTTGATTGTGGACCTTGGAACACCAAACCCCTGCTATTCCTTGGCAACTTAATTCCTTTCATGATGTGGTCATAATTAACTTGTTAGTTAATAAATAAAATAGTTTACTCAATTGACTAGTTAGTAAATACATGTGTTTAGGTCATGTAATGATCCTTGTTTGCTCTCATGGTTGATCTTGTGTAATGTTAGTTAAATACCTTGCCTTGCTTGATTAGTATAATATAATAAGTGTTGTTGTCATGTTAATAACTAATTAACTTAATAGTTAATTAACTAAAATGCTTTTATGCTAATGACCCTACTTCTTTGGTGAAGGAAAGTTGTACTCAACTTCCTTAACTTTGTTTATCTTCTGTTATGCACTTGAATGCTTCTCATCGTGCATCATGCATTATGTCATGTAGTCAATCATATTAAGCAAAGCATCATTTATTATGTGTAGTGTACGAGAGTGAGAAGATTCGTGTTGATCAAGTCTCGGAGAACGTCCATCCACCAGCGGTGTTGGTGCCAAGTCCAACTACTAGATCTCTCTGTGGAACTAACCTTCTCTGCAATGTAGGCAAGCCCCAGAGCATAAACCCTTCTCTAGTATTTACAAATCTTTATTACACTTTAAGTCTTGCGAGATGTGCATTAAGTGATTAGGAGTTGGTCGAATGATGCTTTCATCGTTCGCGAGAAATAGGTTAACCTTGGCTCTACTTTTGGGTCGTGTGAATACTATGATAATGCTAAATTGAGACCGGACGGGACTTGGTGTTATGGGTTCATGGGTACACAGGTTCGCCTGGTCGTGCTCATCCTTAGTATTACGGGATCATTCAGATCTGTGGAACTTGCATGTATATGCAACATTAAGATCTGCTTTTGCAACATCCAGATAAAACTCTTGCAACATTCATCTGGAACAGATGAAATATTTGGAACATACACTTGAAACATACGTGTATAGCCATTACAACATGTGCAACATCATAATCTACTTTTGCAACATCTATATACAACACTTGCAACATACTTATGAAACATCTAAAACACTTGAAACATACTATTGCAACATGAATTTTAAGCGTAGCATCTACTTGCTGCTTGGACGAATGGAGGCTCATCGACGCGGAGTGGTGCAGAGGTCGCCGGTGTGGAGCTCGTCGATGGCATGGACCTCAGCAAGGGCAGGGGCAGGTGGATGGAGCACAACCACGATGGGAGGTGCGAGTCTAGGCGAGGGCACGTGGCGCGGGCGGGGCTGTGGAACTTGCATGTGTTTTCAGGTGCTGTGTGGAACTAACCTTCTCTACAACACAGGCAAGCCT
This sequence comes from Miscanthus floridulus, assembly GCF_019320115.1. Lineage (NCBI taxonomy): Eukaryota > Viridiplantae > Streptophyta > Magnoliopsida > Poales > Poaceae > Miscanthus > Miscanthus floridulus. Next base: position 81,018,492 of record NC_089593.1, on the reverse strand, counting down.
CAGAGCATAAACCCTTCTCTAGTATTTACATATCTTTATTACACGTTAAGTCTTGTGAGATGTGCATTAAGTAATTAGGAGTTGGTCAAATACCGTTGCTGCATGATTACCTTGAAAATTACGTATCCTTAGTTATACCTTGCTAGTATGAATAGGTCGATATCTCTAGTGCTTAGTAGTGCTTAGACTTTGGTAGAAATCGAATGATGGTTTCATTGTTCGTGGGAAATAGGTTTTACCTTGCTCTTCTTGACTCTATTTATGGGTCAGGAGAATACCACGATGATAATGTTAAATTAAGAATGGGTGGGACTAGTTGTTAAGGTAAGCTGGGCAGACAGGTTCGCCTGGTCGTGCCCGTCCTGCCTGTGTCAGTTAAGGACCGTTCGTTTTTGGCCCTTGGATCAAGATTTTTGCAAGTACTGGCCACATACTCCGGTAAACCTAATACCTCGGCTATTCTATTATGCGAAAAGACAACCGCACACTAGGAGTGGGAGATGGTGAGAATAGCGTGTACCCATCCTGTGGATCCGTCCAAGATGGCGTAGGGAGGTGGAGTACTATATTCTCGGGTAGTGCGGACCGGTTCATGTTTTGGAGGATCTGAGTGAAGGTTGATATGTGTAGGTCTAGGACATGCATATGTCATGTGGTAAGGAAACTCCAGCTTTCCCTAATCGATTCGAATTGTCGTTTGCTCTACAGTAACAGGAGACTTGATCCTCGCACCATCATCGTAGTTAATCAATGAAACATGGTTACTGATGGATATGAGATGATATAAATTGAGATGAGACGAGAAGCTTAATGAAGTGATTGATATAGAATAATTGCAAATTGGATACTGCTAATGAATTAATGCTTAGCTAAAACATTGAAAGTAAGGATCCACTGGTAGTAAGCTTTTGTGTAAAATTTATTCTTGCTTCAAACTTGCCTTTCAGCCTGCATGCCCTTGAAGTCTTTTCTTTTGGTCGGGTAAGACTTGTTGAGTACCCTCAAGTACTCAGGGTTTGTTTACCCCTGTTGCAGGATTTGGCTTGAGCTGCTAATCGAGGTCATGTCGGTGGGCTCGACATGATCTGGGCATCTCTTCTACCTTAGGTGTTCTACCTAAGCTGCTTCTGTAGTACTACTCACCTTTTGGAACTTAAGTTAAGTTTATACTTTAACATGTTTTCTAAACTATTGTTATAAGTCTTCCGCACTCCAATGTAAGTTAGTTTTGTACCAAATGTTATAATGTTGTGGTAACTCCATGTTGATCCTGTATGAGTTGTAAAATGTGGATGATTCGGGGTTCCCTGAGGACACCCGATAGACTACCTAAGTTATGTAGCTCTCGTGTGTAGCAGTTAGAGGTCTTTCGGACAATAACAGGTGCACGTGGGCCATATAATTTCGATGGTTCTGCCACAGTGATCCTTACTTTCAATGTTGTAGCTCAAGTTAAGTCATTATCAGTCTCTAGTTTGCACCTGATCTAAATCAACCACTTCCTTAATCATGACATTTCATGATCATCTGTACTATTGTTTCAATTTATTAACTACGATGTAAGTCAGAGGATCGGGTCTCCATCTCCGAGAAGCATGGTGATTCGAATCGATTTGGCCCAGCCAGGGTTCCTTACCACACAACATTTGTAGGTCTAGGTCTAGACCCGAACCTACATATATCAACCCTCACTCGAATCCTCCACACGTGAATCGATCTATGCTACCTGAGAGCATAGTACTCCACCTCCCTATGCCACTCCTAGTGGATCCATAGGATGTGTACACGCTACTCTCTCCATCTCCCACACCAGGTGCGCAGTTGTTTTTTCACATAATGGAATAGCCGAGGTATCAGGCTTACCAGAGTATGTGGCCAGTACTACAAGGTCCTGACCACATGGTGGCCTACAATGGTACGGTCCTCAACTAACACAGATAGGGCAAGTATGATAGGCATCCCTATTGACTTAACCACCATAAACAACATCGATGCCCCGTCTGGTCTCAATTTTAAACACATTCATTATACAAACTCTCAGGCAAATCCTGAGGAAGCAACCATTACGAATGATGAAATCACCATTTGACTCTTAACCACTACGCAAGACTAAGCATAACTAATTTATCATACTAAACAGGTTGTCAAGGAATGGTGTTTAAGGAATCAAGGTAGATAATGCAGCAATAGGTATACACTCAACTCCTAACTTTCTTAATGCAACAAGTAAAAGACGTATGTGAGAAACATTTATAAAAGCACAAGGAATTGTTCATATGCTCTGGGGCTTGCTTGCGTTGTCGGGGTTGTCAGATATGTTAGGAAAACCCCCACTCTCCAACCCAACTGCTTCTGAGTGAAAACCTGCCTCAGAAGCCTGCTCGACTATCGGATCACCACTCTCATTCACTAAACGTAAATAAAGATGCATGCTTTAGCATGATGATGCATAACACATGGATAAAGAAACATGGATTAAGATGGCTTAAACAAGGTTAATTGCTTGAATATAACTTTCCTTCTCTACACAATTAATTAGTTATTCACTAAACAAAGTTGTCATTTATTATCAATAAGTTAATCATGAAAACACATTTATGTAAAGGAATTTCCAAGGAACAATAAGATGTTAGTGTTCCAAGGTCCACAATCAACCCCAAAGTACATTAAATTTATTTTAATGATTTAAGGAAATCTTTTTTATATTTCTATTAATTCATAAATGGCATCCTAATTAAGTGAGCAATTTATTGTTATCAAAACAGAACCAAACTTTTTGTGAAGGTTGATTTTATCATGTAAAGCATATACACAGAGTTTCATGATTTTTGGATAATTATTTTAATCTATAAAAATCATGGAAGATTCATTTATTAATTAAAAGAGGTAATTTTTAGACCTAACAAAAGTATTAATTTTCACCATCTCATATTTTCCATGATTAAGTACATGATAACAAGCTTACACAAAAATTTTCATAATTTTATCAACTTTATTTATTTAGTTATGAGTTAATCAAGTTTCAGCTCATTTTAACATTTTATAAAAAACCAAAAAGGATAAAATCCTTTTCTCACTCTCTCTCTCACCTTCTCTGACAGACATGAGGGTCTCGACCCGCGCCCACATTGACCGCGACCACGGCACCATTGACCGGCAAGTATCTTGCCGATGACGAGACCTACCCTGTCAGACTCCCCTTGCTCTCGCGCACCTTCTGGACCTATCCGTTGAACCTATACTGTACGGCGATTAATGGGGACGGGGATCCCGATCTTCTGTCAGGTGATGGTAACTATCGTTGTGGCGGAGAATGACACACCGATCTAGCTTTAGATCGAAAGATCGAACCCTGCAATCTTAGCACCACAGCTCCTCTGGTTATCAACCAAGTCACGGACCAGGTTGACCTCGCTAAGAAGGCTAATTCTTGCATGCGCAATGAAGAATACAAGCAAGAACAAGAAAGAACACAACCAAATTGCAGATGAATGATTATCTCACGAAGTTGGGGTCTCATAAACCAATGAACGGTGAAACTGTTCTTCACAGAATAATCTAAGCAAAACCCAAACCCTAATGACGGCGGCAGCATATGATTATAAAGGTCTTAGGGTCGTCACCTACCCTGGACGCGCCCCCTAATGGGCCCAAACACGATACACGGCCCAACAGACCAAAAGAAGGTGTCGTAGCACCCTGGCTGATTCTGGACGCTGACTTGTTTTGACGATTCCCGTTGATTCCGAAGAGGTTTTGACGTGAAACCACTTGGATTGGCTTCCTTATCAAATTATCTTTCCATCCATATGTCGATCATCGAAAACGGAGTCCGGATGCATCCTGGGTGACCAATTTAATGCAGACTGAGGACATCACTTCTTCAGAGGTACCCGCTGATCCTTCAATCGTCATGCAAGGTCCAATGACCCGGGCTCAAAAGCGACAACTCAATTTAGAGGTTAGCTCGTTCTTAAGCGATACTTTTCATACTTTTGAGAATAGACTACTACATAATGATGTTATCTTGCTTAGGAACATTGGAGAGGGTCATGAAGGACTTAGAGGAAGTGGTGGAGGTGATGATGGCCAGCAAGGGTGTCCAAGTCAAGAAGGAGGCCCGAGGCTAATTTGGTTTGAGTCCCCGAGGTGGAGGCCCAAAGCAACTCAAGTTCGAGTCTGCCTCGGCCTCCAGGACTAGTCTGCCTTAAACTGGTCACCCAGGATGCATCCGGACTCCCTTTTCGATGATCCACATATGGATGGAAAGATAATTTGATAAGGAAGCCAATTCAAGTGGTTTCACATCAAAAGCTCTTCGGAATCAATGGGAATCGTCGAAACAAGTAAGCATCCAGAATCTGCCAGGGTGCTGCGACACCTTCTTTTGGTCCGTTGGACCGTGTATCGTGTTTGGGCCCATTAGGGGGCGCGTCCAGGGTAGGTGATGACCCTAAGACCTTTATAATCATATGCCGCTGCCATCATTAGGGTTTGGGTTTTGCTTAGATTATTCTATCAAGAACAGTTTCACCGTTCATCGGTTTGTGAGACCCCAACTTTGTGAGATAATCATTCATCTGCAATTTGGTTGTGTTCTTTCTTGTTCTTGCTTGTGTTCTTCATTGCGTAGGCAAGGATTAGCCTTCTTGGCGAGGTCAACCTAGTCTGTGACTTGGTTGATAACCAGTGGAGCTGTGGTGCTAAGATTGCAGGGTTCGATCTTTCGATCTGAAGCCGGATCGGCGTGTCATTCTCTGCCACCACGATAGTTACCATCACCTGATGGAAGATCGGGATCCCCGTCCCCATTAAGTGGTAATCAGAGCTAAGGTATACCGTTAGGTTCACTTTAATTCCCTAGTTTTGAGTGTTTCGCATTCGTCCTATAGTCCAGTGCCATACTCGTTTTTCCTGTCCTAGAACCTTCCGCGCCATAGCCTTTGCATATTTTAGTTTCAGAGTCCGTCATGTTAAGTTTGTGTCCTGGTCAAGGTCCTGTTGCTGGTTAGTTCATGTTAGAGTCCAGTTCGTGTGTTTTCCTCCATCGTTTCCATCAAATCTTTGCTGTTGTGACCAGTTTTGCGCACATTGTTCCCGTTTTGTTCTCTAATTCGAAGCCAATTTTTAAAACTGGTCTAGTTTTCGCAAACGAACTCTGATTTCGACGTTCCATATATCAAAATCGATCAGAAAAAAATTTCGGATCCGTCCATCCCCAGCAAAGCTGGGGTTCGAAAATTTTAAATTGGTCAAAAAGTGGTCACAAGATCCTCTTTTTGTGATCACAAGGTTTGTGTTGATTTTGAGCAAGTTTTCTGAAATTTCCACAGGCCAAGTCTTTCACTTGTTTACGCTCATATTTTTTGTGGTTACTTCTTTTGTGCTCCTAAGTAAAGGAAAATATCAAAAAATAAAATTGAAAAGTCAAAATTTCCCAAAAAAACAATAACAGCCTAAAAAATAGAAAAAAAGAGAGGGGCAAAAGAGGAACAATATCTAGAGGAGCACATAGAGAAGACCAAAGTGAGCTGTGTTTGCGTGTGCTGTCTAGTTCTGTGTTTGTGTTGCTATTTCCATCCACCATACTTGTTTTCCATACACCTGTCACCTTGCTATCCACCATACTTTTGTCACACACCTGGTACTTGGAACATTTTAGTCCAGCAACGAGAACAAGTACTTTGGACTATAATTCAGCATTACTTTCTGTTACTGACTTGTGTGCTAGATATACATATTACTCTTTGTGTGCCTTCCAATCTCCACAAACTCTTCAGATCAGTACAGACAAAGGGCCTTGCAATCTCGGTACCACTGCCTCACAGGTATCACGAACCAGCCGCTGGTTGTACCGCCCACTGCTTGTGTTGGTAAGAACTTTGTAAGAGCTTGGTAAGACGCTTCTATTTGCTGTGAAAAGTGACACCACTACAGCCACATAGTCATTTGGTAGGGATAACTTTCACCTATTTGTTCCTGTTTTTGTGTTTTCAATGGCAGGAGGTGAACAGACTGGAGATAACAATCCTAAGGGTTTCAGCCAAGAGCAACTACAAGCTGTTGTAGAGGATGCCCAAAAAAGGATGAATGAGGCCATCAGGAAGGCCGTCACTGACGCACTCATTGAACTTAACATTGGCAATAGCATGGAGAGATTGGACAAGCAAAATTCCACGCTAACCGACAAGGTTACTGAGTTGGAAACCTTTATGGCGGGCAACAACGACGTCTCCGACAGCAACACCGATGGTCAAGACACGGTGTATGATGCCAACAGGAACATAGGTCGAGCAGCTTTCCGACAAGAGAGATTATGACAACATCTTCGCCGCAACACGACAGGTATGGGTGGTGTCCACCACCACCACCGTCAAGGTAATAATCACCGTGTGCCCGATGATCCTTATGCTAAAATTAAGTTCACAATACCATCTTTTTCGGGTCATTATGATGCTGAGGGATATCTTGATTGGGAGATGATGGTAGAACAAAAGTTTAGTGCCCACCTTGTACCTGAGCAGCATAGAGTTAGACAAGCTACTAGTGAGTTTAAGGATTTTGCTATTATTTGGTGGAATGGGCTAGCTGCATAGAATGCTTTACCTGGTACGTGGGAAGAACTTAAGGTAGCTATGCGTGATCGTTTTGTTCCTCCTTATCATAAAGACTTGCGTAAGAAATTGATGCGTTTAGAAAAAGGAGATAAATCTATATAGGATTACTATGGTGAGCTCCAAAAGGGATTGATGCGCTGTAGTGTTGTGGAGGGAAACGAAGATGCCATTTGTCATTTTTATTCGGGTTTGAGGCGTGAGATTCAGGACATTGTTGATTATAAAGAATTTAACACTGTCAACCAGTTGTTTTAGTTTGTTATGCTTGCAGAAAAGGAATTGCAGGGGCGTGAACAGCAGGGCAAGAGCAAGGTCAGCACTAGCACATACACGCCACGCTCGGCACCATCTACGAGGCTGACCAAGCCAACCACTTTTTGGGCGCCTCCACCAGCGAGCAAGCGACCAGTAGCCTCTAGAGTTTCCGCTACACCTAAGGCACCTCCCGCACGACCTTCAGATTCAGGTAAAAATTCTTTGCAGGTGCCTACCAAGAGTTCCTCATCCGTTGCATCGACGGGATGCACTTCGGGTATTCAGTGCCACCACTGCCATGGCATTGGCCATGTGTAGAAGGACTGCCCAAGTCAGCAGGCATATATTGCTACAGAAGATGGTTACATCAGCACCTTTGACATTGAGGATGAAGAAGACCAAGATGCAGATGAGGACGATGGCGAAGTCCTTGGTGACGAGGCCACGGTGTCCTATAGGAGCATCATTGTACAGCGGCTACTCAGCTCACAAGTCCAGCAACCTAAGATGCTACAACGCCATAACTTGTTCAAGATTTTATTCGTCATCAGCGACCGTCGAGCATGTGTCATTATTGATGGAGGTAGCTGCAACAATTTGGTGAGTTCTAATTTGGTCAAGAAGCTTGGCTTGACCACACACCCACACCCATGTCCATACCATATCCAGTGGCTAAATGATTCTGGTAAAGCAAGGGTAACACAAACTTGTAGAGTTTCATTTTCCATTGGTTCTTATGCTGATTCTGTTGATTGTAATGTGGTACCTATGCAAGCTTGTTCACTCTTATTGGGTCATCCTTGGGAACATGATAATGATGCTACACACCATGGTAGAAGTAATAAATACACTTTTGTGCATAAAGGAAAGAAAATTACTTTGGTACCTTTGACCCCTGCTCAAATTGTACAAACTGATAGAGAACGTGCTACTAGTTTGAATGATGTTCAATCTAAAAATCAGCAAGTTGCTAATTCTATTTTCCCACCTAAAAAGGATAAGTCTACATCTATTTCTAAGCCTGAGGGGATTAAATTGAAGGGTGGTGTTATGCTTGCAACAAAATGTAACTTTGCTGAAATTTCTGATGATGATATTTGCTATGCTTTGGTATGCAAACGAGCTATGTTTTCGCTTGATGATATTGTTAGCTCGGTACCTCCTACTGTCACTAACCTTTTGCAGGAGTATGAGGACATTTTTCCAGCTGAGATACACCTGGGGCTGCCACCTATGAGAGGAATAGAGCATCAAATTGATTTGATTCTGGGAGCAACCTTGCCCAACCGTGCTGCCTATCGAACCAATCCTGAGGAGACTAAGGAAATTCATCGGCAAGTCCAAGACCTTTGGGACCATGGGTATGTACGTGAAAGCCTTAGTCCTTATGCCATTCCTGTACTTTTGGTTCCTAAGAAAGATGGAACTTGGTGTATGTGTGTTGATTGTAGAGCCATCAATAATATTACTATTCGGTATCGTCATCCTATTCCTAGGCTAGACAACATGCTTGATGAGTTGTGTGGTTCTATAATTTTCACTAAGATTGACTTGTGAAGTGGCTACCACTAGATTAGAATGAAACTTGGAGATGAATGGAAAACTGCGTTTAAAACCAAATTCGGGTTGTATGAGTGGTTAGTTATGCCTTTTGGTTTGACAAATGCACCTAGCACTTTCAAGCGCTTAATGAATGAGATTTTAATAGTTTTTATTGGTCATTTTGTGGTAGTTTACTTTGATGATATATTGATTTACAACAAGTCTTTTGATGAACATATGGATCACTTACGTGCTGTTTTTAATGCTTTACGTGATGCACGTTTATTTGGTAACCTTGAGAAGTGCATCTTTTGCACGGATCGAGTTTCTTTTATTGGCTATGTTGTAACTCCACAGGGAATTGAGGTGGATGAGATGAAAATTGAAGCCATAAAGAGCTGGCCGGTTCCCCAAACCGTTACACAGGTGAGGAGTTTTCTTGGTCTTGCAGGATTCTACCGCCGCTTCGTCAAAGATTTCAGCACCATTGCTGCCCCGTTGCATGAGTTGACGAAGAAAGGAGTGGTGTTCCATTGGGGAAAGGCACATGAGGAGTCCTTTGACACTTTGAAGGACAAGCTTACACACGCACCATTGCTGCAACTTCCAAACTTTGGTAAGACTTTTGAGCTAGAATGTGATGCTAGTGGAGTTGGCATTGGAGGTGTTTTGATGCAAGATGGTAAACCCATTGCTTACTTTAGTGAAAAATTGCATGGCCCTATTCTTAATTATTCCATGTATGATAAGGAATTGTATGCACTTGTTCGTTCTTTAGAGACGTGGCGCCATTATTTGTGGCCTAAAGAATTTGTTATTCATTCTGATCATGAATCGCTTAAGTATCTTCGCTCTCAAAATAATCTGAATCATAGGCATGCTAAATGGGTTGAATTTATTGAATCTTTTTCTTATATTATCAAACACAAGAAAGGGAAGGATAATGTGATTGTTGATGCTTTGTCTAGAAGATATACATTGCTGTCCCAACTTGATTGTCGGATTTTTGGTCTTCAATCAATAAAAGAACAATATGTGCTTGATCCTGATTTTAAGGACGTGTTGCTTAATTGTAGAGAGGGACGTGCATGGAATAAGTTTATGATCAATGATGGGTTTTTGTTTAGAGCTAATCGCCTATGTATTCTAGTTGGTTTCGTTCGTCTTTTGTTGTTGCAGGAGGCACATGGAGGCGGATTGATGGGACATTTTGGTGCCAAGAAGACGGAGGAGGTGCTATCTACACACTTCTTTTGGCCAAGGATGAGGCGAGATGTAGAGTGGTACGTGGCTCGGTGTGCCACATGTCAAAAAGCTAAGTCGCGGTTGAACCCACATGGTTTGTATATGCCTCTTCCTGTTCCTTCTACTCCTTGGGCTAATATATCTATGGATTTTGTGTTGGGTTTGCCAAGGACTAAGAGGGGGAGGGATAGTATTTTTGTGGTGGTTGATCATTTTTCTAAGATGGCACATTTTATTCCTTGTCATAAGAGTGACGATGCTGTTCATATTGCTGACCTTTTCTTTCAAGAAATCGTTCGCTTGCATGGTATGCCTTCTACTATTGTTTCAGATCGCGACGCAAAATTCTTGAGTCATTTTTGGCGCACGTTGTGGAATAAATTGGGGACCAAGCTGCTGTTTTCTACAACATGTCATCCCAAACTGATGGGCAAACTGAGGTTATGAATTGAACATTGTCCACCATGTTGAGAGCAATTTTGAAGCACAATTTGAGGATGTGGGAAGAGTGTTTGCCGTATGTGGAGTTTGCATATAACAGGGTGGAACATTCCACCACCAAGGTAAGTCCTTTTCAGGTAGTGTATGGTTTTAACCCCCGTGCTACTATTAATCTTTTGCCTTTACCTACCACTGAGAGAATACATAGTGATGCTAGATAGCGTGCTGATTTTATTCATAAGTTGTTTGAAACAACTAAAGCAAATATTGAAAGCATGAATGAAAAGTATAGAATTGCTGGTAGTAAAGGTAGAAAAGAGATTAAACTTGAACCGGGTGATTTGGTTTGGTTACATTTAAGAAAATATAGATTTCCTGAGATGCGTAAGTCTAAATTAATGCCAAGAGCAGCTGGTCCTTATAAGATCATTGAGAAAATAAATGATAATGCCTACAAACTAGAATTGCCACCCGAGTTCGGGGTTAGTCCCACCTTTAACATTGTAGATTTGAAACCTTATTTGGGAGAAGAAGATGAGCTTGAGTCGAGGACAACTCTAATTCAAGAGGGGGAGGATGATGAGGACATCACTTCTTCAGAGGTACCCGCTGATCCTCCAATCATCATGCAAGGTCCAATGACCCAGGCTCGAAAGCGACAACTCAATTTAGAGGTTAGCTCGTTCTTAAGCGATACTTTTCATACTTTTGAGAATAGACTACTACCTAATGATGTTATCTTGCTTAGGAACATTGGAGAGGGTCATGAAGGACTTAGAGGAAGTGGTGGAGGTGATGATGGCCAGCAAGGGTGTCCAAGTCAAGAAGGAGGCCCGAAGCTAATTCGGTTCAAGTCCCCAAGGTGGAGGCCCAAAGCAACTCAAGTTCAAGTCTGCCTCAGCCTCCAGGACCAGTCTTGCTGGCCATCATCACCTCCACCACTTCCTCTAAGTCCTTCATGACCCTCTCCAATGTTCCTAAGCAAGATAACATCATTAGGTAGTAGTCTATTCTCAAAAGTATGAAAAGTATCGCTTAAGAACGAGCTAACCTCTAAATTGAGTTGTCGCTTTCGAGCCCGGGTCATTGGACCTTGCATGATGATTGGAGGATCAGCGGGTACCTCTGAAGAAGTGATGTCCTCATCAGCGATGAACACAATGGCAGCTCCGGCGGCTCAGTGGTGCTCCAACGCAGCAACGGTAAGCAACCACAGCGACTCCGGTGATGAAACTTGCTTCTACATGCCCTGCTCGACTGCGTGAACATGCACAGGGAGACGGTGGAACCTCTACCGCATGGCAGCATGCACACCAGCATCCATGGCGGCACGGTGGAACTCTGGTGAGGCGGCTATGTGCAACGGTGAGGTTCCTGGATGCGTGAAAGCCACCAGCATACTCAACTATCTTTTGCGCACACACCCGAGGGGTCTGTCGAGTGTGCATGGCTTTTCTACCCACGCGACCATGACCGCGGTGGCTTAGCAAGGCAAAGCACTCAGGCGCGGTGGAACTTCAGCAACTAGGGCATGGTAAAGCTTAAACCTATAGCTAGGTTAGCTTCAGGAGCTCACCGTGACTTCGGTGCTCCTCCTGGTTGAGACAGAGGTGAGGCGGAGCTGCACGGTCGGAGGCGAGGACGATGGCGACGACATGAACTCGCATCGCAGTGGCGTTCTGGTATGTCAGGACATTAGGGTGAAGCTTGTACATGAAACATCTCGGTGAGAGACTCATCAGAGCGACCTAACCACGGTGAGTTGGTCATGGCGACGCACAGTGAACGATAAGGAGGAAGACGTCATCGCACGGGCAGCTCAGACAGGTAGAGCTGGCATGGGTTGGCTCAATAGAAGCACAAGGTTGTGGCGGAGCTATGGATGTGATGAATTGAGCTAGGAGCGAATGAGGATGGCGAACATGACCGGCAGAGAGAAGGTGCTCAACGGCGGGGGTGGTGGAGCAGAGAGAAGGAAGAGGGAGAGGATGATGGCTTCGATGTGTTTATGAAGAGAAGGAGACACTGGAGAGCACTATAGCAGCTACTTGCCATGGCTAGCGCAAAGCAGCTGCGTGTCCCTGCACCGTTGAGCGGTGCGAGGGTGGTGGTAGCCTCCAGCGAGTAGGCAGCCTACCTGACTGTCAATGGAGCAAACGAACAGCCTGAACCCCAAACTTCCTCCCTTCTTTTCTCCAGATTTTGCACAACAACATGATCTTCTCTAGGAACAAAAATTGTTCAGCTACACGTCCACTCCAACTTTGCTTAAGAAAGTCTTCCATAATTCTTCTTAGATAAGGAGATCAAGCCTGAAGGGGACCATGATGCCTAAGAGGGGGGTGAATTAGGCAACTTCAAATTCTAACGCTAAACTATGGCCTCTTTTTCTACCCTTAGCAAAACCTAAGCAAAAGATAAACTATCTAAATATGCAACTACGGTTTTGCTAGTATGTTGCTATCTCTACCGCAAAACAAGTAATGTAAACAATGTAAATGCAGAAGCTAAAGAGCAAGGCAGAGATATGCAAACTCCTGTCGACGACTCTGGCATTTTACCAAGGTATTGAGAAGCACGCAAGCTTCCCCCAAGTCCTCGTTGGAGCCCCTCGCAAGAAATCCCTCGCAAGGGCCAAGCTCCAGATCGGGTAACTCTGTGGATTGCTCTAGGGCGTCCTCACATGCAAGCAGGTCTCTGGTTAAGCCACTCATGGCAAAGTCTCTCCCAGACCACTCCCCGCCATCTTCACTATCAAGCTTCTGGCCGAAACACCGTGGGCCTTGTTCCCTCCGGTACACGGTGGCGGCCACACCACAAACACGGTTGGTGTGATCTCGCAAGACTACAAGCCCCTCTGATGTACAACAATGGTGCACACAAGCACCGAGTGGTAAGAGGTATGCAAACCTCACTAAACACTAGGCCTAAACCTAGAGCAAGCACATAAGCAGTGGTCTAATCAACCTAAGCACTTCGCAAAGCACCTACGCTAATCACCTAATAAATCACTAAGCACTATGCAAGTGGAGATCACTAAAATGGTGTATCAACACCCTAGATATGTTTCCTCGGCTTCACTCTTATCAAATGGCCAGTTGGGGGTCTATTTATAAGCCCCACTGAGAAAATAGCCATTGGGGATGAAATCCTGCTTTTCTGCTACTGATAGAACGCTGCTGTCATCCTGACAGGACGCGTCCAGTCGTCCTGACTGCTAGAGCCATGATCAACTGATCGGACACTATTGGCATCTGGTCATATGCCACCGGACATGTCCGGTCGCAACTTCACCGCTTTGGAACCTCTATGTACTCGATAGGACATTGCAGTTCCTGCGTCAGGTCAATTAGCTGCCAGCGTTCGGTCAATGCTGAATGTGTTGCCGGGATGACGAACAGTGACATTGGTGTGTTCGGTCACTTTACTGTTCAGTGTCCGATCACTGCTGCTGATGCTTGCTACTGCCGAGCCTCTTGATCGGAGCGTCTGGTCGCTATAATACCAACGTCCGGTCACTACGTCCGGTCACCACTGTGAGCTCGTTTCTTCGTGATCTTGCGTTCGGCTTGGTTCCTATCTTTGTGCTTGGACTTTGCTTAATATCTTGGGTCTTCTCTTGTGCTTATATGGTCTTGCTTAAGGTGTTGATCATTGGATCATCACATCGCCTTCGTCCAAGTCACATCTTGCGCCCTATTGGACTACAAAACAATCACTTGCAAATTCATTAGTCCAATTTCGTTGTGTTGGTCATCAAACACCAAAATCCAAAGTAAATGGACCTAGGGTCCATTTTCCTTACAATCTCCCCCTTTTTGGTGATTGATGACAACACGACCAAAGCAAGCAAATAATAAAATTTTAGAATTTAAAAACTATCTACTTGGTAGGATGCAATGCAAAGGGCAAGGTTATATGATGCTAAAAAGGTACCACTTGTAAGACTAAAAGATACCAATTGATGATACCAATTGTAAAGCTAAAAGGTACAACATGTAAACATCTTTGAAAACTTATCTTGCCCTTGCAAATGTCCCCATGTGGCATTATGGATTTAAGCCTTGCTTTTGGTCCTATAAATTCTTCCCATTACATAGACTAATCCATAATCCACTATCCTCCCTTTCTCGAACCATTACCACTTATAGACCATTACCACTTGTAAGTTATTATGATCTTGCTTTTGGTCCTCTAAATTCTCCCCCTTTGGAATCAAACACCAAAAAGGAAGACATTAATAGAACAAGGGAGGGTCAAACTTTGTGATCCTTTGTATGTGGAGTGGAATAGGTCATAAAGTTTGACTCTCACATTACATAGACTAAGCTCCCCTAAATATATGCATACATATGATGGAGAATGTAGTTTATGCATAATTGGCAAATTAATGCTCAAGGGAGTTTAATCTATATAATGCATGGAGAAAGCATATAAATACCAAAGTGAAATCAACATGATGATATCGGTTTAGAAATACCATATGTGGAAACCAATTTGATTTCTACCACTTGCAATAGGTGGTGGATATTTGAAGTATGATGCTTAACTCTGGGGACTCCATTTTCCTTGCAATGAGACTACTACATACATGATAGGCTTGAAAAGGTGTTAGTCTTAAAGCATCCAACTTGTAGAGTAACCTTCCCCTATATTTGTGCACTCAAGTATGGAATACTTGTAGGAGACATGCACATTGATTTTAGAATCAAAAATACCAATTGAAAGATGATATCACATGAATGTGAGAATCATTTTCAAAAGTAATATTCAGGAGAAATTATCTACAATTTGGACTTTGGCACATATTAGATGAACAATTGTAAAGCAAGCTATGTGTTGTGCTCCTAAACAATTTAAACCATGTAGGTTTGCTCCAAGGGTTAAGAATGAAACCGAGCAAGCCTGCCATAAGATATACCTAGTGTATGCATGGCAAAAGATATAAGCATGCAAGTGCAAACCTAGGCATGAAAAGTAACTAGATGCTTAAAGATACCACTTGTAGGAAATTAAATTTAGTTACGTAACATGGGAAGGGGATTTTGGGTTCATAGTATTAACTAACCCACTTGGCAATTGACATTGTCCGTAATGATGCACCCCATGAAATGCACCCATACTTTGCCAAGTCTCCAAATTCCCCAAAGTCCATCAGACTTCTCACTTCCCTTTCGGGATCCAAACCTTCTTGGTGCTCTTCATGTTGGAAATGATCTCCTTTGGCACCCAAAAGCGTTTGATCCCATTGTTGGCTTGCTTGTTCACCTTGATGGCCACCACCATGTCGTTTTTCTTCTTCTTTAACAAGTATGGTGTGGAGGCCTTCTTGTCTACCTTGTTGGTGTAGGTGTTGGAGAGCTTGGTTGTTTGCTTTTTCTCTTTCTTCTGTGCTCCTCCCCATTCTTCACCTTGCACTCATAGGACTTGTGGCCTTCCTTATGGCACACGTAGCAAACCACAGTTTGTCCTTCATCAAGCTTCTTCACTCCCTTGACGGTGTTATCTTGATGAAGTTGGGCTTGCTTCGTCTTGCCTTTCACTTGAGTCAAGTCCTTGGTGAGGCGAGACACTTCTTGCTTGAGTTGCTCATTCTCCTTAGCAACCTCTTGTGTGCATGTATCTACAACAATTTTCTCAACACAAACTTGGTTGCACAAGGGTGAGTCTAAACATAAATCATTGCAATAAGTAGAGGCATCCTTTTTAGGCATGTTAAAGATAGAATTTTTCTTTTTAGATGCCTTGGTGAGGGTGGAACCAATGGCTTCAAGATTTGCAACATTATTAGTTAGCTCATCACAATGTTTGCACATGGTTTCCATTTTAGCAAGCAAACTTTTATAAGCATCTTGTGAGCTAGCTAACTTTTCTTTTAATTTTTCATTTTTCCTTATAAGTTGCTCATCATTGATTGTGCATGCATTTGTTGTTGCACTAGCCTCAAGTTGCTCAATTTTAGTAGATAGTTCAATATTGAGATTAGCAAAAGTCTCACATTGTTCAAGCAAGGTTTTATATGCTTCTTGTGAACTATCTAGCTTTTCTTTTAATTTTTCAAGCTTCTTTTGTTGACTAGTGCAAACTTTAGCATAGTTAAGATTTTGTTGCACAATTTCATCATAAGAAGGTATTTGATCATCACTATCACTCTCACTAGAGGATGAGCTTTCGTTACCTCGTGCCATAAGGCACACACGAGAAGACCTTGATGATGAGTGCTTGTGCCCTCGCCTCTTGTGATGGTCTTCTTCTTCACTTGAAGAATCATCCCATGACCTTATTGATGTGAGGGCTTTGTCCTTGCATGCCTTCTTCTTTGTCTTGGGTGTGGGCTTGTTCGGACAAACTTCCACAAGGTGCCCCAACTCGCCGCATCCATAGCATCCTCTCTTTCTTTGCTCATTTCTTTGATTGGTGAAGATGATATCTTGAATTTGGATGGGCACACCCTTGACATTGAGCCTTTTGGATCATCTTCTCCACCTTGTTGATAAGTTTGATTGATTCTTCATCAAGGTCGGAGGTGGAGGAGGAAGATTGATCATCATCACTTGAATCTTCATCATCATCCTCATCTTCTTCTTCATTTTCACTTGAGGAGCTTGAGCTTGAGCTTATCTCAACTTGCTTGCCCTTCACCTTCTTTTTCTCACTATATGTGAGAGCTTTGCCTTTGTTTGATGAAGAGGCTTCTTCTTGACCCATCTTGCATGACAGTTTGAATGCCACTATCTTGCCAATGACTATGGCCGGGGTCATGGTGCTCAAGTCCTCCATGTTGTGAAGGATGGTGATGATGCTTGCATATTTCTTTTGTAGTAGCACGGAGATGATCTTCCTCACAATGTCTGCATCATCTAGCTTTGTTAATCCTATTGAATGGAGATCATTGATAATTAGATTCAAACGAGAATACATATCATGAACAAGCTCATCATCATTCATTTCAACAGAATCATAATTTTGCTTAGCTAGACAATGTTTTTGCTCACGGACATTACTTGTGCCATCATGGAGCTCTTGGAGTGTTAACCAAATTTCATGTGCCCTATTTAAGCTGAACACTTAGTTAAACACATCCATGATAAAAGATTCAAACAAGCAATTCTTAGCTCTAGCATTGAATTGAATTTCTTTTTCTTCACTCTTTGTGGGTTTATCGAGATTCTTAATGGGTTTCATCTCATCATGAGTGATTCTCCAAACACCCAAATCTACTGCCTCAAGATGATAAGTCATTCTAGCTTTATAGTAAGGGAAGTTAGTGCTGTCAAAGTGTGAAGGCCTAGAGGTATCCATCCCAACCACTCTAAATAGCATCGGCTCAACGGCAGTTAAGCCAAAGGTCCAAATTGAGCCAACCTTCTCTGATACCACTTGAAGGGGACCATGACGCCTAAGGGGTGGGGTGAATTAGGCAACTTAAAATTCTAACTCTAAACTATGGCCTCTTTTTCTACTCTTAGCGAAACCTAAGCAAAAGATAAACTATCTAAATGTGCAACTACGGTTTTGCTAGTGTGTTGCTAACTCTACCACAAAGGAGTAATGTAAACAATGTAAATGCGGAAGCTAAAGAGCAAGGTAGAGATATGCAAACTCTCATCGATGACTCCAGTATTTTTACTGAGGTATCGAGAAGCGCACAAGCTTCCCCCTACTCCTTGTTGGAGCCCCTTGCAAGGAATCCCTCGCAAGGGCCAAGCCAAGTGCAAGTGGGTCTCTAGTTAAGCCACTCATGGCAAAGCCTCTCCCATACCGCTCCTCGCAGTCTTCATGTAACAACCCAAAAATCCACCCACCAAAAATCACAACTACAAAATTTTTGTTTTTAACACCATGCAATGTTGAGTGACGTCTGTAGGAGCCAACCCTAGGTGTTGCATTAGTTGTAACCCAACTAGACAATTTCATGAGCATGGCATGTCATTTGTTAATTATGTTTATTTAAATCCTAACAAATAAAATGTTGCATACATTGTTAACTCAAATTGTGATTTGGATTTCCATTTGCTTTACGTAATGCTTAACAACTCCTTTAAAGTAATAAACCATAAAGTAATTATTAATCAAACCAAAGAATAAATGCTTAAAGTGAAAACTATTTCTATTTTTGTATAACAAAACTACAACTATTTTTGTTACACAAAATAGCTAAATAAAGTCCCTAAGATATATAAGAGTGTTGTGGGCCTCACATCTAATAATCCAATGGATGAGGTACACCAGATTTGAATTCAAACTCCAAATCAAATTTGAATTCAAATAAAGAAGAAGAAAAACAAAATAGAAAAAGAAAAGAAGAAGAGCCTCGCAGCCGGCTCGGCCTACTCGGCCCGCTAACTAGCCCAGCCTGCGCGCGGCAGCACCAGGCCTAGCAAGCCAGCCCAACGCGCCGCTCACGCCCGCGCGCCCTTTTGCCCTACCTGCTGCCGCTGCCAACCGGACCCCACGCATCAGCCACCCCCGGCAACAGTGCCTTCTTCCTCCCCACGCCAGCTTCTCCTCCCGACCGAAGCAGCAGGCGTGGGCCTAGGGTCATGCAAATCGCCTGGCCTTGTTCCCTTGGTGCCGCACCCACGCAACCCCTACGCCAACTGCCCCGCGCCCGTGAGCCGTCCGATGCGCTCGGCGCATCACCAGCCGCTCTGCCATCCGCCATGGATGAGCATGGAGCTCGGCCTATAAAAGGAGGACCCCGAGCCCTAGCCCTCCATTCACCTCGCTGCCGCCGTGCGGTTCGCACAAGCACACTAAGCCGAGGGACGAGAGGAGAAGGAGAGGCGTAGAGAAGGATGCCGCCGCCGGAACAGAGGAAGCCACCACCGTCTTCTTCCATGGGCCGGCGCAGCACCACGCACCGTTACACGGCCGCACCATCATCACCACACTGAAACTCCGCACCACCAAGCACACCGCGGTAAGCACCTTGGCTGAGACCTCTCCAAGCCCATTAGGAACGTCATCACAAGGCACGCGCTCGCCATGCTCGCAACGCCACCGCCATGGCGCGGCCACCGCATGCGCATCCAGCCACCTCGCTAGACTAGGAAGTGGCCATAGAGCACCGCCATGATGCCTGGATGATAGCTGTGTAGACCAAGAAGCCGTTAGCCAGCCGCAGTGCCTTGGCCACGTGCCTCGGACCTCGGGCAGAGCTCCACCGTGCACCACCACCGCGTGCGGACTCCACCGCGCCCTATGGTCATCATCGACGCTACACTATGCCTCCCCGCTAATCGTCTGAAGGAAGACGGGGCACCAGGACCCCTGGAACTGCCCCTAGATGCCTCACCGACGAGCACCACCACATCGAGCCACCGACCACCGTGGCTAGAGCCCTAGGAAGCCCTAGCTGCCACCTTGACCCCACCACTACACTCATCGAGGCTTGGCGACGTTTTTGCCCACCTTAATTGCACACCCGCGTAGTTAGAGGGTCTCGCCGGTGAGCTCATCACCGGCGAGAGCACGCCGGGGAAGAAGCAGGGGAATTCCCCTCGTCGGCCACACTCACATGCACCCGGTGCATGTAGACCATGCTAAAGGAAAGAGGGATGGACTCGGTCCACCGAAGACCCAGCCTACGGTCCATGGACGGTGAACATAAGTCTACCATGAGCCACGCTGTGTGGGCCGATCTATGGACCGAAGCCCAGTGGAGGTCCTAGGCTACGACGTAGCTGCGCCACAGCATGCCACATGGCAGGCCAAAAGCCCAACCCATATCTAGGCCCAACCGGCCCAGTTTAGACCCGGCCTGTGTTGACCGTTGACCGGTCAACATTGACCATTGACCGGTCAACATTGACCGATTGACCGAGCCCACATGTCAGCGACATAGAGACTCTGGACCCACTTGTCAGTTGGTGACGTCATGCTGACGTGTTGACGACGTCACATGGGTCCCACCTGTCAGTAACAAACACATCCGAGGTGACGTCATGATGATATCACGGTGACGTCAGCTGCTGACATCAGCAGCTCTGGCCCCCCTGTTAGTGACTATGATCTATTGACCATTGACTCGCCCGTTGACATGACGTTGACTTTGATCGGACCCACATGTTAGTGACCCAAGAGCCCCTGACCCCACCTGTCGGAACTGATGACGTTGATGACGTCATGCTGACGTCAAGATGACGTCAGCGGGACCCCACCTATCAGCTCGGAACCGAGATGATGATGCCATGCTGACGTCAACATGCCATGTGGACCAGTCCAAGTGTGACACGTGTCAGCCCAGGATTAATTCAGCCTTTCTGATTTTCAGAAATGATTAAAACTTCAGAAAATCATAACTAATTCATACGAACTCAGAAAAATGCAAGACTAGGACCAAAATTCATCTAAAATCAAGCTCTACACAATGGACCCATGTTTGAGTGCATTTGGCTCTTCTGAATTTTCATTGCTCTTTGTGGTATTCTATAGACGTCGCTAACGCGACTATAATGCGATCGTTTGCAGACTCGGAGGAGAACCAGATGGATGAGGATTGTGAGTACCGTGAAGAGTATGGGGACGACTTCACTAAAGGTGCCACATCCCACCCAATCTCATAGCACCTAATAGGCACGGCTAAAACAGAGCTGCTATTACTTTACTGTTATATTCACACTATAATAGGACTTGCATGGTAGTATGCTTACTTGATGGCCTTTACCTTGACGCAACCTTACCCCTGCTTACCCTGCTATTAGGCTAGACACATGCTTGCTGCTATATTTCATTACTTATACTTCTACTATGCTTGTACTACATTGAAGCGTGATAGAAACTGGTGTTATCTAGACTATGGGGAGAGTGCTGCGTGTGTGACTTGGGTGCATGGAGGGTAAGGGTTGTGTCGACCAAGTTGGAGTATACGATAAGCCTGGGGCAAGTCTTGCCATGGGGTGCTACCTGGGCACCCCTAGAATGGATACCTGTGGTGGGTAAATGGTATATGAGGTGGTCCTGGGTGTGAACCTGTGATGGGAGGAGCCCGGGGTGGAGGTGCTATGGTGGCACGGTAAATGGAAACCCTGATGAAGACATTCTGGCTTGGTCATCCCTAAGGACTTACTAGTACTCATATTCACCGGAAAGCCTTACGTACCACTCGCCCTATATGGTGCAAGACGACCGGACTACTTGGTAGGATATTGCCACTACTGCTAGGTTGATAGCGGACAGTGTAAGGAGGTACAGGGCGCGGAGGATTTCCCCCACACCCTTCTGAGACTTCATGGAGACCTTGTGGACCTGGCTCATGACTCATACTTTCAGCCACCCCAAGACTAGACATCGGGTGTACCAGGGCTGAATGGTAGAGTGGCACTATCCTAGGCTAGCAAGCAGGTGGAATCAGCCCAGTTGACGATGGCCAGCGAAGAAGGTAGATCTTGTGGTTATGTAAAACCTCTACAGAGTGTATGGTTGATTGATCGATACATGTGCCAACTTGTCGGCTAGGGACCTTTCCTGGGTTTCGCTTAAACTAGATAGCAAGATGAGTCCTTCTCTTCTTCCCCCGTGAGAGAGTGTCGGTCATAGCCAGGGGCTACAGGCCATGAGACGGTGCCGAGAGGGAGTTGGCCTGTCGACTGAGCGATGGTATGGTGATGATATGGAGATGGTGGTGTAACGATCCTAGGATCGAAACCTAGCTCTGGATGGAGATGGGGTGGAATGTGTGTGGGAATGGGTTAAAAACTTGACTATACTATTAAAAACTTGATATGCTAAAACATAGGAAACCCCAGCCATATAGGTTCCTTTTGATTATATCCAACTTGCATCCAATTTCCACAAAGCAATGCTCATAGGGTGGGAGTGGACAGTACAAATCGTACTGATAAATTTTGGCACACAGGTTCTGTTGAGGAGTATAGCTCCGAGGAGTTTGACGGTTGAGGGGTTCGATCCTACGCTCGAGTTTGGCGATCTTATCTTCAAGCTGTTCTGAATGAATGCTACTTTTGATTCCGCCAATGTGGTGATGTAATAATTTATGTAATTCCGCACTTTATGTACTATGATATTATCGTTGTATGGATATGGTATTCGACTAGAATTTGGGTAATATGATCTACAACGGTCGTAATACACTTCGACTCTATGGATTTCCCTTCGCGGAAATCAGGTCATTTCAGTTGGTATCAGAGCCATACTTGACCCTAGGACGAAACCCTCAGAAATGGACGATAGAATAGGACGAGAACAACCCTTCTTTTGGTTATATACCGACCCTGCATTTACTTTTTTGCAAGGCTTATCTATTTATTGACCTGCTAACACCTGTTTCCTTAAAACTTATAGATGGCAACGAACGTCGATTGGCCACCTCTAGGACCGCTACCTCTGGACCACGCCAAGCTTACCTTCGACCTACGTGAGCTCGGGGGTTTTGCACAGACACTCTACTGAGTTCTTGTCATGGTAGGAGTCCCTAACGAGCTTGTCATGGTCACCTGCACCGGGAAGTTAGCTCAGGAAGGAGGAATCGAAGGACCGGTTGTCACCTCAGTTGAGTTCCCAGCTAGCACTACCTTACCTTCTGTCCCAGCTTTCACTGAGTTGACTATAGAGGACACAGTTGAGGAGGGACTGCGAGCTGTCTCACACAAGGAACTTCGCAGAGTGATGAGGGACGAGCACCTGAAGACGACAGAGTTCTGTCTACTTCCCTAGGCCCTTGACCACAGCCTTACCCCTAGTGAGCAGAGTTTCACAGCCGGTAGAGTTATCTTTGCCGAGGAGGACAGATGCCTTCACATCTTGGCTATCCACCTACTAGAGCAGGACAGGTACGTGACCCAGCTTGAGCAGAGGAAACATCAGGACCAGGCCCTTCTGTGGGAGTACCAGGAGCGAGACTTGCAGAGAGCATAGGAGCGAGCTAGTCTACTTGAGATAGTTGCCAAGCTACAGGACGAGCTCAACCATCATGAAGGAGTTCACAGAGCCGAGGTCGCTGACTTACAGGACAAAGCCGCTGACCTAGGCAATAGGAACTGCTACCTCGATAGCAAGGTCTTGGAGTTGTAGGGAGAGTTGGACGACAAGAAGGCCGAGTTCAACCGCAGAGGAGACAGAGAGAGATCCAAGGGGATTGATATGCTGAAAATCCAATCTAAGAACAAGACCATGACTTAGGAGCTAGAGGAGTTCAGGAAGAAGGCCGTTCGCAACCAGGGTCACCTAATCGAGGCACTCAGGCAAAACGAGTACCTATAGGACAAGTGTGAGAGGACTTGGCAGGCTTGGCATAAGTCTAACAAGAAGCGCCTCAGGGAGATGAAGGGTATGTGGGATCAGCTACCCAAGGAGATTCGCAGCAAGACGAAGCCTAGGATAGAGGAGTTTGAGTTAGCCCCGACTCGCCTCAACCTAGATGCCTACCCTACCCTACCTGGAGCCAAGCCTACTGAGGAGCTCGCCAAGGCCTTGAAGTACGTGTCCTGACTTCACAAGTCTGATGAGGAGATCGAGATCGAGAATAGTCGTATCCCAGCTGTGGTGTATGAGTTAGAGTAGATGACCCTGCGTGGTCATGAGTCATGTCAGTGGCTTCCATGAGTTGTACCCCTTATGAGATGTAATGTGAGACACTATGCGTAGTATGATTCTCGCGAGTCTCCAAGTGTAGCTACTGGGGATGATGCTATGTAATAAAACCCATGTAATGAATGTTTGGATCTTATTGCATTTTATGGACCTTACTGCTTCTTTGTAACGAGTGTTGGATAGTATAAATGTTTTTCTTTAAATCGTCAAAAATCATGTAATCACACTGAATTATAAGCACTTATGGCACAAACACTAAAAATTCCTATGATCCGTGTTGCAGATGCTAAACCGCCGATTTGATCGCCTAATGAACCATGGACGTGCACCCACCCCCGAACCAGTGGAACCAAATAGGGGGCGTGGTGGCAACAACCGTGGCCGTGGCCATGGCCATGGGTGTGGAGGGATACCCTTCAACCTGGAGAATACCCTGCCACCTAAGGAGAACATTCCGCCACCACCACCACCGAACCTGGCAGAGGTGATGGCATAACAAACCTAGCTTCTTGCAGCTCTTGTAGACAGAGCAGACCGTCGCCAGGGAAGCCAGTAGAATGACTTCCAAAGGAAGTTGGAGGGATTTCTGAAGCTGAGGCCACCTACCTATGATGGCACCGACCCTGACCCACTTGTAGCCGATGACTGGCTCAAGGAGGTGGAAAAGAAGCTCGACCTCACCACCTTCACCGAAGATGAGTGTGTTGGAGCTACCACACACTAGCTCATAGGTGCAGCACGCATCTGGTGGGACAATTTCAGTGATTCCCATGA
Source organism: Miscanthus floridulus (assembly GCF_019320115.1). NCBI lineage: Eukaryota > Viridiplantae > Streptophyta > Magnoliopsida > Poales > Poaceae > Miscanthus > Miscanthus floridulus. Next base: position 80,994,064 of record NC_089593.1, on the reverse strand, counting down.
GGATCCTGCCAACATCTCGTGGGATGAGTTCACCAAAGCATTCACTGAGTATCACATTCCCAAGGGTATCATGGAGGCCAAAGCCGAGGAGTTACGCAACATCAAGATGGGAAAGGATAGGGTGACTACGTACACTACTTGTTTCACCAACCTTCTATGCTATGCACCTTCCTATGTTGTGAACTGTGAGAAGGAGAAGCTGTACTATTACCACAAGGGACTTAACCCACACATCAAGTTGAAGTTTAGCAGTATTAAGAGTAGCACGCTGCGTGCTCTGGTGGATCGCTGCATCTAGATCGAGAAGGACCATGCTGAAGTTGGAGAGGAGTACAGGGAGAGGAAGCGTAAGCCTGAGGAGTCTTTCCGTGGCCGTGATCGCAAGAGGTTCCGCAGGGATGCACCATCCAGGGAACGCTCTCGCCAAAATAAGGATGACAACCCTAGATCGAGTAGGGGTAGTGGAGGCTACACCACCAAATACTCCCGCCCCGCTCTGGATTGTTACACCCGAGACCTTTATGCTCAGGACCACAACACTCAGGACCATTTCAACCATTCCCGCTCAGCGAATGAACGCCCAACACAGAACTGCTCTGCACCAAGCACTAGAAACTGGAAGGCACCTGCGCCAACCCCTACAGGCGGTGCACCTTTCACCTATTTCGCTTGTGGCCAACCGGGTCACAAAGCCACTGAGTGCCCTCAGAACTCAGCTACTCAAAAGTCTTAGTTCAAGGGATCTGCTACCCGTGGACGTCTCAACCATCTAGACGCTGAGGGAGCACAGGCTGCCCCTGACGTTGTGTACGGTATGTTTTTAGTTAATGGCAATACTGCATCAGTTCTATTTGACTCTAGAGCAACTTGTTATTACATATCATCCATGTTTGCATGAGAGCATGACCTGCCTGTAACCCCACGTGGAAAGCCTATCATCACCAGCTCACCTTTAGGAGACCTAAAGTGCACACACATCTGTAAGGGAGTGAGTCTTACCATTGAAGGTCTTATCTTTGAAGCCGACCTAACCCTGTTACCTTCCACGAGCCTAGACATCATCTTAGGTATGGATTGGCTAACCATTCACCGAGGTATCATATCATGTTCACCTAGATACGTCCAAGTGACCCACCCATTAGGCCAAGTTATTAGATGTGAACCCCAGTCCGGGAAGTCCACTTCTGTCCTGTGTGCCCTTAAAGCCAGTTCAGAATCACAAAAAAGAGGAGAAGACAGTTCATGATGTGCCTGTGGTCAGAGACTATCCTGATGTATTCCCTGAAGAGTTACTAGGTATGCCACCAGACCATGATGTAGAGTTCATCATTGATCTTTTGCCAGGAACAGGACCCATTGCCAAGAGACCCTATCGCATGTCAGTTGATGAACTAGCTGAGCTCAAGAAATAGCTTGATGAACTCATCTCGAAGGGGTATATCAGACCCAGTGCTTCACCCTGGGGATCCCCTATTCTGTTTGTTAAGAAGAAGGATGGCTCAATGAGAATGTGCATTGATTACCGGAACTTGAACGCAGTCACCATCAAGAACAAGTACCCTTTGCCAAGAATTGATGATCTGCTTGACTAGCTCAGAGGTGCCAAGTATTTCTCCAAGATTGATCTCAGATCTGGCTATCATTAGATGAAGATTCGAGAGAGTGACATCCCGAAGACAACTTTCGTGACTAGGTATGGGCAGTTTGAGTTCAGTGTGGTGTCCTTTAGACTCATGAATGCTCCTGCCTACTTCATGAACATGATGAATAAGGTTTTCATGGATGATCTAGATAAGTTCGTGGTAGTATTCATTGATGACATCCTTGTTTATTTACCCACCACTGAAGAACATGAACATCATCTGAGAACTATGCTTGAGAAATTAGCACAACATTAGCTCTACGCAAAGTTCAGCAAATGCGAATTTTGGCTACAGGAAGTTGCCTTCCTAGGCCATGTACTATCAGCTGAAGGTGTCGCAGTTGACCCAGCCAAGATTGAAGCTATGAAAGAGTGGGATCAACCCCGTAATGTGATAGAAGTCAGAAGTTTCTTGGGATTGGCTGGATATTACCGTCGGTTCATCGAGAACTTCTCCAAGATAGCCTGTCCAATGACCAACCTTCTAAAGAAGACTAAGGAGTTTGAATGGATGCCCAAGTGTGAACAAAGCTTCCAGGAATTGAAACAGAAGCTTACCACAACTCCTGTGCTAGCATTGCCTGATATCAGCAAAGATTTCATGGTCTATTGTGATGCATCCCATCAAGGACTTGGTTGTGTATTGATGCAAGGTGGAAGAGTGATAGCATATGCTTCTCGACAGTTGAAAGAACATGAGGACCGTTACCCAACTCATGATCTTGAGTTAGCAGCAGTTGTGCATGCTTTGAAGATCTGGAGGCACTACTTGATAGGCAACAAGTGTGATATCTATACCGATCACAAGAGCTTGAAGTACTTTTTCACTCAGGAAGATCTGAATATGAGGCAATGCCGATGGCTAGAATTGATCAAGGACTATGACCTGGAAATTCACTATCATTCGGGAAAAGCTAATGTAGTTGCAGATGCTCTCAGTCACAAGAGTTACTGTCACACTCTGATCACAGAATCCATACCACCTGAACTCAAGGAAGAGATTGAAGATTTCCAGCTTGAGATGCTACCGCATGGCTTGTTGAATGAACTCCACATACAGTATGATCTCACAGATCACATTTGTCAAGCTCAGAAAAATTGTGAAGAGATCGAATATCTCTGTGGTCTGATGAAACTAGGCTACAAGACCAACCACCATGAAGATGAATAAGGAACCATCTGGTTCAAGGACAAAATCTATGTTCCTTCTGATCCAGCACTACGAGAGGAAATTCTGTCAGAAGCTCATGATTCTAAGTACTGTATTCACCCTGGAGGTTCAAAGATGTATCAAGACTTGAAGAAACACTTTTGGTGGAAAGGTATGAAGACAGACATTGCGGGACATGTGGCATGATGTGACACCTATAATAGAGTCAAGGCTAAACATCAAAGACCTGTAGGGTTGTTAAAGCCTCTTGACATTCCCGAGTGGAAATGGGAGAGCATATCCATGGATTTCATAGTTGGATTGCCCCATTCACAGAAAGGCAATGATTCCATCTAGGTGATTGTTGATCGGTTGACCAAGATTGCTCACTTTGTACTAGTTAAGACCAAGACCGATGCCAAAAAATTAGCAGATCTATATATTGAGCATATTCTCAGACTGCATGGAGCTCCCTCTAGTATTGTATCTGATCGTGCTCCTCAGTTTGTGTCCCGATTCTGGGAAGCTCTACACAAGTCCATTGGGACCAAACTTGATTTTAGTACCGCTTATCACCCATAGACAGATGGATAGACTAAACGAGTAAATCAGATCTTAGAAGACGTGCTTCGCGCTAGTGTACTGAATTATGGCTCTGATTGGGAGAAATGCCTACCCTATGCAGAGTTCTCTTACAACAACAGCTATCAAGCCAGCATCAAGATGTCGTCGTTTGAAGCTCTGTATGGCAGACCTTATAAGACACCTTTGATGTGGTCTCAACCGGGGGAAAGATCATTCTTTGACTCTGCTAAGATTCAAGATGCCGAAGAAGGAGTTGCTCAAGTAAAGGAGAATTTGAGAATTGCCCAAAGTCGATACAAGAGCTATGCTGACAAAAGAAGAAGAGAACTTGAGTTCAATGTGCGAGACTTTGTCTATCTCAAGGTATCCCCGCTACGTGGAACTGTCAGATTCCATGTGAAAGGAAAGCTAGCCCCTAGATTTGTTGGGCCATACAAGATCCGCAAAAGGATTGGAAAGCTCGCCTACAAACTTGAGCTACCTGAGGAATTGGCGGGTGTACATCCCGTATTACATGTCTCATAGCTATGCAAGTGTTTGAGAGTGCCCGATGAAGTAGTTCCAACTGATACACTTGACATTCAAGATACTCTTGAGTATAAAGAACATCCTATCCGAATTCTGGGGAGAGACACCAAGGAAACCCGAAGCAAAACTATTCCTATGTGCAAAGTCCAATGGAGCAATCACACTGAGAGGGAAGCGATATGGGAGAAAGAGTCTGACCTCCGGCTACAATATCCTTATCTCTTCAAAGAGTACGTTATGCTTTAATCTTGGGGACGAGATTCTGTTAACGGGTTAGGACTGTAACAACTCAAAAATCCACCCACCAAAAATCACAACTACAAATTTTTTGTTTTTAACCCCATGCAATGTTAAGTGACATCTGTAGGAGCCAACCCTAGGTGTTGCATTAGTTGTAACCCAACTAGACAATTTCATGAGCATGGCATGTCATTTGTTAATTATGTTTATTTAAATCCTAACAAATAAAATGTTGCATACATTGTTAACTCAAATTATGATTTGGATTTCCATTTGCTTTACGTAATGCTTAACAACTCCTTTAAAGTAATAAACCATAAAGTAATTATTAATCAAACCAAAGAATAAATGCTTAAAGTGAAAACTATTTCTATTTTTGTATAACAAAACTACAACTATTTTTGTTACACAAAATAGCTAAATAAAGTCCCTAAGATATATAAGAGTGTTGTGGGCCTCACATCTAATAATCCAATGGATGAGGTACACTAGATTTGAATTCAAACTCCAAATCAAATTTGAATTCAAATAAAGAAGAAGAAAAATAAAACAGAAAAAGAAAAGAAGAAGAGCCTCGCAGCCGGCTCGGCCTACTCGGCCTGCTAACCAGCCTAGCCTGCGCGCGGCAGCACCAGGCCTAGCAAGCTGGCCCAATGCGCCGCTCATGCCCACGCGCCCTTTTGCCCTGCCTGCTGCCGCTGCCATCCGGACCCCATGCGTCAGCCACCACCAGCAACAGTGCCTTCTTCCTCCCCACGCCAGCTTCTCCTCCCGACCGAGCCCCGACCGAAGCAGCAGGCGTGGGCCCAGGGTCACGCAAATCGCCTGGCCTTGTTCCCTTAGCGTCGCGCCCACACAACCCCTACACCAACTGCTCCACGCCCGTGAGCCATCCGATGCGCTCGGCGCATCACCAGCCGCTCTGCCATCCGCCTTGGATGAGCATGGAGCTTGGCCTATAAAAGGAGGACCCCGAGCCCTAGCCCTCCATTCACCTCACCGCCGCCATGCGGTTTGCACCAGCACACTAAGCCGAGGGACGAGAGGCGAAGGAGAGGCACAGAGAAGGATGCCGCCACTAGAACAGAGGAAGGCACCACCGTCTTCTTCCACGGGCCGGCACAGCACCACGCACCGCTACAAGGCCGCACCGTCATCACCGCACCGCCAAGCACACCGCGGTAAGCACCTTGGCTGAGACCTCTCCAAGCCCATCGGGAACATCGTCGCAAGGCACACGCTCGCCGCGCTCGCAACGCAGCCACCATGGCGCAGCCACCGCATGCGCATCCAGCCACCTCGCTGGACTAGGAAGTGGCCGTAGAGCACCGCCGTGACACCTGGATGATAGCTATGTAGACCAAGAAGCCGTTAGCCGGCCGCAGCGCCTTGGCCATGTGCCCCGGACCTCGAGCGGAGCTCCACCGTGCACCACCACCGCGTGTGGACTCCACCGCACCCTATGGTCGTCATCGACGCTACACTATGCCTCCCTGCTAACCGTCTGAAGGAAGACGGGGCACCAGGACCCCTAGAACTACCCCTAGATGCCTCGCCGATGAGCACCGCCATGCCAAGCCACCGACCACCGTGGCCAGAGCCCTAGGAAGCCCTAGCTGCCACCTTGACCCCACCACTACACTCGCCGAGGCCTAGCGATGTTTTTGCCCACCTTAATTGCACACCCGCGCTGCTGGAGGGGCTCGCCGGTGAGCTCATCACCGGTGGGAGCACACCGGGTAAGAAGTAGGGGAATTCCCCTCGTCGGCCACACTCACATGCACCCGATGCACGTAGACCATGCCAAAGGAAAGAGGGATGGACTCAGTCCACCGAAGACCCAGCCTACGGTCAATGGACCATGAACACAAGTCTACCATGAGCCACACTGTGTGGGCCGATCTATGGACCGAAGCCCAGTGGAGGTCCTAGGCTACGACGTGGCTGCGCCACAGCATGCCACATGGCAGGCTAAAAGCCCAGCCCATATCCAGGCCCAACTGGCCCAGTTTAGACCTGGCCTGTGTTGACCGTTGATCGGTCAACGTTGACCGATTGACCGGGCCCACATGTCAGCGAAACCGAGACTCTGGACCCACTTGTTAGTTGGTGATGTCATGCTGATGTCATGAGGACATCACACGGGTCCCACCTGTCAGTAACAAACACAGCCGAGGTGACGTCATGATGATGTCACGGTGACGTCAGCTGTTGACGTCAGCAGCTCTGGCCCACCTGTCAGTGACTATGATCCATTGACCATTGACTCGCCCGTTGACTTGATGTTGACTTTGACCAGACCCACATGTTAGTGACCCAAGAGCCCCTGGCCCCACCTGTCGGAACTGATGACGTTGATGATGTCATGCTGACGTCAAGATGACGTTAGCGGTTCCCCACATGTTAGCTCGAAACTGAGATGATGACGCCATGCTGACATCATGCTGGTGTCAGCATGCCATGTGGACCAGTCCAAGTGTGACACGTGTCAGCCCAGGATTAATTCAGCCTTTACCATTTTCAGAAATGATTGAAACTTCAGAAATTCATAACTAATTCATATGAACTCAGAAAAATGCAAGACTAGGATCAAAATTCATCTAAAATCGAGCTCTATGCAATGGACCCATGTTTGAGTGCATTTGGCTCTTCTGAATTTTCATTGCTCTTTGTGTTATTCTATAGACGTCGCTAACGTGACTATAATGCGATCGTTGGTAGACTCGGAGGAGAACCAGATGGACGAGGATCGTGAGTACTGTGAAGAGTATGGGGACGACTTCACTGAAGGTGCCACATCCCACCCAATCTCATAGCACCTAATATGCATGGCTAAAATAGAGCTGCTATTGCTTTACTGTTATATTCACACTATAATAGGACTTGCATGGTAGTATGCTTACTTGATGGCCTTTACCTTGATGCAACCTTACCCCTGCTTACCCTGCTATTAGGCTAGACACATGCTTGCTGCTATATTTCATTACTTATACTTCTACTACGCTTGTACTACATTGAAGCGTGGTGGAAACTGGTGTTATCTGGACTATGGGGAGAGTGCTGCGTGTGTGACTTGGGTGCGTCGAGGGTAAGGATTGTGTCAACCAAGTTGGAGTATACGACAAGCCTAGGGAAAGTCTTGCCATGGGGTGCTACCTAGGCACCCCTAGAATGGATACCTGTGGTGGGTAAATGGTATATGAGGTGGTCCTAGGTGTGAACCTATGATGGGAGGAGCCCGGGGTGGAGGTGCTGTGGTGGCATGGTAAATGGAAACTCTGATGAAGACATTCTGGCTTGGTCATCCCTAAGGACTTACTAGTACTTAGATTCACCGGGAAGCCTTACGTACCACTCGCCCTATATGGTGTGGGATGGCCGGACTACTTGGTAGGATATTGCCACTACTGCTAGGTTGATAGCAGACAGTGTAAGGAGGTACGGGGCGCGGAGGATTTCCTCCACACCCTTCTGAGACTTTATGGAGACCTTGTGGACCCAGCTCATGATTCACAGTTTTAGCCACCCCAAGACTAGACTTGGGGTGTACCAGGGCTGAATGGTAGAGTGGCACTATCCTAGGCTAGCAAGCGGCCGGAATCAGCCCAGTTGATGACGGTCAGCGAAGAAGGCAGATCTTGTGGTTATGTAAAACCTCTGTAGAGTGTATGGTTGATCGATCGATACATGTGCTGACTTGTCAGCTATGGACCTTTCCTAGGTTTCGCTTAAACTCAATAGCGAGATGAGTCCTTCTCTTCTTCCCCTGTGAGAGAGTGTCGGTCGTAGCCAGGGGCTATGGGCCATGAGACGGTGCCGAGAGGGAGTTGGCCTGTCGACTGAGCGATGGTATGGTGATGATATGGAGATGGTGGTGTAACGATCCCAGGATCAAAACCTGGCTCTAGATGGAGATGGGGTGGAATATGTGTGGGAATGGGTTAAAAACTTGACTATACTATGAAAAACTTGATATGCTAAAACATAGGAAACCCCAGCCTTATTGGTTCCTTTTGATTATATCCAACTTGCATCCAATTTCCACAAAGCAATGCTCATAGGGTGGGAGTGGCCAGTACAAATCGTACTGATAAATTTTGGCACACAGGTTCTACTGAGGAGTATAGCTCCAAGGAGTTTGACGGTTGAGGGGTTTGATCCTACGCTCAAGTTTGGCTATCTTATCTTCAAGCTGTTCTGAATGAATGCTACTTTTGATTCCGCCAATGCGGCGATGTAATAATTTATGTAATTCCGCACTTTATGTACTCTAATATTATCGTTGTATGGATGTGGTATTCGACTAGAATTTGGGTAATATGATCTACAATGGTCATAATACACTTCGACTCTATGGATTTCCCTTCGCGGAAATCAGGTCGTTTCACTTCACTATAAAGCTTTCGGTCGAAACACCACGGGCCTTGTTCCCTCTGGTACATGGTGGCGGCCACACCACAAACGCGGTTGATGTGATCTCTCAAGACTACAAAGCCCCTTCGATGTACAACAATGGTGCACGCAAGAACCGAGTGGTAAGAGGTATGCAAACCTCACTAAACACTAGGCCTAAACCTAGAGCAAGTGCATAAGCGGTGGTCTAATCAACCTAACAACTTCTCAAAGCACCTACATAAATCACTAAGCACTATACAAGTGGAGATCACTAAAATGGTGTATCAACACCCTAGATATGTTTCCTCAGCTCCACTCTTATCAAATGGCCAGTTGGGGGTCTATTTATAAGCCCCACTAAGAAAGTAGCAGATGGGGACGAAATCCCACTTTTCTGCTACTGACCGGACATTGTTGTCGTCCTGACCAGACACATCTAGTCGTCCCAACCGTTAGAGCCGTGATCAACTGATCGGACATTGCTGGTGTCCGGTCATATGCAACCGAACGCGTCCGGTCGCAACTTCATTGCTCTGGAACCTCTCTGTACTCGATCGAACGATGTAGTTCCTACGTCCGGTCGATTAGCCGCCAGTGTCCGGTCAATGCTGAATGTGTTGCCGGGATGATGAATAGTGCCATTGGTGCGTCCGGTCACTTTATTGTTTAGTGTCTGGTCGCTGCTGCTATGCCTACTGCTGCCAACCATCTTGATCGGAGCATCCGGTCACTGTAATACCAATGTCCGATCACTGCGTCCGGTCACCACTGTGAGCTCTTTTCTTTGCGATCTTGTGTCCGGCTTGGTTCCGATCTTCATGCTTGAACTTTGCTTGATATCTTGGGTCTCCTCTTGTGCTTCTAGGGTCTTGCTTAAGGTGTTGATCATCGGATCATTGCGTCGCCTTCGTCCAAGTCACGTCTTGCACCCTATTAGACTACAAAACAATCACTTGCAAATTCATTAGTCCAATTTGGCTGTGTTGGTCATCAAACACCAAAATCTAAAGTAAATGGACCTAGGGTCCATTTTCCTTACAAAACCTATAGAACTTAGGTAGATTAAAACTAAAACCTAAAACTTCAGTTAAAGCAGCTAGGGTTTGGAAAAAAAAAGTTAACTTAACTATGTTTGTGAATTCTGGAGAAAATGGCAGGAGAAGAGGGGTTGTCAGACTACCACAGTGCTGCCACCAGTAACAGCCTACCTGCCTACCTGTCACCACCACCGCCGAACCCCTACTGTCCCTTGGCAACTTAATTCCTTTCATGATGTTCTCATAATTAACTTGTTAGTTAATAAATAAAATAGTTTACTCAATTGACTAGTTAGTAAATTCATGTGTTTAGGTTGTGTAATGTTAGTTAAATACCTTGCCTTGCTTGATTAGTGTAATATAATAAGTGTTTCTCTCATGTTAATAACTAATTAACTTAATAGTTAATAAACTAAAATGCTTTTATGCTAATGACCCTAGTACTTTAGTGAAGGAAAGTTGTACTCAACTTCCTTAACGTTGTTTATCTTCTGTTATGCACTTGAATGCTTCTCATCATGCATCATGCATTATGGCATGTAGTCCATCATTTTAAGCAAAGCATCATTTATTACATGTAGTGTACGAGAGTGAGAAGATTCGTGTTGATCAAGTCTCGGAGAAGGTCCATCCACCAGCGGTGTTGGTGCCAAGTCCAACTACTGGATCTCTCTGTGGAACTAACCTTCTCTACAGCGCAGGCAAGCCCCAGAGCATAAACCCTTCTCTACTATTTACAAATCTTTATTACACCTTAAGTCTTGTGAGATGTGCATTAAGTAATTAGGAGTTGGTCGAATATCGTTGCTGCATGATTACCTTGATAATTAGGTGTCCTTAGTTATACCTTGCTAGTATGAATAGGTCGATGTCTCTAGTGCTTAGTAATGCTTAGACTTCGGTAGAAGTGGAATGTTGGTTTCATCGTTCGCGGGAAATAGGTTTTACCTTGCTCTTCTCGATTCTATTTATGGGTCAGGAGAATACCATGATGATAATGTTAAATTGAGATTGGGCGGGACTGGTTATGAAGGTAAGTTGGGCACATAGGTTTGCCTGGTCGTTCCCGTCCTGCCTATGTCAGTTAACGACCGTTCATTGTTGGCCCTTGGATCAAGATTTTTGCAGGTACTGGCCACATACTCCAGTAAGCCTAATACACCGGCTATTCCATTATGTGAAAAGACAACCATGCACTAGGAGTGGGAGATGGTGAGAGAAGCGTGTACCCATCATGTGGATCCATCCGGGACAGCGCAGGGAGGTGGACTACTATATTCTCGGGTAGTGCAGATTGGTTCACGTTTTGGAGGATCCGAGTGAAGGTTGATATGTGTAGGTCTAGAACCTACATATGTCATGTGGTAAGGAAACCCTAGCTGGCCCTAATCAATTCGAATCATCATTTGCTCTACGGTAACAGGAGACTTGATCCTCGCACCATCATCGTAGTTAATCAATGAAACATGGTTATTGATGGATATGAGATGATATAAGTTGAGATGAGACGAGATGCTTAATGAAGTGATTGATATAGAATAGGTGCAAATTGGATGCTGTTAATGAATTAATGCTCAGCTAAAACATTGAAAATAAGGATCCACTAGTAGTAAGCTTTTCTACAAAAGTTATTCTTGCTTCAAACATTCCTTTCAGCCTGCAAGCCCTTGGAGTCTTTTCTTTTGGTCGGGTAAGACTTGTTCTGTACCCGCAAGTACTTATGGTTTGTTGACCCCTATTGCAGGATCTGACTTGAGCTGCTAATCGAGGTCATGTCAGTGGGCTCATACTCCACCTCCCTGTGCCACTCCTGGTGGATTCATGGGATGTGTACACGCTACTCTCACCATCTCCCTTACCCAGTGCGCAGTTGTCTTTTCACATAATGGAATAGCCAAGGTACCAGGCTTACCATAGTATGTGGCCAATACTGTAAGGTCTCGAACATGACAGGTCTACAATAGTACGGTCATCAATCAACACAGGCAGGACGTGCACGACCAGGCGAACCTATCTACCCATGAACCCATAACACCAAGTCTCGTCTAATCTCAATTTAGCATTATCATAGTATTCACACAACCCAAAAGTAGAGCCAAGGTTAACCTATTTCTCGTGAACGATGAAAGCATCATTCGACTTCTATCGAAGTCTAAGCATTAGAGATATCGACCAATCCATACTAATAGGGTAGAACAAAGAATAATTGAATATCAAGGTAATCATGTAGCAATGGTATTCGGCCAACTCCTAATCACTTAATGCACATCTCGCAAGACTTAAAGTGTAATAAAGATTTGTAAATACTAGAGAAGGGTTTATGCTCCGGGGCTTGCATGCGTTGCATAGAAGGTTAGTTTCCATAGAGGATCAAGAAGACTTAGACTTGACACTAACACCAATGGTGGATGGACCTTCTCCGAAACTTGATCAACACGAGTCTTCTCACTTTTGTAAGCACTAAACGTAATAAATGATGCTTTGCTTAACATGATGGAATGCATGACATAATGCATGATGAAAGACACATAAGTGCATAGCAGAACTTAAACTAATCTAAGAAGGTTGAATACAACTTTCCTTCACGGTACAACTAGGGTTACACTTCACAAAACATTAGAATTATTTGGTTATTAAGTCCTTTATGTGGTCAACAATTAAGTAACACCTATCATGTTATACTAGTGAAGCATGACAAGGTACTTTACTAACATTACACAAAGTTCAACCATGAAAACAAACAAGGATCATCACATGACTTAATCACATGCATCTTCTAACTAATCATTTGGGTAACTATTTTATTTATTAATTAACAAGTTAATTAGTTATCTATTATGGAAGGAATTACACTATCATGGACTAGAAGGAGATTAACAAGAGAAGCATTTACATAGCATAATCACTTACTCAAACTATTGCATACAAGGAGCAATCAAAGCTTATAAACATGCATCTACTAATTTAAACATTTAAGTCCTTTTAGTTATTAACCAACAAGTTAATTATAAACATATCAAAGAATTATTTAATTTGCCTAGGAACAATAGAGGGTTTGGTGTCCCAAGGTCTACAATCAAGGTATAAAACACACCAAAGTCATTTTATGATTTATCCTAATTATTTTGGCATTTATTAATTAATAATTAAAGCATGTAATTAAGTGGATAATTTAAAATTATCAAAACTATTACCATAAGTTTTATGAAAGCAGGTCTAAGCATGTAAAGCATACACAAAAGTTTCATGATTAAAGGATAATTATTTTAGCCAATAAAAATCATGGAAGGTACATTTATTAATTAAAAGAGGTAATTTTTAAACATAGTAAAACTATTGAAAATAATAATTTCATATTTTTCCTTGGTAGAGTACAACATGAAAAGGCTACACATAAAATTTCATAATTTTATCATGCACCACTAATTAGTTATGAATTTAGAAAGAAACTGCACTTTTAATCATTTCTGAAAAAGATAAAATTATTTTCCTACGCCAGGACTTTTCTTACCCGCCTCTCTCCTACCCTCTCTCACTGACACATGAGGCCAGGGTCAAACCCGACACTGCCCGCACTGACTGCAGGTACGCCGGTGGGTAAGCGGCGTAGCTCACCGATGGCGAGGTCGCCGACGACATGACCAGTACCTACGTGCTCGGGAAGGCCTCGCACACACACCTAGGGTACCAGTTGATCAAATTAGGGTTCGGTGTGAGCTTGGCCATGACCATGTCGGACGGTGGACCTAGCCAATGGCAAGGTCACTAGCGGCTGTGTGGGTACCTACGCATTCCCCATGACCTAACACATCCATCTAAGGTACTGGTACATCAGATTAAGGTCAACGGTGAGCTTGCCCACGACCATGGTGGCATGGCAGGGCAGAGCACGCCGGCGTTGTTGTGTTACGGTGGCTATGGTACAACTATGGTTAATCTAAGGACTCATTCAACATTAGCAGATCACCCTAACCATGCTATACTAGGTGCGGCAGTGCGAACTGGGTGGAAAAGCAGCATTCCAGTGGCTCTGACGCTGCAAACAAGGCAAAAGTAGGCCGATAAGCATCACCAGGTCATAAGGGAGCTAGCACAATAAGCGAGAGAGCGGGAGCTACTCCATAGCAGCCTAGCCATGGCAAGCGCTTGGTCCAATCCTTGAGCTTTTATACTGTGTAATTGGTTGTTAAGCTTGATAGATGTTTACCCTTTAATTAGTTGCTCAAAGTTGTTTAATTAACACAGTTTCCAAACACTAACTGAAATCTTGTTTTCAGTTGCAATGTGCCTATCTTCAAAATTTAAAATCTTGAAAACTAGTGAGTTTCAAGTATTGATCCTTTAAACAATGTTGGAGATCTCATGTAGATGATCAATGTTGCTTAAGATCTATCTTGAAGTTGCTTTGCAAAATTGAGAGAACAAGGGGAAGGAAGAAGAGGGTTTCAGTCGATGAATAGTAGAACTGGCAGCAGACTGCTTGGCTGCTCACCGTCAACCACCACCGCCTCTTCACGTAGCAGCTTGCGTGGTCGAGCGCAAACAGCTACTGGCAGCCACGGATGCCTCGCCCTCGCCATTAACTGACCGAGCCACCGACATCCCCTCTTTTCCCTTCCTCCGCTCGCCGCCAGTGATCTCAACGCAACAACAGAATTAACCTCGCTTGATCACCCTCCATCCAATTCCTCACGAGCCTAGCAGCTCCTCGTCCTTGCGCACCCGCTTGACCCACTCATGTCCCCTCTCTCCATCAACATCGCCCGTGGCGACTGTTCCCGTCGCGGTGGACCGCCATAGCCGCCGAGACAGCGCTCGCCATGGATAATAGAAGATAAACAATGTTAAGGAAGTTGAGTACAACTTTCCTTCACGTAAGAACTAGGGTCATTAGCATAAAAGCATTTTAGTTAATTAAATATTAAGTTAATTAGTTATTAACATGAGAGCAACACTTATTATATTATACTAATCAAGCAAGGCAAGGTATTTAACTAACATTACACAAGATCAACCATGAGAGCAAACAAGGATCATTACATGACCTAAACACATGTATTTACTAACTAGCCAATTGAGTAAACTATTTTATTTATTAACTAACAAGTTAATTATGAGCACATCAAGAAAGGAATTAAGTTGCCAAGGAACAACAAGGGTTTGGTATTCCAAGGTCCACAATCAAATCCAAAATCACAAATAATTCATTTAAGGATTTATGGAAATCATTTGTTATTTTTATTAATCCATAAAAGGCATTTAAACATACTTAAATTAATTAACCAAGTTACATATGTCAAAATAGTACCAAATTAATTAACCAAGTTTGGTCTTCTCCGCTGCAATGATATCCAGAAGACTCTGTTTGCAGCACAACAACTCTAGGGTCCTGTAGGTCCATGGTGGGCAAGTTTCCTTACAACACAACCCAAGGGACATCAGGTTCTGTGGGCTAACTTTTGCACTGCTTTCCGGACACACTATATCCCTAATGGTGTGAGGGATATGAAGATAGAACAGTTCCTTAAGATACAACAAGGAGATTAGAGTGTGATGGAATACTTAGGCAGATTCAATCAGTTATCTCAGTATGCTTCTGAATATGTTAGTACAGATATTGAGAAAAAGTGTTGTTTTGTGCGGGGTCTCCACACCAAACTTTAAGTTATGCTGGCTGGCCACATCAATGCTAGTTATAATGAGATTGTTAGTATTACCATTTCTACCAACGATAAGAACCGTCAGCATAAGGAGGCAAAGAAGAGAAAGAATATGCTAGTAGAATCCTCTAGTGACAGTACTCAGCGTCAGAGGATTGTTTACCAACCTATCGATCATTCCCTTTGTTGTCCAACCTATTGCAGTTCTTACCTATCCACCCTAGCTGAATACCCCTGGTATTCGTTCCAAAAACTCCCAAAATAGTCAACCAACTATTCCAAATGATAGAGCTGTTACCAAGATGGGTCGCATCCACTATACTCAGGTTGAAGTGATTCCTGAAGGTGAACCTGTTATGATGGGTCTATTTATTGTTGCCAAACAACCTGCAGTTATATTGTTTGATTCTGGTGCATCACATACATTCATCAACAAAGCATTTGCCATGAAGTATCAATTACCAATAGAGGTTGTGGACAATAGTTTCTATATACAATCTCCTAGTGGACAAATGGTCACTCAAGAAGTGATATATCAGATACCTGCAGATCTGGTTAGACATACCTTTTCGACCAATCTGATTATTCTTAAGGGTCAGGACATTGATGTGATCCTTGGCATGAACTGGTTATGCTAGTGTGGAGCTATCATTGATAATCTGAATAGAACTATACAGTTGAACTCACTAGATAACAGTTCTAAGTTGCTTATCCATCTACCTACTCCTAAAAGAGCAGTTGAGCTTATGGAACCACTATTAAGGAAGTGAAAGATATTCCTATAGTGAGAGTTTCCAGATGTGTTTCTAGATGACTTATCTGGTCTACATCTAGATAGAGATGTCGAGTTTGTGATTGAGTTGAAACCTAGCATCGCTCCAGTGTCAAGAAGAGCTTATCGGATGCCTCTGAAAGAGTTAGCGGAACTTAAGATTCAGTTGCAAGAGTTACTTAACAAGAGTTATGTCAGACCAAGTTCATCACCTTGGGGATGTCCTGCTATATTTGTGGAAAAGAAGGACAAAACCTTGAGGCTATGTGTTGATTACCATTTGTTTAATGAAGTAACTATCAAGAATAAGTACCCCCTTCCTCGCATTGATGTACTTTTTGATCAACTTGCAGGAGCTAAAGTGTTCTCTAAGATCGATCTCAGATCTGGCTACCACCAAATAAAGATTTGTCCTAAAGATATTCCAAAGACTGCTTTCACTACCAGATATGGTCTGTATGAATATCTGGTCATGTCCTTTGGCTTAACCAATGCTCTAGGTCACTTCATGTAGCTAATGAACTCAGTTTACTTGCCAGAGCTTGACAAGTTTGTGGTTGTTTTCATTGATGATATCTTGATATACTCTAAGAACAAAGAAGAACATGTGGAACACTTACACATTGTTCTAAGCCATCTAAGAGAACACCAGTTGTATGTTAAGTTTAGCAAGTGTGAATTCTAGCTTGATGAAGTGCCATTCCTTAGGCATGTTCTGTTTGCCGAGGGTGTTGCTGTAGACCCTAGCAAAGTGAGAGATATCCAAGCCTATCTATGTTCACCAAGTCCGTAGTTTTCTAGGAATGGTAGGATATTATCATCTATTCATTCCTAATTTCTCCAAAGTATCCAAGCCAATTACTGAATTGTTAAAGAACCAAACCACATTTGTCTGGTCAGCTGAATGTAATGAAGCTTTTGAAACATTGAAGAAGCTTCTGACCACCGCTCCTATTCTCGCTTAGTCGGACATTGAAAAGTCATTTGATGTGTACTGTGATGCTTCAGGAATTGGTATTGGGTGTGTATTAATGCAAGAAGGCCAAGTAATTGCTTATGCTTCTAAATAGCTCAAGCATCATGAAGAACACTATCCTACTCATGATTTGGAGTTAGCTGCTGTTGTTCATGCACTTAAGATCTGGCGTCACTATCTATTCAGTAGCAGTTGTCATATCTATACTGATCACAAGAGTTTGAAGTATATTTTTAACCAGTCAGAATTAAATATGGGTTAGAAAAGATGGTTAGAATTGATCAAGGATTATGATTTAGAAGTTCATTATCATCCGGGCAAAGCAAATGTTGTTGCCGATGCACTCAGTCATAAGTCTCATTGAAATTGTCTGACAGCAAGGCTGTTTGATAGCACTCTATGTCAGGAAATGGAAAAGTTGAATCTAGAGATTGTTTCACAAGGGACTTTAGCTATCATTACAGTTGAATCCACTATTCAGAGTCAAATTGTTGCTGCTCGGAAAGGAAACAAAGGAATAGCTCATATTAGAGAAAGAGTTGTGATGGGAAAGGCCCCATGTTTTTGGATTGATGATGAAGGTGTTCTTTGGTTCAAGAATCATCTGGTAGTGCCGAAAGTTACTGAGTTACTTCAATAGATCCTCGATGAAGCTCACTTGTCTAGATTCTCTATTCATCTAGGAAGTAATAAGATGTATTAGGATCTAAAATAGAGATTCTAGTGGACCAAAATGAAGATAGAGATTGCTCGGTATGTTGCCAAGGGTGATACTTGTCAGCGAGTGAAAGTTGTCCATCTAAAAACTGCTAGACCATTGCAATCTTTGCCAGTTTGATCTTGGAAATGGGATGACATGAGTATGTACTTTATTATTGGGTTGCCCAAAACATCAAAAGGGTTTGATTCCATTTGGGTCATTGTTGATCTCTTACTAAGATAGCTCACTTTCTACCAGTAAAGACAAGGGATCCAATGGTCTTCTATGCCAAGATATATATTGCACAGATCCTGAGTTTCCATGGGGTACCAAAGACTATTATTTCTGATAGGGGTACATAGTTTGTCTCCAAATTCTAGAAAGCGTTGCATAAAGCAATGGGCACTAAGCTTATCCATAGTTCATCTTACCATCTGCAGACTGGAGGATAGACTGAAAGGGTCAACAAGATTCTAGAAGACATGTTAAGAGCTTGTGTTCTCACTTAATCAGATAAATGGGATGAATGTTTGACTTTAGCAGAATTCTCTTACAACAACAGTTATCAGGAAAAGTATTAAGATGGCACCTTTTGAAGCTCTTTATGGTAGAAGGTGTAGAACTCCACTGAATTGGTCAGAACCTAGAGAAAGATGGTTCTTCAGGTTAGACACGGTGAAGGAAGCTGAAGAGAAGGTTCACATTATATAGGCCAATATGAAAGCGGCATAGTCTCATCAAAAAAGTTATGCACATAAAAAACATCGACCCTTAGCATTCAAGGTGGGAGATCATGTATATTTGAAAGTGTCACCGATGAAAGGAGTTAACCATTTTGGAGTTCGGGGCAAATTAGCACATCGATACATTGTGTAGCAAAACCGACCAATTTATAAGAGAACAAGTACAATAGCAGCCTGCAAGCGGTCACACTGTCACACTTGAGCCCATATAAACCCGGTAGTCCATTGAGTACCGCAAAGGGTCTTGATTAACCATCAACATACAACCAAGATCATACATGATTTAACATACATGTCACATGTTTCATAAAGTTCACAAATATAGTTCATCTATCAGAGTACGAATTTAGGTTATTATAAACAAAGTTCAATAAAATAGTAGCAGAAGCAAATTAAAGTTTGAAACTAACATCTGCCATCATAGTTCAAATATAGTGCCAGCTCATGATCACACCCACAAGAGCATATGAGAAGGATTAATAAGAGATGCCTGCCCAGGGCTCACTCCACGTCCACAGCGGGAGAGAAGCAGTTCTTGCAATAGCCATGATAAATTGTACCATCTGCAACAATGGGAATAAAACCCTGAGTACGAGAAGGTACTCAGCTAGACTTACCCATCATAAACCAAAAATAAAGTGACTCCAAGGATTATGCAAGGCTTTATAAGTTGAGCTAGCTTGACAACATTTTGCATAAAAAGCTTACCAATTCAAGTATACTATTATAACTCGGTCATCAAGTTAATTATAGCTATTTACCTCTAGATTAGCAACTAACATGTGCCAAACATGTGGTATATCATTCAGTAGCATACAGTAGTAACCATAGCCGGTATAATAATTCCATGTTCATCATAACCATCATTCCATCATACTATTACTACGATGTTGGAGCTAGCCAAGTTTCTCACTGTCCGAGAGAGACGGCGATTCAAATCGATTTCAACCAACTAGGAATTTATTCCTAACACAAACCTAGGCAGACCAGATCAAGGGTCACCTTTGGTACAACTCAGGTCCACATTTCATGGGTTCGATCAGCGCCGCACAATCAGGGACAACCAGCTACCAGGACGTTTAGGCTCAGCCTGCCTTTGGGCTCACGTCGAGCACATCCTTACTACTATCTAGAGTGTGCACTTTTACAGAACGAGGCTCGTCCTGAGTTGAGCTACTCGGCTTCACGGTCGAAATGAGTTATCCGGCAAGCTAAGTGAGAGGCATACGTTCAATCTTGTCAGAAGTGCTAACAACAGTACGGTCC
The DNA here is from genome assembly GCF_019320115.1 of Miscanthus floridulus. Taxonomy (NCBI): domain Eukaryota; kingdom Viridiplantae; phylum Streptophyta; class Magnoliopsida; order Poales; family Poaceae; genus Miscanthus; species Miscanthus floridulus. Next base: position 80,974,370 of record NC_089593.1, on the reverse strand, counting down.
TTAATCAGCACACACAAAATCACATGAGTCAACCTACACATAGACTCCACTCGACCTCCATTTACATTACCCCATGGTTCTTTTCCACGATAGCAAATATAGCCAACCATGCTTCGGTATACACCTATATCTTGCAGGTGACAGGAAATCACCCGACTTCTACCGATCTAAGCATAGCTAAGCATATGTTCGATCCTTGACCTACATAGGGTTAAAGGTATATGTAACTGGACAAGGAAGTTCTATACATCAAGTGTTTCCAATCAACTCTTATAACCTAATGCATCAAACATAAAGGACTCAACTGATATTTTGTAAAACATAGGAGGCTTAAAATGCTCCAGGGCTTGCCTTTTAGGAATGAGGTGGGGCGGTGGCCATGGCACTCTGGGACTTCATCAGTGTCTGGCTCCTCTCCTTTAGGAGCTGTGGGTTGTGGTGCCTCTTGGTTGTCCTCCGCCTCTCCTTCGAATTCTAGCAGAGTCACTTCTTTGGATGATCCTATATGTATGAGCATGAAATAAGACATCATGAATGCATAGATAATGACATGGATGCTATGATATGACAAAATGCATGTGCATATGAGTTCTCAATAGTAAAGTATGAAGGTGATAAGAAGATAAATCTTCTTTTACCGAGTAGGTGCATATCTATTCTCATATAGTTTAAACAACTCCCATAAAAAGCATTTTCGGGACAGCAGCCACATAGTTTGACCATAACTAGAGCTATACCCAACCAAACACTATGTTCCTGGTCTTTATGGAAATCTTATAAAATTGTCTAGAACTTTCGTATAGTCATCTCAAGATTATTCAATAGGTATTTAGGTCAAACAATTCAATCTTCCAGATCTATCCAAAGGACAAGCAAATCTGATAGCAGAATTTTAATAGCTATAACTCCCAAACCATTTAGACTATGACTCTAAACTTTTTAGCCAAGCTAGATGAGTAAATTATCTACAACTTTGTTAATAACAAGTTTCATAGGAAATGTAATTATCATCATGAATTTGTCAATACAACACAAACTACTCCTGCAACCATCTAGTTGAATTATAAAGCAATAATTATGTAGCTTCTTATAACCAATCAATTTCAAGCACAACTACCATTATCAATAGATCATATGCATAACAAAGACCATATAAAGCATCATGGTTAAGCCAAACTAATTTATTCATATACATTTATTAATTTCTTTATATAGTAAGGTGATTTGAAGGATAAATATTTCCAAATCTCAATAAATTCTAAGAAAATTACAGTAGCTCACATATGACTCCAAAAGTCTATTGTACAAATTTCATACCAATTGGATAAGAATAGCCATCTCTACAAAAATGACAAGTTGCATAGGCTTATTTTAGCAAAAATAGTTTAGCCTAGTGAAAAGTGTCAAGCAATAGATTTTATATTTTTTTTAGCTTCACCATAACATAATAACACTGCACAAAAATTTGCATGATTATAAGTTATGTATTTTTACCTCATTTATTTTCACTAGAAACTAGCAATTATTTAAGATTAAACAAGAAGACCATATTCTAAGTGTGCCTCCTACAAGTTTAGCATTTTTCCTAGCTAGAGCATCTCAACACAAGATCAAAAAAATTAGAATCCTAATTTTTGCACTTTCCTAGCTCAAGACATGCAATTTACAAATTTGAAACAAGTTAAAAAACACTTATCTAGCTCAATTCTCCTAGAAAAATACCCCAAATAATAGATTTCATATTTTTATTAAATACTACAAGTCATGAGGAACCCAACAAAATTTCATTCACCAAAATTGGACACTCCTAGCTTGAGATGTGAATTTTTGAAGTTTGCATGTAAATCTAGAAAAATAAATCAAGAATATCACATTTCAATTTGACTTCACGGCTAAGTGAACCTGGTCCATGCACCTAGAGACGCTGACAACTAGACCCCATGGTCAGCATGGCCCTCGTGTTAATCACATAGAATAGAGCACGACTGTTGAGCGGCCATAGCTCGGTGCCGGCGAGGTGACCGGTGGTGATGTCACCACCGACGGCTTTGCCTCGATGTCCCACATTGATGGGTGCGCTTGGTTGGTCCAGAGACTCACCAGAGTAGACTCGACGACAGCCATGGTGGACGGCAGAGCTGCACGGTGGTGCTCCGATGAGCTTCGGCCATGGCGAGCTTAGAGGAGACTCGCTACATCTACATGGTGATATAGCAAAGCTACAAGGCGCAGGTTAGGGTTTGAGGTGGCGCTGACGAGCTTGGCCATGTGCATGGCACCAGGGCAGCGAGAGCGCGGCGGGGGAAGGCCACGTTCTGCTCTGACAAGGCCTACATTAACCTTAAGGTCCTACCATGAGCTAGACCTGACTTCATCCTATCCCTAACATGCGAAAGGGGAAAGGGAGAGCGAACGGCTTCGACCACGGTGAGCTCGAACCTACGGCGGCAATGGCGGCCGCGCACGGAGCGCACGCACGTTCTGGTAGGGACATGGCGGTAGAGGTTAAATGGGTCAAGGCTTGAGCATCTATGGCCTATAGGGAGGGAAAAACCAGAGAGAGAGAGAGATGGGAGGGGCTTTGGTTGAGGCCAGCCACGGTGAGCTCAAAGCTCGGCGGTGCTTCGACGATGGCCGCGGTGGTGGAAAGGAATCGTAGGCCTTTACCTTGGCTCGGATGAAGGCATGAGTAGGTCAGGGAGGTGGGGAAGGTGATGTGGAGTTGCTAGCAAGAGCTATGGGTCGGCGGTGCTACGATGGCGGCGAGCTTGCATGGCAGCGATGTGGCTGTGGCAACGGCGGCGTGGCTTCTCTCGATGAGCAGCGAGAGCAAGTGAGGTAGGGTGAGAGGGAGCAAATGGAGGTGAGCAACAGAGGCGCATGCCTTTTCTCCCTGTGCTAGCCTAGTTGATGCTAGCATACGGCCACCATGTGATAGCCGCAGCCTATGGCCGGTCGGCCATGACACCACAAACGAAGCCTGACAACGCTGCTTCATGGTGATATTACTCCAAATCTGTTCGTCCATTGCAAAAACTTTATTAACCAAAGTTGTAGAACTAAATGTAATCTACAAATTTTCTTTAGGAAGCATCCCCTAATTCACAATGGTTAGCTAGTTATAATGCTCCCAAGTGAGGTACATTGAAACTATAAACAACATTATGACTTGGAAATTTTGCAAGTCTCAAAACAGCATTTCCTTGCTACTTTGGAGCTATTTTTGAACATATTAGGCACTGAATTAGGTCTTAACCCAAAAATAAAAGTTGTTATGCTAGTCAAGTACTACAACTTTTATTTAGGTGACATAGCCATGCAAACACTCTAAGCTATTGTTCAACTTTGGTCAAACTAGTATCATGAAAATGACATTTCAAATGAAAGCAACACTTAGAAGCAAATTTAGCCTATGTCATGAATACAAACATTGTTCCATTTATCATTCTAGATGTGTCTAAGGTGTTTTCATGACCTCCCAACCATTTCATACATTGGTCATACATGATTGCAAGCATAAGCATATATATAAAATCAACATTTCATGTGAGAATGTATAAGAATGAGATGAAATTTCATATGCTCATGTTCATGAATGCTTGGATGATGCTTGTGCTCATGAAATGCAGATGCCAAATGCAATGCTTAATACTAGGGTGTTATAGCCCCTCCCCCTTATAGAAATCTCATCCCAAGATTTGAAAGACCTACCATTCCTCATAAAAGGCAGGATAAACATCACGTAAAAAATCCTCACGTTCCCACATGACATCTTGTTCACTATGGTTATTCCATGCCACTTTGTTGGACTTAATGACCTTGCTCCATGTTACTCTTTCCATTTCTTCTAGCACTCGAATTGGTTTCTCTTCATAAGTTAAATCCAATTGGAGCTTAATATTGGTGGGTGCAATGGCTTCCTCAGGTAGGCGAAGACATCTTTTCAACTGAGAAACATGGAAGACATCAAATATCGTACTCATCTTTGGAGGAAGTTGTAACTTGTAGGTGACATTTCCTTTCCATTCAATAATCTTGTATGGCCCTATATATCTAGGTGCAAGCTTTCTTTTTACTCCAAATCTCTATACTCCCTTCATGGGTGACACTTTTAAGTATACATAGTCTCCGACTTCAAAAGTTAGTGGTCTTCTTCTTTTATCAGCATAACTCTTTTGTCTTGATTGATCTGCTTTCATATGCTATTGGGAATGCATACCTGTTCTTCAGCTTCGGTGACAAAGTCAGTGCTAAAATATCTTCTTTCTCTAGGCTCAATCCAATTCAATGGGAGTTCTACATTTCTGACTGTACAAGGCTTCAAAAGGAGCCATTTTGAGGCTCGCTTGATAACTATCGTTGTAGGAGAACTTAGCTAAAGGTAGCCACTTTTCCCATGAACCCTTGGAAAATATAACACAGGCACTTAACATATCTTCTAAGATCTGGTTCACTCGCTTGGTCTGTCTAAAGTTTGTGGATGATATGCTAAACTTCTAATTAGTTTAGTTCCCAAAGCCTGGTGCAAGTGTTCCTAAAAATGAGCTATAAACTATGGTCCCTGATCTAAGATTATGGTCCTTGGTACTCCATGTAGTTTCACGATCTGAGAAACGTATAGCTCAGCGTACTTTCCCACATGATATGCGGTGTTAACCGGTATAAAATGCACTGACTTGGTAAGGCAACCTACAATGACCCATATAGAATCATGACCTTGCTATGATAGCAGAAGGCCTATAATGAAGTCCATACTTATTTCCTCCCATTTCTAGCCTAGGATAGACAACAGCTGAAGTAATCTAGCAGATTTCAAATGAACGGCCTTGACTCTATAGCAATTATCACACCTAGCGACATAGGTGGCAATCTCTTTCTTCATCTTGGTCCACCAAAAATGGGCTTTCAAATCTTGATACATTTTGCTACTACCTGGATGGATAGACAACTTGGATGAATGAGCTTCATCTAAAATTTAATTTCTAAGCTCACAGTCTTTTGGTACTACCAGTTGGTCCTCAAACCATAGCACACTTCTTTCATCCAACCTAAAATGCTTGGTTTCTTATTCTTTCATCTTTCGCTTGATGTGAAATACACCTACATCTATCTTCTATAGTTCTATGATTTTGCTCTCAAGTGAGCAACTAACAGTTATATTGTGCAGCACAACGGGATGCAACAAATTAAATCCATCTTCCAACAAGGCTTCCAAAGTGTTACAATGGGATTTCTGACTAAGTGCATCTGCTACAACATTAGACTTTCCTGGATGGTAGTGCACTTCCAAATTGTAGTACTTGATCAGCTCTAACCATCTTTGCTACCTCTTGTTCAGCTCAGGTTGAGTGAAGATATATTTGAGACTTTTGTGGTCAGTATATATGTGACATACGTTTCCCAACAAGTAATGTCTCCATATCTTCAATGCATGAATAACTGCTGCAAGCTCTAAATCATTCGTAGGGTAATTAACTTCATGCTTTCTCAACTATCGAGAAGCATAGGCAATAACTCGACCTTCTTGCATGAGCACACACCCCAAACCTATACCTGATGCATCACAGAACACATCAAAATGTTTTTCAATGTCGGGTTGTGCTAGAATAGGAGCTATAGTTAGCAATGTCCATAGGGTGTGAAAAGCAACTTCACACTCTAGTGTCCAACTGAACTTTTCATGTTTCTAAAGTAATCTAGTCATGGGCTTAGCTATCTTGGAGAAATAAAAAATGAAACGACGATAGTAACCTGCTAACCCTTGAAAACTCTAAACTTCATGAACCAAAGTCGGGGTCTTCCAATCCATGACCTCTTATACTTTAGATGGGTCTACAGAAATTCCATCTTTAGATAAGATGTGACCCAAGAAAGGTACTTTGCTCAACTAGAATTCACACTTGCTAAATTTGGCATATAACTTATGTTCCCTTAATCTAGACAAGACAACTCTTAGTCTCAGATGCTCTACATGGTCTGCCTCATTCTCCGAGTAAATCAAGATATCATTGATAAACACAACCATGAACTTGTCGAGCTCGGGCATGAATACCGAATTTATCAAATACATAAAGTAGGCAGGAGCATTTGTTAGTCCAAAAGAGATGACCAAATACTCGTACAAGCCATACCTAGTGGAGAAAGTTGTTTTAGGTATATCCTCTGGCCTAATCTTAATCTGATGATAGCCTAACCTCAAGTCAATCTTATAGAATACCTTTGCTTTTGCCAACTGATCGAACAAGATATCGATACGAGACAAGGGATACTTGTTCTTAATGGTCACAGCATTAAGCAGCCTATAATCCACACACATTCTCAAGGACTTGTCCTTCTTCTTTACAAATAAAGCTAGACATCCCCATGGAGATGAACTAGGTTGAATGAGACCTTTGTCCAACAGTTCTTGTAACTGAATTTTAAGTTCAGCTAACTCATTTGGTGGCATCCTATAGGGTCTTCTTGAGATAGGTGCCGTACCTGGCACTAACTCAATCTTAAACTCCACATCCCTATCAGGCAATAAACCTGACAACTCATCTGGAAATACATCAAGAAACTCACAAACCATTGGAATATCACAAAGGGTAGTGGCTTGGATAACACAAGACAAGTTTTGGAGATCAAAACTTTAGGGAAGTGGTACTAGAAATGCATTGCCTACCTTTGGTTCTCTCAACATAATTGTCCTAGTGCTAGTGTCAATGAGAACCCCATTTCCACTCATCCATTTCATGCCTAAGATCACATGTATGGCTAATCCTGGAAATACTATCAGATCCATAGTGTATTCTCTCTCTTGTATAGAGATGAGCACATCTCTGACTATTTGATTCATAGAAATAGTAGCCCTAGCTGATCTTATACTATAACCACCCTTGTCTACCTTAATTATCTTCTGATCATGCTTAGATGTAAATGCTTGGCTCATAAATGAATGAGAAGCTCCAAAATCAAATAAAACAATGGTGGGATGTTTGTTAACAAGAAACATACCGGTGGTGACAAATTCTCCAGCAGGAACTTCTTCAACAGCTGTGTAATGCACGTATCTAGGATGTGCCTTTGGATTTGCCTATTTCTGATTACCCTAGTTTTGATTGCTATTCCTCTTGGGATGGGGGCACTTCTTGGCCTAATGGCCTAACTAATTACAATTGAAGTGTGGTTGATTGCTCCTTAGTCCTGCTGAGCTTCCTTGCCCTCCATTTCCCTTGGGTAGGGCAATGGTGAATGCCTTGCGAAACACCTTCTGAGGTCAGCTAGCCTAGGCTTTTGGTGGAGGAGGCCTAAACTTAGGCGCTGGTGGACGAAACTATGACCTAGCCGCCACTAGAGCTCTAGACTAGGAAGATCTTGAGGTGCCTACCTCAGCTGCTCTTTTGTGGCCCTTCGCTGCTGTGTGCAAATTGTTCTTGTTCTCCTGGGTCAAGGCATCACTAATGAACTCATTGTATGTGGTACCCCGTAAGTTGGCCATAGTCTTCACTAGCTTAGTGCCAAGGCCTCTTTTGAAGCTTTCTATCTTTTTTTCCTCTGTATCAACAAACCCTAGGGCATAACAGGACAAATTGTTGAAGGCATACATGTACTCGGTAAGGGTCTTGGTCCCTTGTGTGAGTCGCATGAACTTGGTTGCTTTCATGCGCATTAGCCCTGGGGGAATGTGATGTCCCCTAATGGCTAACTTGAACTGCTCCCATGTGACTTGTGAGTTGGGAGGTAGAGAGGATAGGAAATGGGTCCCCCATATCTTGGCCGATCCCTGTAGTTGATGGGACGCATATTCTGCCTTCTGATGCTCAGTAACTTTTGCTCGATTGTGTTTAGCCATTCATCCACCTAGAGCGGTTCTTCGACCACCTTGAAGATAGGAGGCTTGGTGTCATGGAAATCCTTGAAAGAGTTGTATTGATTCGGCTTAGGCCCTTTATGTTGCTAACGGGCATGAGCAGTGTTCTGCGCAATGAGGCACAGTGTTTCCTCCATTGTTCTCTGACTACCCAAGAAATGTGCGAAGAATTCATTCACAGACGGTGGCGGTGGCGGTGGTAAGTCATTGTCGTTGCCACCTTGGCTGGTGCCTGCTCCAATGCGAGTGCGAGTCATCTACAAAGTTGCAACAATAAGTGATTATTGGATGATGTCAAGAAATTGCAGATGAATTGTATAATCATGCTAAACTAAAATTACTGGAGACAATCTTAAATTCATACAATAAAATAGAGGAATAATAATTCATTCTCGCAACATGACATCACCAATTTGATCACTTATCGTGCTCACAGTGCATTAACAAGCATGTCATAATCCACCAGTAAAACAAAACTGGAATTTCATTAAAGGTCAACCCATAGTGAAATAACATGTAAAGTTCCAATATTACATGGAAGTCAAATCACGAATACCGAACTTCAAGCTACAAGTCCATTACATGAATAACAGGGATACATCTAGCACTTTAACTAGTCACTAGGTGATTCTAATCTTCTGCATTCTCACTGTCAAGGTCGGAGATAGCATCGTCCTCATCCTCTAACTCCACTTCTTCTTCCGCACAACCATCATCCTCAACCAACATATCTGGATCTTCTTCTTCCTCATTAAAGATTGGGTGCAGTTGGTTGTTCAGAAAATGCACCTCATGTTGAAGATCAACCACTATGTTCTGGGTCTGTGCAAGCTGCTGGCCCAAGTCCCTCTCGACATGGTCCTGTTGTATGCTCAAGGCTTGGGTCCTATCTCATTCTGCTTCTGCCATAGCTATATGGTTGTTTGCTAGGATTTGCTGGCGTGTAGCTATGAGCACCTCGGCACGGGTGGCCTCCAGCTGCTCCCGTAGTCCTTCTAACACTGTCTGATCATCCGCTCTTGCCTCTTGGGTGGCAGCTCTCTGCTGATTAACTTGCTCCATTTGGGTGTGGAGATTTCCCAATGCTACATAAGCTTGATCAGTTTTCCATCGAGCCTCACTTGTTGCCTTGTTGTGCTTGCGCACACACTTCTTTAGTTTACAATGTGTAGCTTTGGCTCTCATGAGCTTATCCATGCAAGTGGTATAGAACTCCTGCTAGAAGTCACTGGTGTCCTAAGCAGTATAGAACATCTTCATCACTGCAAAAATTGCACTCATAGCGGGACTAGAACTGTCTGCCCACTCATCTCGGTCTCGGATTAACGCATTACGGTTTCGTTGTGCCCAAACTGCTATGGATGGATCCACCTGAGGAAAAGTACCAATGGCACGGCCGGTAAGCTCATCCCCATGCTGCTGACAAATCTGACTCAGCACCTCAAAAGCCACTACTTGGGTAGCTTCCCAAGTAGTTCTTCCTTTAGATTCTGCCCTCCATTCCCGCCAGAAGGGTGCTTGGTTATGAGCTGGCATGATCCGCTGTACTTCATACCATGGTTGTCCCTCTAGGTATACTTCATTCTAGTAATAGAGGGGTAGTTCGTAATACCCTACATAATGCAAGACTCTCCAAAGTAGGGCCAGGGTACCAAACAACAACAAGAAATTCTCACTTCCAGTCGGTGCTGCCATCTATACCAACAACATGGTGCAACTCTTGTGAGACAACGTCATAATGGATAAGAGTTCAATAATCAAGTAAGAGACTTATAAGGGGAGGAACAATGCAAGTATGTAATAATTATTTATCATGATGCATGTACATTCTGTCCGTCCTCACAAATTTAGGAAAATTAAAACTTCTAACGGTTTACACGGTGGCATACATACGTTCTCTCATATATAACGTAACTAGTCGAGCTACACATTTCGCTGTTATCATATCTGCACAAGAATTTCATTTCAGCCCAACCCCATAATTATATATGCAGAATGTAAATCTGGGCTCTAGGTTTCAAGCTAAATACTTCCATATATATATACCCATATATATATACTTCCATATCAAAGCTACCCGAGAGTAAATACGTGCTATATATACATATAAATATGCATATATAGCCGTATCAAAGCTAACCCACAATTAATACTTCCGTATATATATGAGGCATATATACACTTCAGTATCAAAGCTAACTCTCCCCATAGACCGTATGCTCACATCTTGCGGTCATGCCACTGCAATGATGAGTGGCATCTTACCTTGGGCGTAGAGGCATTTGATCCATACATTACCACTCAAGGGAATGGCATCCATACAATAGCACGTCGTATGGATGATGAAAATAAAAATCCCCAAGTTAGTACCTAATTAGCCACCTAAAGTCCTTAACTAGGCATAAAGGAAAGTGAGCACTGACACACTTTAGATTCAAACTCTAGGTTTTAAACACCTATATATAGCTATAAGTGGCTAGAAATTGGTTTTGGAAAACAAAAACATTTGTTTTAAATACACATGTGGCAATTAATGTTAAATCTTGCTCTGATGCCAGCTATAGCGGAACCAACCAATTTATAAGAGCACAAGTACAATGGCAACCCACAAGCGGTCGCACTGTCATACTTGAGCCCATATAAACCCGGTAGTCCATCGAGTACCATGAAGGGTCTCGATTAACCATCAACATACAACCAAGATCGTACATGATTCAACATACATGTCACACGTTTCATAAAGTTCACAAATACAGTTCGTCCATTAGAGTATGAATTTAGGTTATTACAAACCAAGTTCAAGTAAAGTAGTAGCGGAAGCATATTAAAGTTTGAAACTAACATCTGCCATCATAGTTCAAATACAGTGCCAGCTCATGATCACACCCACAAGAGCATATGAGAAGGATTAATAAGAGATGCCTGCCCAGGGCTCACTCCATGTCCATAGCGGGAGAGAAGCAGTTCTTGCAATAGCCATGATAAACTGTACCATCTGCAACAATGGGAATAAAACCCTGAGTATAAGAAGGTACTCAGCTAGACATACCCATCATAAACCAAAAAGAAAGTGACTCCAAGGATTATGCAAGGCTTTATAAGTGGAGCTATCTTGACAACATTTTGCATAAAAAGCTTACCAATTCAAGTATACTGTTATAATTTGGTCATCAAGTTAATTATAGCTATTTACCTCTAGATTAGCAACTAGCATGTGCCAAACATGTGGTATATCATTTAGTAGCATACAGTAGTAACCGTAGCCGGTATAATAATTCCATGTTCATCATAACCATCATTCCATCATACTATTACTATGATGTTGGAGCTAGCCAAGTTTCTCACTGTCTAGGAGAGACAGCGATTCGAATCGATTTCAACCAACTAGGAATTTATTCCTAACACAAACCCAGGCAGACCAGATCAAGGGTCACCTTAGATCACCTTTGGTGCAACTCAGGTCCACATTTCACGGGTTCGATCAGTGCTGCACAATCAGGGACAACCAGCTGTTAGGACGTTAAGGCCCGGCCTACCCTTGGGCTCACGTCTGGCTCCCCACACATCCTTACTACCATCAAGAGTGTGCACTTTTATAGAACGGGACCTAGCCTAAGTTGAGCTACTCAGCTTCACGGTCAGAACGAGTTATCCGACCAGCTAAGTGAGAGGCATGGTATAGTCCTTAATCGGTACAGACAAAATCACATGAGTCAACCCACACATAGACTTTGCCCGATTTCCATTTACATTACCCCATGGTTCTTTTCCACGATAGCAAATATAGCTAACCATGCTTTGGTATCCACCTATATCTCGTAGGTGACAGGAAATCACCTGACTTCTACCAATCTAAGCATGGCTAAGCATATATTCGATCCTAGACCTACATAGGGTTAAAGGTATATGTAACTAGACAAGACAGTAATATGCATCAAGTATTTCCAATCAACTCTTACAACCTAATGCATCAAACATAAATGACTCAAGTGATATTTTGTAAAACATAGGAGGCTTAAAATGCTCCGGGGCTTGCCTTTAGGAACGAGGTGGGGCGGTGGTCAGGGCACTCTGGGAGTTTATCAGTGTCTGGCTCCTCTCCTTCAGGAGTTGCGGGTTGTGGTGCCTCTTGGTTGTCCTCCGCCTCTCCTTTGAATTCCAGCACTTCTTCGGGCGATCCTATATGTATGAGCATGAAATAAGACATCATGAATGCATAGATAGTGACATGGATGTTATGATATGACCAAATGCATGTGCATATGAGTTCTCAATAGTAATGTATTAAGGTTATAAGAAGATAAATCTTCTTTTACTGAGTAGGTGCATATCTCTTCTCATATAGTTTAAACAACTCCCATAAAAAGCATTTTCAGGACAACAAGACTACAGCCACATATTTTGACCATAACTAGAGTTATACCCAACCAAATACTATGATCTTGCACTTTCTGGAAAGCTTATAAAATTGTCTACTACTTTCTTATAGTCATATCAAGATTATTCGATAGCTATTTAGGTAAAACAATTCAATCTTCTAGATCTATCTAGAGGACAAGCAAATCTGACAGCATAGTTTTAACAGCTATAACACCCAAACCATTTAGCCTATGACTCTGAAATTTTTAGCCAAGCTAGATGAGTAAGTTATCTACAACTTTGTTAATAACAAGTTTCACAGGTAATGTAATTATCATCATGAATTTGCCATCTACTTGAATTATAAAGCAATAATTATGTACAACAAGGACCATATAAAGCATCATGGTTAAGCCAATCAATTTCCAGCACAACTACCATTATCAATAGATCATATGCACAACAAGGACCATATAAAGCATCATGGTTAAGCCAAACTAATTTATTCATATACATTTATTAATTTCCTTATATAGTAAGGGATTTGAAGGATAAATATTTCCAAAGCTCAATAAATTCTAAGAAAATTACAGTAGCTCACATATGACTCTGAAAGTCTACTGTACAAATTTCATGCCAACTGGATAAGATAGCCATCTCTACAAAAGTGACAAGTTACATAGGCTTATTTTAGCAAAAATAGTTTAGCCTAGTGAAAAGTGTCAAGCAACTGATTTTATATTTTTCTTAGCTTCACCATAGTAGAATAACACTGCACAAAAAATTTGCATGATCATAAGTTATGTATTTTTTCCTCATTTATTTTCACTAGAAACTAGCAATTATTTAAGATTAAACAAGAAGACCATATTCCAAGTATGCTTACTGCAAGTTTAGCATTTTTCCTAGGTAGAGCATGTCAACACAAGATTAGAAAAATTAGAATCCCAATTTTTGCACTTTCCTAGCTCAAGATATGCATTTTACAAATTTGAAATAAGTTAAAAAACACTTATCTAGCTCAATATAATTCTCCTAGAAAAATACCCCAAATAGTATATTTCATATTTTTATTAAATACTACACTTCTTGGGGAACCCAACAAAATTTGGATCACCAAAATTGGACACTCCTAGCTTGAGATATGAATTTTTGAATTTTGCATGTAAATCTAGAAAAATAAATCAAGAATATCACATTTCAATTTGACTTCACGGCTAAGTGCACCCGGTCCATGCACCCAGAGACGCTGGTAGCTAGACCCCATGGTCAGTGTGGCCCCACGTGTCAGTCACACAGAACAGAGCACGGCTGTTGAGCAGCCATAGCTCGTCGCCGGCAGTGATGTCCCGCATCGATGGGTGTGCTTGGTTCGTCTAGAGACTCACCGGAGTAGGCTCGACCGGTGGCCATGGCTGATGGCAGAGCTGCACAATGGTGCTTCGATGAGCTTTGGCCACGGAGAGCTCAGACGAGACTCGCCACATCTATGCGATGACATAGCGAAGCTACAAGGTGCAGGTTAGGGTTCGAGGTGGCACCGCCGAGCTTGGCCGCGTGCATGGCGCTAGGGCAACGAGAGCACGGTGGCGGAAGGCCATGTTCTGCTCTGATGATTCATGCACTGGCCTTAGGGTCCTGCCATGAGCTAGACCTAACTTCATCCTAACCCTAACATGCGAAAGGGGAAAGGGAGAGCGAATGACCTCGGTCACGGCAAGCTCAAACCTACGGCAGCAATGGCGATCGCACACGGCGTGCACGCGCGTTCCGTTAGGGATGCGGCAGTAGAGGTTAAATGGGTCACAGCTTGAGCATCTATGGCCTATAGGGAGGGCAAAACCAGAGAGTGAGAGAGAGGTGGGAGGGGCTCTAGTTTAGGTCAGCCACGGTGAGCTCAAAGCTCTATGGTGCTCTGGGATGTGGCGGTGGAAAGAAATCATTGGCCTTTACCTTGGCTCGAACGAAGGCGCGAGTAGGTCAGGGAGGTGGGGAAGGTGATGGCAGAGATGCTGGTGAGAGCTATGGGATGGTGGTGCTATGGTGGTGGTGAGCTTGTGCAGTAGCAGTGTGGCTGTGGCGACGGCGACGTGGCTCTACTCGGTGAGCAGCGAGAGCAAGTGAGGTAGGACGAGAGTTAGTGAATGGAGGCGAGCAACAGAGGCGCACACCTTTTCTCCCTACGTTGGCCTAACTAGCCTGGCTGACACTAGCATATGGCCACCACATGGCGGCCATGGCCTGTGGCTGGTCGGCCATGTCGCTGCGTGAGTCCACGCGATCAGAGTCACAAACAAAGCCTGATAGCGCTGCTTCGTGATGATATTACTCCAAATCCGTTTGTCTGTTGCAAAACTTTATTAACCAAAGTTGTAGAACTACATGTAATCTACAAATTTTCTTTATGAAGCATCCCCTAATTCGTAATGGTTAGCTAGTTACAATGCTCCCAAGTGAGGTACATTGAAACTATAAACATCATTATGACTTGGAAAATTTTGCAAGTCTCAAAACAACATTTCCTTGCTACTTTGGAGCTATTTTTGAACATGTTAGGCACTGAATTAGGTCTTAACCCAAAAAATAAAAGTTCTTACCCTAGTCCAGTACTACAACTTTTATTTAGGTTACATAGCCATGCAAACACTCTAAGCTACTGTGCAACTTTGGTCAAACTAGTATCATGAAAATGACATTTCAAATGAAACCAACACTTAGAAGCAAATTTGGCCTATGTCATGAATACAAACATTGTTCCATTTATCATTCTAGATGTGTCTAAGGTGTTTTCATGACCTGCCAACCATTTTATACATTGGTCGTACATGATTGCAAGCATAAGCATATATATAAAATCTACATTTAATGTGAGAATGTATAAGAATGAGATGAAATTTCATATGCTCATGTTTATGAATGCTTGGATGATGCTTGTGCTCATGAAATGCAGATGCCAAATGCAATGCTGAACACTAGGGTGTTACACATTGGTCCTTTTCCAATCACAGAATGGTGTGGATTTTAGGTGTATCGCCTTAAGTTACCTGAACAATTATCAGCTGTACACAATATGTTTCATGTATTACAGTTGAAGAAGTGTCTGTGATTGCCTGAGCAGGCCATTCAAATCGAAGGAGTTGAACTTGAACCAAACTTGACTTATGTAGACTATCCTATCAGAATCCTAGATCAGAAAGATCGAGTCACTTGAAATAGAACGATCAAGTTTTATAAGGTTCAGTGGAACAAGCATTCATAAGAGGAAGCTACTTGGGAATCAGAGGATTATCTAAGGGAGAATTATCTAGATTTCCTTGCATCTGCTTAGGTTGCTAACTCCTCTACAGTTGTAACCTTCCTTTTGATAGTTGATGTAAATTTTTGCAACCTTCCTTGTTTTTTTGAAATCTTGCTTGTAATATGTGTTGACACATTTCCTTTTGCATTACTTAACCCTAGGCTTTAGGTGTTTCATAATCTCAGGGTGAGATTTCTGTAAGGGGGGAAGAGCTGTAACACCCCTGGTGTTAAGCATCACTAAAACTTAGTCATGTCATCATCATGCATAGAAAGCATCCATGGTAGCTAGCCATGCTTTGCATTCACTAAAATCAAGATTAATTATAGGTTATGTAATGCAAATGTGTGGTGTAATGAGCAAGAATAAAAAATTCTTTTAAGGTACTTTGTGGCCTTCTAATTTTTGAATTCCACTAAAATACTTGGAATTATACTCTAATAAACATTGTAGTGTAAAGAGTATACTTTACACTAGGATTGAGTGTTGGGTATGAATTCAAGTTCAAACCATTAAAATTCAAACTTCAAAATTGAATTCATGAATGAAATCCAACACTTAGACAAATCTGCCAGTCTTGGAAAATTGTATTTGAATTCATTTTTGGGGAATTTAATTAAAAGAATTTCATAAATAACTTTGCTCAAACATTAGTACCATTAGTTAGTACAAAGTTTGTGCTTTGCAATGATGCTATTGACTGAGAGGTTTGTTTGCTAATTAATTCACCAATCTAGCTAATCTAACTGCTTTTGAAACCCTAACTAAAAGTTATGTAGTTTAGTTTCAATCTACCCGTATTCCTTAGCCTAGATCTTCTAAACCAGTTAGAATTAGAGCTCGATCCTTAAAGCGAAGTTGGAGATCACATCAAGATGAACAAGTTTCATTCTTGGAGTTTTTCATGTTGCAATATGGAATCAAGAGAAAAGAGATGAAGAAGAAGCTCTATCAGGCATGAATAGTGCTCACCGGTGCCCAGCCTGCTGCTTCACCATCGACTGCCACCGCCCTTGCGTTGTGTCCACGCATGGAGGCACATAGCTGCTTGCGTGTTCTGATCAAGCAGGAGCTAGCGCAACTCAAAGATACGCCCGTGGTCAATATAGCCCGACGCCAATCATCGTTTTTCATCTTCTCGCTTCCCACCACCGTCGCCGAGCTCGCTCTCACCAGAGAAATTCATCCTCGCCACCACATCCTCGCCCAATTGCTCGCGTAGCTGAGTCCACCTCATCTTTGTGCACCACCTGAGCTCATCCGCAGCGCCTCGCACCACCTGAGTTGCCCACACAGCTGTTTCCTACCACGGCAGCTCGCCATCGCCGCCGTGCGTGCCCTCTTCGTGGACAGCTCACTCCTGAGCTCCATCCACCGTGCTCTTTTGTGTTTTAGCATCCTTGTGCACCTGTGATGCTCGCTGACCTATTGGTTGATCAAATCTCATTTGGGTCATGCCAGAACACCACCTTACCATCATGTCCACGCCGCCGTACCCACCTTCAACGACGACAACCACCTCTACTTCTTCCCCGCTTCAATCGTCTAGCTTTGTGTAATCATGGTGAGCCCCGGGTTGTGTTGCTTGCCTCTGTTTTATCTCTACCGGCCCTTCATGGTTGGTGCACCACTCGTCGCGCCACCATGGTTGCCATGGCTATGACCAAGCTCTCTCGAAGCTGTAATCGGTTCAACCGCCACCTTGCCTAGATGCATTGGGTCATAATGAAGCCTCTGGTGCCGTTTCCGCTACCAGAGATCCTGCCATCGGGTGTGTCCACATTGTCGGAGCATCATCGGCCGCCATGGCCACTGTCATGCTAACTTTATTGTAATAGAGGTTCGATTAAAGCCCTAGATTGATGTGTGGTGTTGCCCTGAGCGTGTAGGTGCAATCCCCACCGCAAAAGACCTCGTCGACGACGAGGAATCGTGGGTCAACGGTGGTGTCCGCATGGTCTCTATGGAGGCTTTATTCCACTGACCTGGGGGTCCCTCTGTCAGTCTCTAGGTTAGCAAGGGTCTAGGTGCAAAAGTGTTATTTCTTTGTTTTTTTATTTTCTAAAAATGATTAAATTTGATGAATCTTGTTTAATTCTTATAAAATTGTAGAAGTGTGATAAAATTATGAAATTTTTTGTGTAAGCTTATATTTGTATGCTCTATCTAAGAAAAAAATTAAATGGTGAAAATCAATAGTTTTTGCATGTTTAAAATTACCTCTTTTAATTAATAAATGCACCTTCCATGATTTTTATAGGCTAAAATAAATATATTTTAATCATAAAACTTTTTGTGTAAATGTTATGTGCAATATCCAAACTCCACAAAAAGTTTGGTACTATTTTGATAATTTCTAATTATCCACTTAATTACATGTCTTTGATCAATTATTTAATAAATGCTAAAATAATTAGGATAAATCATAAACTGACTTATGTGTGATTTTGGATTGATTGTAGACCTTGGGACACAAATACCTCTGATGTTCCTTGGCAATTAATTACTTGTTGGATATTCTCGTAATTAATCATGTTAATAATAAATAACAAATATTGCTTTGTGAGTAGTTAACCTAACTTGATTAGTGAAGGAAAGTTGTACTCAAGTTAATTAATCATGTTTGATCATCATAACCCATGTTAAGTACATCATCATTCTAAAGCGTGCATATCTACTTACATTTAGTTAAGTACATCATCATTCTAACAGAAAATATGGGCATTTTGTGACTTTATTTATATCTCTTTGTAAACCACATGGGATGAATTAATGACTAGCTCACTGAGAATCCTCTCCTCTGTTACTCTCCTGAGTGAAGATCACATTGGGCCAATCATAGTCCCCCCTAGAGTTTTCTACATCAAACTGGTGTCATTCTTGATCTACTTTATTTTATCTTCAAGTGTGTGCGATAATTTATTTTGTGTATGCCACATGCACATAAATTTTGAGAATTTGTCTTGCGAAAACAAGGCAACATTGGATGAAATTAATTCCCACGTCTATAGATCGAAACGAGAACGCAAAGGTAGCATAGCTGAAAACTAGAATTGGTGAAAAGGAACAGATCACTACATTGCCATTAATGTGATAATCATAAAAGTTCTTAGATTCTACTAGGAATTAACACAATCGAAAAGATGAACACTAGGAAAATAGTTTACTAACTGCATGACTACAAAATAAGCACTACGAGTGAAGGTCCAAAAACTAACAAGAAAACCACCCAAAGCACCTAAGGATACAACTCCCCTAGTTCATAACATCTAAAAAAATCAAGAACTATCTTTAAGGCTCAATGCAAGAATTCTTTGATTGCAAACATCAAGATTCTATCATTCTCCACTGCACAACAGCTCCATCGGCCTTTAGCCACCCCCACGGCCTCCCCGGTCGAAAGCCTATCCTGGCTAGCTTTAGCTGGCTGCTGCTGGTTGGCTACAGCCATGGGTGGCTAGCACGTGGCCATGAGCGGCTATGGCCGGCTAATGCTGGATAGACGCCTTGCATGATGGCCACATGCTTCTGGCCCATTGTTGGAGAAGTTTTGGTTGCTCCCACGCTCTATGGACCTTCGGTTGCCATCCTCACAAGCAAACTTATAGATGGCAATTGGGCCCCAATCCCTGATTAGGGGATGGGGATGGGACTAAGTTTATCCCCACGGGGATCTAAATGGGGTAAAAAAACATCTCCCATTGGGTCTAGCAGGGATGGAGATGGGGAACCAATCCATGTCCCTTATACCTGTTTCACTGCCCCGTTTACTAGGGTATATGTATTTAGGCCTTGACGATGGCCCAACTCAAGTCTCCACCTAGCCTACAATGGCACAATGCTAAGTATATAAAAGCCTAGCCCTACCCCTTGACTCCTAGCCGCTCCCTTGATCCCAGGCTCCTCACCATCGGCACTGCTACAACATGTAAGGCATCACCGGGGCATGTTAAAGTCCACCTGATCAGACGGTAACTGATTTGGCAATTAATTTCCATCGGACAGGATCCTGATTTCTTGATTCCTAGGTCGCTTTCTCTCCCGCACATGGGTCGGCCCCACTCTACAGCTCCCCATGTTACGGTCCGATCGACCAGACGATAGCCAGGCACCGACAAGTGCAAGTCACCGATTAAATTAATTTTTGTTCTACATTGTCCCACATGTGGCCCACCTACTCTCATGGCCCACCCGTGTCGCTCTCGTAGCCGCGCAGCCCACCTGCTCTCATGGCCCACCCGCGTCACTCTCGCTCAGGCATAGAAGCATGCTCAGCGCTCGAGCTATCACGTGAGCGCATAGAGATTAGAGAGGAGAAAAAAATATTAGAGAAAAATATTAAAAAATAGGAACAAAAATAGTGTGTGGCTGAGGTTGAACACAAGACCAAAAAACTATGATAGTCATTCCTCACCACTACACCATGTAGCCAGCTTGTCTTAGTTATGAAATAATTATACTAAACCGTATCAGACCGATCAAGTCTAAAAAAGTATTCCATTCTCACAAGAATAATGTTTTGGACAAAAAATATACCACATGACATCTCATAGAATATAGAAAAAATCTACGAAGAGATAAAACAAAATAAAAATAAAAAAAGATAGTAATCAAAAGTAATAGAGGAAACAAAGAAAAACAATCTAAAATTCATCAAAGAACATCACATGGATACAACTTGAACAATCTAAAATATATACCATATAACATTTTATGGATACTATGTGAATACTGAAAGATAATCATGGAATATTCCATTTATATAATGTGAACATTCTAAAATACATCATAGAACATCACTTGTATACTACGTGAACATCACAAAAAATACATCTTAGAACATCACTGTATACCACGTGAACATCACATGTATATTATGTGAACATCACAAAACACATCACAGAACATCACATGTATACTACGTGAACATCCAAAAATACAACAAACAACATCACATGTGTACTATATGAACATCACAAAATACATTATAGAACATCACGTATACTACGTGAATATCACAAAATATATCATAGAACATCATATATATACTACATGAACATTATAGAATACATCATAGAAAATCACATGTGTATTACGTGAACATCACAGAATACATCATAGATCATCACATATATACTATGTAAACATCACATGTATCTGAGATAATATAGAAAATAAAAAAATAAAAATAAAGATAAAAATAAAAATATTAAAGTAATTAATTAGAGAAAAATAACAAAGAAGAAAAAATGCACAGAACAGATGAATAACAAATGATAAATTTATAGAAGAATAAAATAAATGAATAACTTAAATAAGAAAGAAAAAGAAAATTAAAAAATTACATGTATATTACACGACCATAACATGTATATGATATGACATATGAAATGAAAAAAACCCTTGAAAATAAAAAATGTTGTATAGTAAATTAAAAGAAAAAAGGAAAGGAAAAAAGAAAAAAAAATAGAAAAAAAGAAAATAATTAATTATACTAAAGTAAAAATAAATAAATGAAAGATAAAAAAATATAAAAAATAAAAGAGAAGAATAAGAAAACATAGAAAACAAAAAAGAAAAAAATGAAACAAGAATGTAGAAGACACATTCATAAATGCACATCATAAATGTAGAAGGGCCATTTTGTAAATAAATAAATAACATGACATAACAAATGTAGAAGGCACATCATAAATGCACATTTTTTTATAGTTAAGTAAAGTCAAATGACGTGGTATGTGATGTGACCAAGACAATTGCACTAGACACATCATAAATCTACAAATTATTTCTATAGTTTAGCAAAGCCAAATGTTCTCTGTGTGATGTAACCCAGATAAATACAAAAGACACATCGCAAGTGCACAAAATATTTCTATTGTTAAGCAAAGATAAATGTTTTGATACGTGATATATACTACGTAAACATAAATACATCATAGAATATCATATGTATACTACGTGAAGTTTTATATAGAAAAAATAACAAAGAAGAAAAAGTGCACATAAAACAAAAAAACAAATGAAAAATATTTAGGAAAAATAAAATTAATGAAATAACTTAAATAATAAAGGAAAATTTTAAAGAAATGCAAGCGTGACATGTACCACATGTAACATATGAAATGAAAAACAACTTGAAAATAAAAAATGAAAACAATTCATAGAGTAAATTAAAGAAAAAATGCAAGCAAGAAAACAAAAAGAAAAGTAAAAAACAAATAGAATTATAAGAAACATAATTAAAAAAATAAAAAGAAAGATAAAAAATATAAAAATGAAAATAATAATAATATTTCACATAAAAAAAATTGAAGAATGGAAAGAAAAGAAATTAAAAAGAAAAAATAAAAGAAATAAAATAAAGATAAAAAATATAGAAAATAAAAAATCACATAATACAAAAACAAAATAAAAACAAAAATAAATTGAAGCAGAAATAAGAAATTTGAAAAATTAAGAAAAGAAAAGAAAAGAAAAAAGAGAAAAGAAAAAAATGAAAAATAAAAATGATACAATGAAGATGTGGAGAGAATGGACACGTATTGGACCTTCCTCCAGCGACGTACTGCTATTGGGCCAAAATAAATAATAAAAGCCCACTAAAAAATCAGATGGTGCACTGTTTGGCGTGTGTTTCGGGTCTTGTCGATCGGACCAGAACATTCCTAGGTTCCCTCGGCATGGCAGCCAAAGAACCAGTGCGTGGCCCTCCATCAGCGACGATGCATCCGCAGGCCGCAACACATCTACTCATAGTCTGTAGCTCTCCATCAGCGTAGCACACACCACACTCCATCAGCATAGCACACACCACACTCCCTCCTGCATTCTACTCATAGTCTGTAGCTCTCTCGTAGCCATGTGCATCCAGTCCACAGCTGCACACCACTTCTAGCTCAGGAGCGAGATTTGAGATCCACACGAAGCTACCACCAGTCATGTACAAGGCATGTGCTGAGATCGTGACCTTATGGATCTTTTCTTTATTCTAAACTATATTTTCTTTTGAATTTTATGAGATACAAATTAGAAATGTCTCTTGCACATTACATGTACTACCGTTCAACTCAAATCTACTTTCACTCCAAGAATTAGCTTTTTCCTCTGATTGTTTTGAAACAGGGATGGATTCCCTGCTGGGATTAATTCCCTATGTGGGGGCAGGGATGGGGAGAAAGGCATCCCCGTGAGTATTGATAGGGATAGGGATTTTTTCCGGTGGGGATGGGGATGGGGAGTCATTCCCCGATGGAGAATTCTCCATTGCCATCTCTAAGCAAACTTGTCATGCCTAGAGCAGAGGGATGTTTTGGATTGCTTAATCTTCGGGGTTACACTGGTGCATGAGTTGTGTTGGACTTGTGACTGCTTGGAAGACCCCCGTTGATTTGCGGCTAACTCCCGATGCCTATGTCCCTTCATTCGTGCGGGCACCTTTTGCCTGCTGTAGTGACAAGTGCTTATGTGCTGCTACCCATCCCTTGAGAAGTTGCATTCATTATGTGTTGCCTTCGTTGAGTGCACCCCCTAAGTGTGGCTCATCAGCTCCAGAGTGCTCATGTCATGTCCTTGTGTTGACGTCCACCTAGGCTAGCACCACTAAGGACACCTCGCTTGAGCTTTTGGTCTAGGATGCGGCTAACATTAAAGGTCGGAGCGGCGTAGGCACCCCGTGCCTAAAACTTAGTCTGTTTGGAAACAACGATAGCTAGACTAGCTGATGCCTTGTGCGGAAGCCGATGATAGCTTGTCGATGAGGACATGTTACCTATTTGATCTTGCTAGTAGTCATATGCTTGTTTCAAAGTTTAATCCATGAATGTGCAAGTATTTTGGTTGCCTATAGTCCTATAATGCTGATTGTAAGGAAAATGGACCCCAGGGGTCATTTAGTTTGGATTTTGGTATTTGATGATCAACAAGACCAAGTTGGACTAATATGTTTGCAAATGTCTTTGATGGAGTTCAATAGGATGCAAGGCATACTTGGACCGAGTTGGAACATGAAGAAGTTAATCAACACCTAAAGGAAGAATCAAGAAGATGTGTTGATGACCATGGTAGAACCGCTCAAATTATGCTGGCCCAAGTGCACCTATCATTGTCCTAAAGACCTCTGACTGTTGTGCATAGATGCCACATATGCATTAAAGTTGATGCATACCATGCATGAATGCCACAATGCATGCTGACTAAGCATGATGATAAACATGATCAAGTTTTATTAAGTGCTTAACACCTAGGGTGTTATAGCTTCTCCCCCCTTACAAAAATCTCGTCCTGAGATTAAGAAACACCTAAAGCCTTAGGTTGAGTAATGGAAAAGGAAATGTGTCACACACATTAACTTCCAACAACTTCATAAAACAACAGGGGAGGTTTCAAGTTTACAACGAGCTCAAAAGAAAGGTTACATTTGTAGAGGAGTTTGCAACCTAGGTAGAAGCAAGGAAATCTTGATGGTTTTCCATAAGATAATCCTCAGACTCCCATGTAGCTTCATCTTTTGAATGCATATTCCACTGTACCTTGAAGAACTTGATTGTTCTCTTTCCAGTGACACAATCCTTATGATCCAAGATTCGAATAGGATATTATGAGTAGGTCTGATCTGGCTCAAGATTAACTCCTTCAACTTCAATAGCTTGAACTAGCACTCGAAGACACTTCTTTAGCTGAGATACATGGAACACATTATGCACTGCAGAGAGGTGTTCAGGTAGCTTAAGGTGGTATGCTATTGGTCCATACTGTTGTAAGATTTGGAATGGACCAATGTCGTGAGGTGCCAATTCCCCTTTGATTCCAAAATGATTAACTGCTTTCATAGGTGACACTCTCAAATAGACATGATCACCAACTTTGAACACCAAGGGTCAACGTCTTTTGTCAGCATAACTCTTCTGATGAGACTGTGCTATTTTTCAGATGATCTTGTATAAGTCATTCCTTTTCTTTAGCTTCCTTCACTAATTCCAATCCAAAGTACCATCTTTCTCCTGGTTCTAACTAGTTCAAAGTAGTTCTGCACCTTGGACCATAAAGGGCTTTGAAAGGTGCCATTTTGATCCTTTCTTGATAACTGTTGTTGTAGGAGAGCTCTGCTTGAGGTAGACATTCATCCCACTTAGCTGAATAAGCGAGGACACAAGATCAAAGCATGTCCTCAAGGATCTGATTGATTCTTTCAGCCTGTCCTCTAGTCTGAGGATGATAAGCTGAACTACAAATGAGTTTGGTGCCCAAAGATGCATGTAACTGTTCCCAGAAATGTGAAACAAACTGAGAGCCTCAGCCCGAGATAATAGTCTTGGGTACACCATTAGACTCATGATACGAGCAATATACAGCTTAGCATAAGCGATAACTGGATAGTTTATTTTCACTAGAAGGAAGTGAGCTAACTTTGTGAGACGGTCGACAATAACCTAGATAGAGACAAAACCTTTGGATGTCTTGGGTAGACCAACAATAAAATCCATACTAATGTCTTCCCATTTCCAAGTAGGAATAGGCAAAGGTTGTAGTGGTCCTACAGACCTCAGATGGTCTGCCTTCACCCATTGATAGATATCACACTTTGCTACATATCGAGCAATTTCGATCACCATTTTGGTCCACCAGAATCTCTGTTTCAGATCCTGATACATCTTGTTACTTCCTAGATGAATAGAGAATCTAGACAAGTGAGCTTCATTGAGGATTTGTTGCCGTAACTCAGGAACTTTTGGTACTACCAGATAGTTCTTGAACCAAAGAACACCTTTTTCATCAATCTGAAAACACAAAGCCTTTCCTGCCATAACTCTTTCTTTAATATGAGCTTTCCTTTTTCACTCTGAGCAGAAACAACTTGATCCTGAATGGTGGTCTCAATAGCAATATTAGCTAAAGTTCCATGTTGAATGATTTCCAAATTATGCTTCTCCATCTCCAGACATAAGGTGCTATCCAATGGTCTTGCTGTGATATAGTTGTAGTGGGATTTGCAACTGAGAGCATCAGCAAGAACATTAGCTTTGTTAGGATGATAATGAGCTTCTAGATCATAATCTTTGATCAACTCTAACCATCTTTTCTTACGCATATTCAATTTAGACTAGGTAAAGATGTACTTTAGACTTTTGTGATCAGTATAGATATGACATGTATTGCCAAACAGATAGTGGCGCCAAATCTTGAGTGCATGAACAATAGCAACTAATTCTAAATCATGAGTAGGATAGTGCTCTTCCTGTCTTGAGCTGTCTAGAAGCATAAGCAATAACCCAACCTTCTTGCATTAGTACACACCCAACACAAATACCAGATGTGTCACAATAGACATCAAATGGCTTCTCAAGATCTGGCTAAGCTAGAATAGGAGCAGTGGTAAAAAGCTTCTTCAAGGTTTGGAAAGCTTCATCACATTCAGGTGACTAGACAAACTTGACCTAATTCTTTAGTAGATTAGTGATAGATTTAGATATTTTGGAGAAGTCTAGGATGAAACAATGGTAATATCTCGCCATTCTAAGGAAACTGCGAATCTGGTGTATAGTGGTTGGTGGTTTCCAATCAAGGATTTCTTTTGATTTGCCAGGGTCAACAGCAACACCCTCGATAGATAGAACATGACAAAGGAATCATATTTCTTCAAGTCAGAACTTACACTTACTAAACTTGGCATAAAGCTAGTGTTCTCTCACGTGACTTAGAACAACACATAGATGTTTTGCACGCTCTTCTTTGGTTTTGGAATAGACCAGGATATCATCAATGAAGACAACAACAAACTTGTCGAGCTCTGGCATAAACACGGAGTTCAATAGGTACTTGAAGTGAGCTAGAGCATTGGTTAGACCAAATGACATGATAAGATATTCATAAAGACCATATCGAGTTGTGAAAGCAGTCTTAGGAATATCCTCAGGTCAGATTTTAATTTGGTGGTACCCGATCTGAGATCAATCTTGGAAAACATTTTAGCTCCCGCAAACTGATTAAAGAGAAAATCAATGCGAGGAAAAGCATACTTGTTTTTTATGGTTACCTCGTTAAGCAGGCGGTAATCAACACAAAGCCTCAAAGTTTTGTCCTTCTTTTTCACAAAGATAGCAGGGCAACCCCATGGAGACAAGCTAGGCCTAATATAGCCTTTGTCAAGGAGCTCTTGCAACTGTGTCTTAACTTTTGCTAACTCTTTCGGAGGCATCCTATATGCCCTCTTGGACACTGGAGTGGTACCTGGTTTTAGCTCAATGACAAACTCCACATCATGGTTTGGAGGTAAGCTAGATAAATCTTCTAGAAACACATCTAGGAAATCTCTCACTATTGGGATGTCTTTCACTTCCTTAATAGTGGAAAAGATGTGCCAATTAAGATCTATAGGCACTTGCTCTACCATTTCCTTAGTATATATGCGTCCCCCAGGAGATTGTATACAAAAACAATCTTCCCCAGCCTCAATTTGCAACTGATGCTTCATGACAAATGCTTTATTGATGAATGTATGCGATGCACCAGAATCAAATATGATAACTACAGAATGCTTGGCAATAGGAAACATACCCATCATGATAGGTTCACCCTTAGGAATTGCTTCAACCTGAGTGTAATGGACTTGCCCCATCTTAGGAACATATCTATTCTTCTTAGCATTTAGCTGGTTGTTCTGCGACTGGTTCATAGGTGGCCTCTGAGCATTGGATTGTTTGGGAATACGACAATCCCAAGCATAGTGTCTAGTTTTGTCGTAGCTGCAGCATGGGTTGGCATTAGGCGGTACATTATTAGGATGAACGCTAAGGGCATTCGGCTGGTGTGGATAGGAAGGAACTACAGCAGGTCTAACAAATGACTGATGCTAGCTTTGCTGCTGAGGTGGATGATAAGGATGATAGACAGGTTGATAGACAATCCTATGATGCTAACTGGTGTTGCTAGAGGATCCCACTGAAACATTCTTCCATTTCTTTGCCTCCTTGTGCTGGTGATGCTTTTCTTTCGTAGCAATAGAAATGCTAACAATCACATTGTAACTTGTAGTGGTGCATGTAGTCAGCATAGTCTGGAGCTTAGTGTTGAGGCCACGCATAAAGTAGCGCTCCTTCTTGGCATCAGTGTTAACATGCTCTGAGGCATACTAAGATAGGTGATTGAATTTTCCCACATATTCCATGACACTCTTTCCTCCTTGCTGCAACTTAAGAAACTCCTAGAGCTTCATCTCCATAATACCATCCAAGATATGGTGTGCCCGAAAAGCATTACATCACTCAGCCCAAGGAACTTGATGTCCCGCTGGCTGCATAGCAAGGTAGTTTGCCCACTAGGCACCTACAGGGCCTTGGAGTTGTTGTGCTGTGAACAGAGTCTTTTGGGTGTCATTACAACGAATGAAGCCAAACTTCTGTTCAATAGTGCGCATCCAGTCTTTCACCTCTAGAGGTTCTTCTGCTTTGACAAAGATCGGAGGATGGGTGCTCAGGAACTCAGCATATGAACTTTCAACTTTGTGATTACGACGGCCATGCTAGACATGAACCACATTTTGTGCCATGGCCTAGAGGATACATGCATTGTCAGTGCTTACATTCATCAGATGAGCAACTGCATTAGCTAGAGTTGGTGCGACAGGTGGCAGAGGTGGATCTGGCAAGTTGGTGGCACCCTGTGAAGTGTCAGGAGTATTGGTAGCTCCAGAGCAGGTCCTCATTCTATAGAAATAAAAATGAACATCAGCCACCAGATTACCATAAACAGATAGGAATAGCATAGGAAAGTATAGAAAGGTAGCAAGAATAGGATTGATGGCATACTCAAACCCAAAACTACTACAACATGGGAGGTGGGCAGTGTATCTTTAATGACATGATGCATGAACCATTGTTGCGTTTGACAGAACGACCTTTCCAATAGCAAAAACGACAAGAACATCCATGGTGGCATATACATACAAGTCACTCTTGCTAATATAAGGTCGCTCAAAACTCCCTTACTCACAAGTTAGTGTACCTATAGAAAATTGTTCATCATAGCCCACCCTAACATACATTACCACTCGAATATAAGAGTGGTATCCATGCGATTCCATGCTGCCTGGACAACAAAATTTACACCCTATATATTGCTATATGGGCTGCACCTCAAGTAGGCCACTTCTTGAGGGAAGCGTCCGGGTTCTCATAACTGGTGGGAGGGCTACCATCACCATCATGTAGCTGATGTCACTTACCTTCCTACCTGAGCATAGGTGCGTCGTTATACAATAATAAGCTAAAATGTAAATGGTACATAATGCAAACCCTTTGCATACATAACGTTATTGAGTCAGTTTACATAGGTGCCACCATTACATAACTTCTCACACTCAAGTACATAATTTTACATATTACACGAGCGAGTGCCAATGACACTTAGTTTTACAACATAGGGAAATATAATACATGCTATCCCACTTTTACACAACTCTTAAGCCAAGCTATCGCCATCATCGCGACATGGCTGCGTAACAAAACCTAGGGGAAAACAAGACAGAGACCAAAAGGAAGGTAGACTAGTATCAATTGGGGCCTCAGTGTGAGACAATCGAACTAGCCTTCCCAGTAGCTCATGTGCCCTAGTCCTGGAGAAACGGTGTTCCTCTTGCCTATTAGGACATATAACATGTCCCACTATGGGCGACAGCATGTGAGGTTCAACAATAATATGAACTGGTGCCACCCCTACATATTCTCTCATGCTGTCACCGAGATCTAACCTTAAAGCCTCAATCCCCTAGATCTCAGCTTGTACGGCCCTGATCCTACGAGAAGTCTCGATTAGCTCTTGATGAGTGCCGTGATAGGCCACATCCAAAGCTCTCACCAACTCGGGCTGCCTTTGACTCTGGTTGGTGCCCAAATGAGTAGGGTTTGGATGCAGGACCCCATGGATAGGACCCTAAATCATCCAAGGAAAGTATACATAAGCATAAGAGGTCTACAACTCATAGCACCATGCTCTAAGACCTACTGTAGCCTAATATGCTACATCTTGAATTGTGGACTCAGGATAGGTCCCTATTCCTTAATACTTCAATGGTCTATCTAGCTCTCCTTCAACAAGGTGAGGTAGAAGAATGAACTTTGTCGTACACTCATCAAGGCCTAGACCTAGGGAACAAGTGTAGACAAAATATTTCGACTGATACGAGAAGTTGGCACGCCATAGAAGCTCTCATCATGACAATCAGCCTTCCCTAAGACATCTAAAGCAAGCATGAGGGGATGTTAGAAGCAGCCTTTTTAAACAACATAGACTTGAAACTATTTTGCAAAGTTCTTTTGAAGTTTTGTAAAGTAATACTTGCAATATTCTTCGTAACAATGCTTCGATAACAACTGTGGCAGAACCACCCAAATTATGCTGGCCCACATGCACCTGTCATTGTCCTAAAGTCCTCTGACTACTGTGCATAGATGTCACATATGCATGAAAGTTGATGCATACCATGCATGAATGCCACAATGCATGCTGATTAAGCATGATGATGAACATGATCAAGTTTTATTAAGTGCTTAACACCTAGGGTTACAATGACCCACAAAAGAAGACAAGGATCTAAGACCCAAAGTAGAAGGAGCCTGGACGATCAACGGAGAACATAGCGTGAAGAAAGTAGGAGATAGGATCTCTACCTGTCTCACGGTTGGACTGGCCCCTTGGACGGTCGGACCATGAGCGTTGGACCAAGCTAAGCAGTGGTGTCGAACAAAGCGGTTGGAGCTGTGGGCAGCACACCCATTGATGGTGGGACCACCAAAGATGGCAGTTGGACTGCCAGTAGACCTAGCACCTGGGAAAATAGGTGGATTCAAAATATAGGCCAGCGTACCGTCCAATGGTACTAGTCGGCCTAGTCCAACTGGCCAAGCACCGTGCGTACCTCTTTGTGTATGCCACGATCGGACTGCAAGAGGGCGCGGTCAGACCGGTAGGAGGAGGTGCCATAGGTGGTGTAACGCCCTAGTGTTAATCATTGCATTTGGCACTTGCATTCATGAGCATGAGCATATGAAATTTCATTTCATTCACCTTATGTTATCACATGTGATGCTTAATTATACATGCATATGCTTGTGATCATGTGTGACCAATGCAAGAGATTGTTGTTTGGAAACAAAAACACCTTAGACACACTTAGGATGGAAAATGGAACCATGTTTGTATTCATGACCTAGCCCAATTTTGCATTTTAAGTCATGGTTTACTTCTAAACACCTTTTAAATGATGCTAGTTTGACCAAAGTTGAACAATAGCTTAGAGAGCTTGCATCACTGTGTGACCTAAATAAAAGTTGTAGTTCATGTCATGTAGAACAAACTTTGTTTAAGGGTCATGAGCTGAATTAGTGCTTAAGTGGGTCAAATAGAGCTCCTAAATTTCAATTTGGATGTTGTTTTGTAACTTAGAAATTTTTCTAAGTCTAAACCTGATTTTAGGTCTAAACCTGATTTTAGTTTCCATGTGCTCTACTTTGGAGGTCTGTAGTTTGAAAGCCATTGCGAATTAGACAAAACTTTCTAAAGCAAGGTTGTAGATCTCTTATAGCTCTACAATTTCTATTAATGGACTTTTTGCTAACTCGAACTGGATTAGGAGATATAGAGGTGCAAAGTGGCACTGTTAGTCGGCCATCACTGGTCTGAAATCGGACGAGCAACAGTAGCAGTGGCCGATTGGCGTCAGCGCGCGTGCCGCATGGCGGCCATACGCCGTCGCTGGCCCCACGTCGCCATGCCGAAGGGGAGAAAGGTGTCGGGCGCTCACTCACTCTCTCCCACTCTCACTAACTCACCCTCTCCATCTCGCTCGCTCTTGCTCTCTCGCACACGACCGGTGGAATAGTAGAGCAGCGCCACCATCATGGCTTCTCTAGCAGCGCTCGCCGCCCACGCAGCACCACCACCCAATCCACCTCACCCACAGCTCCACCATGAGCCGCTCTACCATCCTAAGCCGCTAGCTGCGTCAATCGAGCCTAGGTAAAGCCTCAGGACGAATTCACCGTCAACGCGGCCATCACCAGAGCACCACTAAGCTCGCACTCACTGTGGCCATCCTCCACTGAGCCATCTTGCTCGCTCTCTTCTCTCGTTAGGGTTAGCCTAGGGTCACACAGTGTTTTCCTAAACGGTAAACAGTCGGTCACCTACTGTTTAGCCATTATTCGGGCAAAATGTCCCATTAAACGGGCTAAACGGCCAATTAAACAGGATAAACGGGTGATTAAACGGAAACGGCGCACCACCGTGTAGCGTTTACATGGTGTTTAAATGGGCTAAACAACCGTTTCGGCGAACAGTGGGGTCACGTCTAGCACACCCCGCTAGATGTTGAGCCAATGCTAGCATATCGGCACCGAAACATGGCTGCTCACCACCGTGCTCTCGCTGCCGCGATGCCATGCATGCGGCCAAACCTCACTGCTGGTCCACCATGGCTCAATCCCAACCCTAGGTCTTCGCTAGGAAGCCCTAAAGCCACAGTAGTGCTCACCCGGGCATATCATCACCGGAGACGGTGAGCCCACCGCCATGTAGCACTACTGTCCGCCATGG
This sequence comes from Miscanthus floridulus, assembly GCF_019320115.1. Taxonomy (NCBI): domain Eukaryota; kingdom Viridiplantae; phylum Streptophyta; class Magnoliopsida; order Poales; family Poaceae; genus Miscanthus; species Miscanthus floridulus. The sequence continues at coordinate 80,942,271 of NC_089593.1, read as the reverse complement.
CCACCGTTGAGCTAGCTCCGACGAGACTCTGAGCCAACCAAGGGCACCAGTCGACTCGGAATGGTGATGGGAGTCCAACGCCTGTGACACTACCACCGGTGACCTCACCGTTAGCAAAATTTCACCGATCAAACCATCGCCCCTACATTGTGCCGCTGACGCGTGGGGTCCGTTGACCATGGGGCCCAGCTATCGGCGCCTCTATGGTGCACTGGACCGTGTGCACGTAGCGTTCAATAGGGTTTTGGTGTTTTAGTTTTATTTGTTTTTCAGATGTGAATGCAATCATGCAAAAATCATATCTTGATCTAGGAGTATCCAAATGGAATGAACAAAATTTTGTTAGCTTCATCTTGAAATGTACTATCTAATAAAAATATGAAACTTGTTGTTTGGAGTAGTTTTATATGGGAATTAAATTGAGTGGGATAAGTGCTTTTAAAATAGCTTTTATCTTGTAAAATGCATAACTTGAGCTAGAGAGGTGCTAAAAATGTGATTCCCATCTTGTTGGTCTTTGTGTTTGACATGCTATAGCTAGGAAACATGTTGAACCTATAGTAAGCATGCTTGGAATATGATCTTGCTATTTAAATTTGATAAAATACTAGTTTCTGGTGAAATTAATTGGGTTATTTATATGTAACCTATGAGCATGAAATTATTTACACAGTGTTCTTGTGCTATGGTGAAAGTAAAAAAAATATGAAATATGTTGTTTGACACTTTTCACTAGGCTAAACCATTTATGCTATTATAAGCCTATGCAACTTACCATTTTTGTAGAGGTTGATACATTTACCCAATTGGCATGAAAATTTTACAGTAGACAATTGGAGGCATTTGTAGGCTACTGTAATTGTCTCGGAATTCACTATGCACTAAAAGTATTTATCCTCTAACTCACCTTTCTATCTAAGGAAATTAATAAATGCAATTAAACAATTTATTTGAGTTTAACCATAATGTTTTCTATGGTGTTTGTGATGCATATGATCTATTGATATTAGTGGTGGTGTCCAGATTTGATGGGTTATAGGCAACTAGTTAATCATGGCTCTGTAATTCAAGTAGATGACTACAGGTATAGTTTTTATTGTCATGATGTTTTCCCCATGGGAATGATGTTTTCTGGGAATCTTGTTAATAAAAAAGTTGTAGATAACTTACTCATCTATCTTGTCCTAAAATTTTATGATTATAGGCCTAATGGTGTGAGAGTTATGCTTCTAGAAGTCTGCTGTTAGATTTTTCTTGTAATTGTTTGACCTGGTTAACTATTGAATAACCTTAAGATGATTACAAGAAAGTTGTAGCCAATTTTATAAGCTTTCTAGAAAGTCAAAGATCATGTTATTTGGGTGTATAAAACTCCAGTTATGGTCAAACAAGTAGCTGTTGTCTGGCAGCCCAGAAAATGCTTTAAATGGATGTTTGTTTAGTTACTAGAGAGGAGATATGCACCTACTCAGTAAAAGAAAGTTAATCTTATTATCACCCTAATACCTTGTTATTAAGGACATTTATGTTTATGCATCATATCATATCATCCATATCATTACCTGTGCATTCTAGTATCTTATTTTGCGCTCATGCATATAGGATCACCAGAAGGAATCACACTCTTGGAGTTCGAGGCAAAGGAGGAGGAGAATTAGGAGGCACCACAGCAGGTAGCTCCCAAAAGCAAGGAGCAAGCTCCTAAGGAATTACCAGAGTGTCCCGATCACAGGCCTACCTCCTTTCTAAAAGGCAAGCCTTGGAGCATTCTAAGCCTCCTATGTTTTTACAAATATCACTTGAGTCCTTTTATGTTTGATGCATTAGGTTATAAGAGTTGGTTGAAAACACTTGATGCATAGAACTACCTTGTCCAAAACTATACCTTGAACCCTATGTAGGTCTAGGATCAAACATATGCTTAGCCATGTTTAGACCGGTAGAAGTCGGGTGATTTCCTGTCACCTGCGAGATTTAGGTGGGATACCGGAGCACGGTTGGCTATATTTGCTATCGTAGAAAATAACCATCGGATGTTATTAAGTGGAGACCGGGCGGGAACTTGTATGAAATTGTGTTGGGTTGGCTATGTTGGTTTCGTCCGTGTAGCAAAACCGACCAATTTATAAGAGCACAAGTACAATGGCAGCCCGCAAGCGGTCACACTATCATACTTGAGCCCATATAAACCTGGTAGTCCGTCAAGTACTACGAAGGGTCTTGATTCAACCAACATACAACCAAGATCATACATGATTCAACATACATGTCACATGTTACATAAAGTTCACAAATATAGTTCATCCATTATAGTTCGAATTAAAGTTTTTAAAAACCACGTTCAGGTAAGAGAGTAGTGGAAGCAAATTAAAAGTTTGAAACCAACATCTGCAACATTCTTTAAATATAGTGCCAGCTCACGATCATACTTCCACAAAAGCATAAGAGAGGGATTAATAAGAGATGCCTGCCCAATGCTTACTCCTCGTCCATGGTGGGACAGAAGCAGCTCTTGCAATAGCCATGATAAACTATACCATCTGCAACAATGGGAATAAAACCCTGAGTACGAGAAGGTACTTAGCTAGACTTACCCATCATAAACAAAAAATAAAGTGACTCCAAGGATCATGCAAGGCTTTATAAGTGGAGCTAGCTTGACAACATTTTGCATAAAAAGCGACTAATTTAGTTGTATGTTTATAATTCAGTCATCAAGTTAATTATAGCCATTCATCTCTAGATTAGCAACTAACCTATGCCAAACATGTGGTATATCATTTAGTAGCATACAATAGTAACCATAGCTGGTGTAGTAATTCCATGTTCATCATAACCATCATTCCATAATACAGTTACTACGATGTTGGGGCTAGCCAAGTTTCTCACTGTCTGGGAGAGACGATGATTTGAATCGATTTTAACCAGCTAGGAATTTATTCCTAACACAAACCCAGGTAGACCAGATCAGCGGTCACTTTAGGTCTCTTTTGGTACAACTCAGGTCCACATTTTGTGGGTTCACCCAGCACCGCACAATCAGGGATAACCAGCTGCCAGGATGTTTAGGCCTGGCCTGCCCTTAGGCTCATGTCTGGGTCCCCGCACATCCTTACTACCATCCAGAGTGCACACCATAACAGAGTAGTTCCTGGCCAGGGTTGAGCTACTTGGCTTAATGGTCGGAACGAGTTATCCGACCAGCTAAGTGAGAGGCTTGTGTTCAATCTCGATAAAAGTGCCAACAACAGTACGGTCCTTAATCAGCATAGACGGATTCACATGAGTCAACCTATACATAGACTCCACCCAGCCTCCATTTACATTACCCCATGGTTCTTTTCCATGATAGCATATATAGCCAACGTGCTCCAGTATCCACTTATATCTCGCAGGTGATAGGAAATCACCCGACTTCTATCGGTCTAAGCATGGCTAAGCATATATTCGATCCTAGACCAACATAGGGTTAAAGGTATATGTATCTAGAAAAGGTAGTTCTATGCATCAAGTGTTTCCAATTCAACTCTTATAACCTAATGCATCAAACATAAATGACTCAAGTGATATTTTGTAAAGCATGGGAGGCTTAAAATGCTCCAGGGCTTGCCTTTGAGGAAAGAGGTTGGCCTGTGATCCGGACACTTAGGGAGGTCCTCAAGAGCTTGGTCCTCTCCTTCTGAAGCTATGGTCTGAGGTGTCTCCTATTGTTCCTCCTCTTCTTCTTCGTTGAACTCCAAAAGAGTTATCCCCTCGGACGATCCTATATGCATGAGTAGGAAATAAGATATCATGGATGCATATATAATGACATGTATAATATGATATGATGTGATGAATGCATCCTCATAAGTGTTTTCAACAACATTGCATTAAGATGATAACAAGTTATATTTTCTTTTACTGAGTAGGTGCATATCTCTTCTCTAGTAACTTAAACAAACACTTATGTAAATCATTTTTAGGACTACAAGACAACAATCACTTGTTTTGATCATAACTAGAGTTATACACATCAAAATAATGTGGTTGTGGACTTTCTGAAAAGGTTATGAAATTGCCTACAACTTTCTTTTAATCATCTTAATATATTCAATAGTTATCTAGGTCAAACAAATCAATCTTTCAGATCTATCCAGAGAGCAGGCATTTCTGACAGTAGACTTCTAACAGCCATAATTCTTAAACCATAAGACCTATGTCTATGAAAATTTAATACCAGGTAGATAATAAGTTATCTACAACTTTATTATTAACAAGTTTTACAGAAAAGACCATTATCATCATGAAATTATAACCACAATAGAAACTATACATGCAGCCATCTAGTTGAATTATAAAGCAATAATTAACTAGTTGCATACAATGAATTACTTGTAAGCCTAACTAATAACATCAACATGTCATATGCATCAACATGTCATATGCATCACAAGCACCACAGAAAACATCATGGTTAAACATAACTAATTTATTTATATTCATTTATTAATTTCCTTATATAATAAGGTGATTTAAAGGATAAATATTTATATTGCTTAATAAATTCTGAGAAAACTACAGTAGCCTAAGAATGACCCTAATAGTCTACTGTACAAATTTCATGCCATTTGGATAAGTATAGCCACCTCTACAAAATTGACAAGTTACATATGCTTATTTAAGCAAAAATAGTTTAGCATAGTGAAAAGTGTCAAGCAATAGATTTCATATTTTTATTACTTTCCTACTAGCATGAGAATACTGTGTAAAAATTTGTATAATCATATGTTATGTATTTTTACCCTAATTAATTTCACTAGAATCTAGCAAGTAATTAAGATTAAATAGGAAGACCATATTACAAGTATGTTTACTATAGGTTTAATATTTTTCCTAGTTAGAGCATGTCAACACAAGGTCAGCAAAATGGGAATCACAATTTTATCACCTTCCTAGCTCAAGTTATGCAATTTACAAGACAGAAACTATTTTAAAAGCACTTATATTGCTCAATTTAATTCTCCTAGAAAATACCCTAAATAGTATATTTCATATTTTTATAAAATAGTACACTTCAATATGAATCTAACAAAATTTGGTTTACCTCATTTGGATACTCCTAGCTCTAGATATGAATTTTTGAAGTTTGTAACTAAACTAGTGAAAAAATTAATAAAGAAAATCAAATTTTAAATCAGGCGCTACAGCTAGGTGCATCCGGTGTATACACCCCGCTGCGACTAACGACTGGCCGAGGCAGAGGCGGCGGTTGACCAGTGAAAAGCTCGTCGACGTCACGGTCACCAATGGTAGCGTCACAACCGACGTGTTCCCCATACTATTCCACACCTACAGGTATCCTCGGTTTGCTGAGAGGATCACCGGAGCTAGCTTGCTGGCGAGCATGGCTACTCAGCGGCGACGCACTGAGGCGAGTCCATCATCTCTGGTGATGGTGAGCCTAGGTGAGCACTGTTATGGCATCTACAAACCCTAGTGAAGCTCTACGGCATGGATTAGGTCAAGGTGGAGCGGCGACGAAGCTTGGCCGCATGCATGGCAGCATGGCAACCTTCCGCTCCGATGAGGCCAACATTGGCCTTAGGCTCTTGCCTCGAGCTGGACCAAGCTCTAACCTAACCCTAACATCTAGAAGCGTGCGAGGAAGAGAACCGAGCATGCAATACCATGGTGGCATGCATGGCGGCGACGCTCTCAGCGATGGCGCGACGACAACGATGGCTCATAGGCCTTTACCTTGGCTCAGGTTAAGGCAATGGGTGGTCAGTGAGGTGGAGGAGGTGATGGTCGGTGAGCACGAGCAATCGGACAATGGCATGGTGGCAGTGGCATGCTAGCTCAGCGGAGGTCGGTGGCAATGGCGCGGTGCGCGGCGGCTTTGCTCTAGCGCTGCGAGAGAGAAGCGAAGCGAGGCAGAGGAGCATGAATGCAGGCGAGCGAGGGAGGGCAGCAGTGACGCACGACTTTGTTGCCCTCATTGGCCTGACCAGTGGGGCCAGTGCCAGCGTATGGCCTCCACGCGGCGCACGCGGCCTGCACCTGTCGGCCAGGGCGCGCGTGCGGTGCCGATTCAGACGCCATTGAACTCGACTGACAGCGCGACTTCATGACTCTATAACTCCTAACCCATGGCGAATTTTTGAGAACTTACTTAATAAAAATTGTAGAGCTACGTGAGTACTACAAGATTACTTAAAGGAGTTTAGCCTAATTCCCAGCAGTTTTCAAACTACAAAGCTTCATAGTAGAGTACTTTGAAACTGTAGTCAGCACATGACTTAGCAAAATTTTCTAAGTTACAAAACAACATTTTGTTGGAACTTGTGAGCTCTATTTGACCAAGTTATGCACTGATTTAGCTTATGACCCTTAAATAAAGTTTGTTACCCTTGATGTGACTACAACTTTTATTTAGGTCACATAGCCATGCAAAGGCTCAAGGTTACTATTCAACTTTGGTCAAACTAGTATCACGAAAATGGTGTTTCAAATGAAACCAACACTTAGAAGCAAATTTGGTCTATGTCATGAATATAAACATTATTCCAATTACCATCCTAGGTGTGTCTAAGTTGTTTTCATGACCTCACAACTATCTCATGCATTCGTCGCATAGGATCACAAGCATAATTAAGTATATGAGCAACATCCCATGTGATAAAGAGAAGGTAAATGAAATGAAACTTGATATGCTCATGCTCATGAATGAATGGATGATGCTTGTGCTCTTGAAATGCAAATGCCAAATGCAATGCTTAACACTGGGGTGTTACAGCCCCTCCCCCTTATAGGAATCTTGTCCCAAGATTTAAAAGACATGACATTCCTCATAAAAGGCGGGATAAACCTCATGTAAATAATCCTTCCATTCCCACGTGGCGTCTTGTTCACTGTGGTTATTCCACACCACCTTATAGAACTTAATGACCTTGCACCATGTTACTCGTTCCATTTCTTTTAGCACTCAGATTGGTTTCTCTTTATATGTCAAATCTGATTGAAGCTTAATGTTGGTGGGTGCAATGGCTTCCTCAGGTATGCGAAGACATCTTTTCAACTAAGAAACATGGAAGACATCAAATATCGCACTCATCTCAGGAGGAAGTTGTAACTTGTAGGCAACCTCTCCCTTCCATTCAATAATCTGGTACGGGCCTACATATCTAGGCGCAAGCTTCCTTTTCACTCCAAATCTCTACACTCCCTTCATGGGTGACACTTTTAAGTACACGTAGTCTCCCACTTCAAAGGTTAGTGGTCTTTTTCTTTTATCAACATAACTCTTTTGTCTGGATTGAGTTGCTTTCATATGCTATTGGATAATTCATACTTGCTCTTCAGCTTCGATGGCAAAGTCAATGCCATAATATCTTCTTTCTCTAGGCTCAATCTAATTCAATGGAGTTCTACATTTCTAACCGTACAAGGCTTCAAAAGGAGCCATTTTGATGCTCTCTTGATAATTATTGTTGTAGGAAAACTTGGCTAAAGGTAGCCACTTTTCCCATGAACCCTTAGAAGATATAACACAAGCTCTCAACATATCTTATAAGATCTAGTTCACTCACTCGATCTATCCAAAAGTTTGTGGATGGTATGCTAAACTTCTAATTAGTCTAGTTCCCAAGGCCTGGTGCAAGTGTTCCCATAAGAGAGCTATAAACTATGGTCACCGATATGATATTATGGTCCTAGGTACTCAATGTAGTCTCACAACCTGAGAAACGTATAGCTCATCATACTTCCTAGCGTGATACCTTGTGTTAACTGGTACAAAATGTGCTGATCTGGTAAGGTGATCTACAATGACCCATATAGAATCATGACCTTGCTGTGTCATCGGAAGGCTTGTAATAAAGTCCATACTTATTTCCTCCCATTTCCAGCCTGGAATAGGCAATGACTGAAGTAATCTAGTAGATTTCAAATGAATGGCCTTGACTCTACTACAATTATCACACCAGGCGACATAGGCAGCGATTTCCTTCTTCATCTTGGTCCACCAAAAATGGCTTTTCAAATCTTCATACATTTTTCTACTACCTGGATGAATAGGCAACTTGGATGAATGAGCTTCATCTAAAATTTGATTTCTAAGTTCTTGGTCTTTTGGTACTACCAATCGGTCCTCAAACCATAGCACACCTCTTTCATCCAACCTAAAATGTTTGGTTTCCTATTCCTTCATCCTTCTCTTAATGTGAAATATACCTACATCCATCTTGTATAATTATATGATTTTGCTCTCAAGTGAGCAACTGATAGTGATATTGTGTAGCACAATAGGATGTAGAAATTAAATCCATCTTCCAACATGGCTTCCAAAGTGTTGCAATGAGATTTCTGACTAAGTGCATCTGCTACAACATTGGCTTTTCCTAGATGGTAGTGCACTTCCAAATTATAGTTCTTGATCGGCTCTAACCATCTTCACTGCCTCATGTTCAGCTCAGGTCGAGTGAAGATATATTTGAGACTTTTGTGGTTAGTATATATGTGACATACGATTCCTAATAAGTAATGTCTCCATATCTTCAAAGCATGAACAACTGCTGTGAGCTCTAAATCATGTGTAGGATAGTTGACTTCATGCTTTCTCAACTGTCGAGAAGCATAGGCAATAACTCGACCTTCTTGCATGAGCACACACCCCAAAACGGTACTCGATGCATCACAGAACACATCAAAAGGCTTTTCAATGTCGGGTTGTGCTAAAATAGGAGCTATAGTTAGCAATGTCCATAGGGTGTGAAAAGTGACTTCACACTCTAGCGTCCAACTGAACTTTTCATCCTTCTAAAGTAGTATGGTCATGGGTTTAGCTATCTTGGAGAAATTAGGAATGAAACAATGATAGTAGCCTGCCAGCCCTAGAAAACTCCAAACTTCATGAACCGAAGTCAGGGCTTTCCAATCCATGACTTCCTATACTTTAGATGGGTCTATAGCTATTCCATCTTTAGATAAGATGTGATCCAAGAAGGGTACTTTGCTCAACCAGAATTCATACTTGCTGAATTTAGCATATAACTTATGTTCCCTCAATCTGGACAGAACAACTCTCAGATGCTCTGCATGGTCTACCTCATTCTCCAAATAAATCATGATATCATCGATAAACATGACCATGAACTTGTCAAGCTTGGGCATGAATACTGAATTCATCAAATACATGAAGTAGGCACGAGCATTTGTCAACCCAAAGGACATGACCAAATACTCATACAAGCCATACCTAGTGGAGAAAGTTGTTTTAGGTACGTCCTCTGGTCTGATTTTAATCTGATGATAGCCGGACCACATGTCAATCTTAGAGAATACCTTTGCTTTTGCTAGTTGATCAAACAAGATATCGATACGAGGCAAAGGAAACTTGTTCTTAATGGTCACAACATTAAGCAGCCTATAATCCACACACATTCTCAAGGACTTGTCCTGCTTCTTTACAAATAAAGCTAGACATCCCCATGGAGACAAACTAGGTCGAATGAGACCTTTGTCCAAAAGTTTTTGTAGCTGAATTTTAAGTTTAGCTAAATCATTTGGTGGCATCCTATAGGGTCTTCTCGAGATAGGTGTTGTACCTGGCACTAACTCAATCTTAAATTCCACATCCCTATCCAGTGGTAAACTTGGCAATTCATCTGGAAATACATAAGGAAATTCACAAACCACTGGAATATCACATAGGGTAGTGGCTTGGATAGCATAAGACAAGTTTTGGAGATCAAAACTTCTGGGAAGTGGCACTAGAAAAGCACCCTCCTGCTTAGGTTCCCTCAACATGATTGTCCAAGTGGATGTGTCAATGAGAACTCCATGGTCACTCATCCAACTCATGCCTAAGATCACATCTATGGCTAATCTGGGCAATACTATCAGATCCATTATGTACTCTTGTATCAAGATGAGCACATCTCTGACTATTTGATTTCTAGAGATAGTAGCCCTAGATAAACTTATACTATAACCACCCTTGTTTACCTCAATTATTTTTTGATCATACTTAGATGCAAATGCTTGGCTCATAAATGAATGAGAAGCTCTAGAATCAAATAAAGCAATGGTAAGATGTTTGCTCATAAGAAACATACTGGCGGTGACAACTTCTCTGGCAGGGATTTCTTCAACAGCTGTGTAATGCATGTATCTAGGGCATTCTTTAGAATTTGCCTGTTTCTGATTACCCTGGTTTTGCTTGCCATTCTTCTTGGGATGGGGGCACTCCTTGGCCCAATGGCCTAGCTAATTGTAGTTGATGCATGGCTGGTTGTTCCTTGGTCTGGCTGAGCTTCCTTGCCCTCCATTCCCCTTGGTAGGGCAATGGTGAATGCCTTACGGAATGTCTTTTGGGGTGATTGGCCAGAGCTTTTGGTAGAGGAGGCCTAAACTTTGGTGCTAGTGGACGAAACTGTGGCCTAGCCACCACAGGAGCTCTAGACTAAGATGATCCTGAGGCACCTGCCTCAGCTGCTCTCTTGCGTCCCTTTGCTACTGCGTGCAAGTTGTTTTGGTTCTCCTGGGTTAAGGCATCACTGACAAACTCATTATATGTAGTACACCTTGAGTTGGCTATAGTCTGCATTAGCTTAGTGCCAAGGCCTCCCTTCAAGCTTTCTATCTTCTTTTCCTCCGTATCGATGAACCTTGGGGCGTATCGAGACAAATTGTTGAAGGCATGCATGTACTCGGTAAGGGTCTTGGTCCCTTGTGTGAGTCTCATGAACTCGGCTACTTTCATGCGCATTAGCCCTGGGGGAATGTGATGTCCCCTAAAGGCTAACTTGAACTGCTCCCATGTGACTTATGAGTTGATAGGTAGAGAGGATAGGAAATTGGTCCACCATATCCTGGCCGGTCCCTGCAGTTGATGTGACGCATATTCAGCCTTCAGATGCTCAGTAACCCTTAACAGATGGAACTTTTGCTCTATTCATTGTCGATGAAATATGGTCGGTAGTCTACCTAGGGGTATGCCCAAGGTAGTAGATTGTCGGTAGACAGATGCGCAAGCCACAAACAAGATGGTGACGCAAGACAGACACAAGGTTTTATCTAGGTTCGGCCGCCAAGAAGGCGTAATACCTACGTCCTGCGTCTGATTGTATTGCTATATGTCAATGAGAGATGTTTTTTAGAGGGGTCCCCTGCCCACCTTATATAGTCCGGGGGGCAGGGTTACAGATCTGGAAACTAATCCTAGCCAGTTACAATTGCCATAGGTGGCTGGATAAGGATTCCTATTCTAACCGACCAGGATCTTGCTTGATTGCCAAATCTGTCTTGACTCCTTGCGCGGGCCTCCGAATAGGTTGGCTAGGCCACGCGTCGTCTTTTGGTGGACTAGACCCTCTGGTCTGGGCCGGCCCAAGCCTAGCCATAAGGGTATAGGGGTTAATACCCCCATAGCTAGTCCCCGAGCACCATGTATTATGCTGCGACACGCCATTTTAACCTTCTCCGAACAGTGAGGCTTGAGTTCTTGACATCTCTGACCACCGTTGTCATCGGAGAAGTAGGTTGTCCGAAGAATGTATGGTGCTCTTAAAAAAGAAAAAGATTTCCGTCCTAGGAAGTGTGCCCACTTATATTTCTGAAAAGAAATGTAAGTGCGTCTTGAAGCATAGCGTCCTTGATCACTAGAGGCGTAGGTGTCGAAAAACAAACACATTCACCGCAAGGTGAAGTGTGCCCACTTAGTCCCCGAGCCTGGTAGTAGGTGACGTAGGCACGTGGTACCAGGGTCTAAAAAGAATTCCCAGTCAAGTCAAAAATCCAATCATAATATAAGCCATACGAGATGCACCGGCAGGTGCATCGTACCGATGTAGTCCCTGAGCTTGCTGGAAGGCAAAGTATGAGCCTTATAGCAAGGTCTAAATAAATGTCTCTCAACTATTTGTGAGTACAAATCACATGTAGCCGAGGAGAGCGGTCTTCGAGCAGTGGTCGGGACAGTTCCCGAGCACGATAGTAATCCTGTCAATCAGTCAAAGCATAGGGGTCAATTAAATAAACACATTCACCGCAAGGTGAAGTGTGCCCACTTAGTCCCCGAGTCTGGTAGTAGGTGACGCAGGCACATGGTGCCAGGGTCTAAAAAGAATTTCTACTGGAGTTAAGAATCCAATCGTCGTACAATCAATATGAGATGCACCGGCAGGTGCATCGTACCGATGTAGTCCCCGAGCTTGCTGGAAGACGAAATATAAGTCTTGTAGCAAGGTCTAAATAAATGTCTCTCAACTGTATGTGAGTACAAATCACATGTAGCCAAGGAGAGCAATCGCCGAGCATTCTTCAGAATAGTCCCCGAGCACGGTAGTGGTCGGAGCAGTCCCCGAGCACGGTAGTGGTCGGAGCAGTCCCCGAGCTCGGTAGTGGTCTAGACCATCCCTGAGCACGAGACATGCAGCGAAGAAACGAATGCCGCTTGTACTATTATTTGGTGTATTTATTTATCTTCTTACTCTGTCAAGTCCAATCTGACACGTCTGGTCAAAAAAGCAGACGGGTATAGCACGTCATACTGCCTTCTTGTCCTTTCAAGCAAATAGTCGCTTGGCACCTGTAAGGAGGTGCATCAGTGTGGGCCCTCTCACACTAGCAACAAAGAGGCGCGTACACTGGTAATGAAGGGGCGCGTATATTGGCATAGATCTCGAGGTTGTGAAAACAACCGTCTGTGGCGCATGCGCATGTCTCCCAATAATCTCGGGCGGACAAAATGGTGGAACTCTTGGTTATTTATAATATAGAACTGGTAAGTTACTTTTTACCGATCCCCATTACCATTCACCGCCACAACCTTTGTCTTCCTCTTGCCAACCCTAATACCTCAGAAATCATCACCAATCACCCCTCCACCATATCCACCTCCATTAACAAAGGCGGATTCATGGTGAAGAGTGACGCCCAGAAGAAAGCCGGAGTCATGGCGAAAGAGTGGTGGAAGTCAAGAAGCAACGAGCAGACCATTGAAGACCTCATCATCATGGGAGTACTCCACAACAAGGCACTCGTAGGATGGCGCATGCTAGAAGGAGAAGGGTACCCTGATCCACAACCAGGTGAGATTATGGTTTTTGAAGATTTCTTCAAGCAAGGTTTTGGGGTTCCAGTGCACCCTTTCCTTTAGGGGCTCTGTTTGTATTACGAGATTGGGATTTGCAATCTGCATCCCAACTCGATTCTTCTTGTCTCCACCTTTATTCATCTTTGCGAAGCATATGATGGCTTCCAGCCCCATTTTGACTTCTTTCGCCATCTTTTATGTCTGCGAAAGAAAGGAAGCGGCGGCTCGAAGATAGCCGGAGGTGTGTACCTCAATCTGCATGACGGGATGAAGGCCCAGTACTTGCACTGCCCTTGGAACACATCGTTGGACGACTGGTACAAGAAGTGGTTCTACATCCGTGAAGAGCTGAACATGATCACATTGTGCGACGTGGGTTTCATTGCAGAGAAGAAGAACAGCTGGTCGGAGAAGCCCGAGCACTTGGAACAGATCTCAGAACTTCTTGAGATGATCCCGTGGAAGAAACTAGATGGTCCGAGCATGGTCGGGAACTTCATCAGCTGAAGGATCTAGCCTTGCCAGAGGAGGGTACATCCTGGCTACGAGTACCAAGGTAGCGCAGACCCAACTAGGACTAGGCAAGAGGTGCTTGACAAGATAAAAGTCAAAGCCAGGATTAGAGAGCTATTCAACTTAGCTGATCCAAATTATGTCAGGCTGAGCGACATCGAGCATGCTTTCAAGCTGGCCCGACCTCCCCCAAAGGTAAATTATGCTGCCTTGTACCCGTAGATTTATGTTGTAACAGAAACTTACTGTGTTGTCGCCTTTATGTTTCCTAGAGTAATGGTCGTGACAGAGCAGCAGTGTTCGTGTCTCCACCCCCTGGTGTGGATTGGCCGCAATCTGCCGGCCCAACCGCCCAGACCAGCGCCAGGATCGAAGACGTCGACTGGGCCGTACTCGGGGTTGGGGAGGAGGCAACGGCCAGGGCTGCTGGCAAGCGGCCGGTGGCTAGCAAGTGTCGTTAGGCCATCTTTACACTATCCGATGATGAAATAGAGGATGCAGACATCTTCTGACTTGTCCCTCGAAAGAGGAGGAGACAACTAGAGTTGACGGAGTTGGGTGGCTCCTCTGTGCCAGTGGGACTCGCATCACCGACCACTGCAATGCAGAGGACAAGCGGCAAAGGGGTCGAGCATCAAGCCCTGGCGCCGGTACTGGTCGTGGAAAGAGACCTAGTGGCACCCGCAGAGCACGTGGAGCAAGCATGGACGAAGAGACGCACCTTTGCCACGTCATTCCGTGCTTCCAAGCTGTAAGTATTTGTAACCTTGATGTAAGCTTACAATTTATATTGAATACTGTTGTCTTCTGAACTTATCTCTGATATATTAGGTCGGCATCCATCGAAAATCCCAACCAACTAGCCGGGTGTGGCATGGCTCCACCAGCAATGGTGGAGAAAACTGCCCAGTAGCCGGCTATGGGGGAACCTATAGCAGAAAGTCCGCCGGAGCCTCAGCAGACGAGCGGCTAGACGACAGTCCCCGAGCAGTTGGTCGAGGGGAGAGCCGAGCCAAGTACAAGTGCTTCGAGCACTAACCCTGCTAAGGGGGATACTTCGGTGCCAAGGGCATCAGACCAAACCAAGGAGCAGCAGCCGGAGGTGGCACAGAGCACGTTTGCCGATGCTACAGCCCGTGGGAAAGCCATAGTGATCGCAGAGACTGCAAACTCCAGACCAGCACCACTACCCGAACAAGAGGCCAAAGAGGACGAATTAGAAGAGGTCCTGGGCCATCCCCTGGACAAGCGACAACATGTATATGTGTCATGCCAGCGGAACAACCAATGGGTTATGCATGAGGAAATCCCAGAGGTCGAAGAGACCATGAAAGTTGAACGAGCGGCAAAACGTCTTGTGACGGAGGTCCAGGTATGTTTGGCTTGACCACTTGATCCTGCTATCCAGTCAAACTGTCTGACTTAGCTTTTTTACATGCAGGACTTGATGAAGACCGCAAGGTACCGAAAGAAGTGCTTCGACCAGATTGAGGGGATCACAGCAAGCAATAGAGAACTGGCGACCGAGGTGGAACGCTTGCGCCACCAACTTGAAGCCACCAACCAAGAGAGGATGGAGCAAGAGGCACAGAACCAGAACCTGGTCGTCCAGCTCAGTAACAAAGAGCAAGAAAAAACAAGTAAGTTGTCACTTTATCACAGTAAGTGCATGACACGTGTTGTTGCATTGTTGGTAGTAACAGCTGTAGTGTAGGCTTAGAAGCCGAAGTAGTCCATCTCCAAGAGGAGAATAGCCGTGTGGCCATAGAGTGTGGTCGCCTGAAAGAGGACAACAAGAAACTAGCGCACGACCAGTCGCAACGCCGGGACCGCACAACCAAGATGAAGGAGGAACTAAAAAGTAAGTTTTCCAGACCACCTTGCTCATTCTGTTGCCCGCGTTATCTTGTCGTGGCGTGACATTTTAATATCTTGTGTGGTTTGCAGTTTTGAAAGTCAATGCCAAGAAGCATCTGGAAGCCATGATGAAAGATCATGATGGCTGGAAGGCGCGATGCCTAGAGATCACCGAGGATTGGGACACATGGAAGAACCGGTGCCAGGAAGTGGCAACTGGCATTTTGCCCGTCCTCAACCTTATCGACCCAGCGCTTACAGAGGAAGCACCAAGGACGCCGCAGCTCGGACTGGTCGAGAGATGCCGAAAGACATGGGAATGGTTCCAAGAGTTTGTGAAGGAGGCGGGTGAGTACACAGGCGCACATGTGCTAAGCATGGTGCGTGCCCACTACCCCCTAATCGATCTCAAGCGCCTGGAGGCTGGGTACCCGAAGGAGGTAAATCCAGACAAGGCTGAGGAGCTTCGGATGACCCAGCTAGACCTGTCTTCAAAGATAATTGGTGACATTAACCTATGTGGAGGTGGGATAACACCTGTACAGGGTACGCCATCAACAAGTCAGCTAGAAACACCATCAGTTGTGATCCAACCGGCGAAGCCTGTGGTCTTGACCAGCCAGGCATCGGTGGGGCCAGCCTCTTCAGCTTGACCAGTACAAGAGTCCCCGAGACTCGAGCGGGATGTCGGAAATAGCGAGCAGCAGGTGCCGTGTGCCCCGACCAGCCAACAGGATAGGCTAGAGCTGTAGAAGAAGGATGTAGTTGTGTTATTGTAAACTTGTACCTCTTCAGGCAAGCTTGTAATAACGTAACTGTATGTCATTATAAGCTTATTTGTTTTGTATAAAACGTATTTAAGCTTGAAACTTGTGTTGGTGTAACTAAGTGAGAACATGTTTGCGTTCTGTTTAGTTGTACCAGTTTACTCGACACGTCATCCTGAAAAGTTTGTATGGCCCTGATTTGCCATGTGGTTGGAGTGTGAGGTGCGTGACCTGTGCACACGTAGACGCGGACAAGTCAAACTAGGGGGACCTGCCGATCACCCGTAGCATAGAGAGTGGATCCCATGCACGCATTGGGAGGAACCAGAGACACGGCCTGCTCCAAAAACCCGGGAAGGAATGGTGGTCGGCTTTGACTGGCTAAGTTAGAAATAACTGTAAAATTTGAAGTAACACATTAGAGTGGTCGGAGAAATCATAATAGCTTTATTGAATTAAATCGAAAGTATAAGAGGAGTACATATCTTAGTAGTTAAGCATAGAAACGCCTAAGCTTGTCGATGTGCCATGAATTGGGTATGTCCGTACCATCCAGGTGAGCTAACCTGCAAGACGTTGGTCGTGTGACTTCCTTGATCATGAAGGGCCCTTCCCATGGAGTTGCGAGTTTATGGACACCAGCCTGATTCGTCTTCCACTTTAGGACTAGGTCCCCGACCATGAAGAACCGCTCTTTAACGTTCTTGTTGTAGTACCTGCGCAAAATAGCAAGGTATTTGGCTGTACATACGCAAGAATCGAGCCGCTTCTCTTCTGCACTATTCACTTCGAGCTCCCGCACTTCGTTGACCTTGCCTTCGTCGAAGTTCTCAACCCGTGCTAATTTGAAAGCTATATCTACTGGGAGGACTGCCTCAGCACCGTAAACCATAAAGTATGGTGAGACGCTGGTGTTATGACTGGGCTGAGTTCTGAGGCCCCAGACCACAGCTGGTAACTCTTTGAGCCATCTTCTGGGAGCTTTATCATTTTCTCTGTACATCCTCTTCTTGAATGCGTCCAAAATCATACCGTTTGCCCGCTCGACCTTTCCATTAGCTCTAGGGTGCGCCACCGAGACATATTTTACTACTATGCTCCTTTCATCGTAGAAGTCCCAAAAAGCGTTCCCAGTGAACTGAGTACCCAGATCAGTGATGATGCTGTTGGGTATGCCGAAATGGTGGATGACCTGGTCGAGGAACGTGATAGCCTTTTCTGAGGATGCCTGTACCAGAGGCATGTATTCTATCCACTTAGAAAATTTGTCGATCAGCACAAAGACACATGTAAATTTCCTAGGAGCCGGTTTGAAGGGCCCGATCATATCCAGTCCCCAGCATGCGAAGGGCCAAGAGGCTGGTATTGTCTGGATCTCATGTGTTGGTACATGGATTCTATTGGCGAAGAACTGACAACCCTCACAGTGGCAGACTAGCTTCTCTGCATCGGCTACCGCTGATGGCCAATAGAACCCTACTCGAAAAGCCTTGCTGACCAGCGTTCTCGAGGCTGCGTGGTTACCACAGGAGCCGGAGTGGATTTGGTCTAGGAGATGTTCGCCATCCTCCTGGGTTATACACTTCATCAAGATTTCCTCCTTTGCGTTCTTGCGCCATAACTTGCCATCGATGAGCAGATACTGCTTACTGTGACACATCAGGCGCTCGTTTTCTGTCTGATCAGTGTAACCGCTGCCAACTGTTAGGTACTTGATGAAAGGTACTCTCTAGTCGGGCTCATGAGTGGTCGGAAGTGGCTTGGTGGTGCTCGACGCCGGAATCGTAGCCACCAATTGCTTGTCTGGAGGCTTGTCGACCGTGGAATCTTCCTCTTCGATGGAAGGTGTGAGCAGGTCTTGGATGAATACGCCATGTGGGACTTTGGCTCGGGATGATCCTAACTTTGATAGCGCATCCGCTGCTTGATTTTTGTCCTGGACCACGTGTGTGTACTCGATGCCATAGAACCTGCCTTCCAGCTTTCTGATCGATTTGCAGTATGCATCCATCTTTTCACTGGTCGTGTCCCAGTCCTTATTGAGTTGGTTGATGACCAAAGCCGAGTCTCCATAGATATAGAGACATTTAACACCGAGCTCGATCGCAATGCGCAAACCATGTAGGCATGCTTCATATTCGGCGGCGTTATTAGATGCTGGGAAATAAATCCTGAGGACGTACTGGAGCTGCTCCTTGGATGGTGACACGAAAAGAACTCCTGCTCCAACGCCATCGATGTTGAGAGAGCCATCGAAGTACATCTTCCAATACTCATCGGGCCCCTGAGAGGCAGGCGTGCTTAAATCTGTCCACTCAACGATAAAATCGACAAGTGCCTGAGACTTGATTGTAGTACGGCTTGCAAATTCCAAGGAGAAAGGGCATAGCTCCATTGCCCATTTGATGATGCGCCCGTTTGCATCCTTATTGCGAATGATGTCTCCTAGAGGGTACTCGGTCATGACCACCACACGATATTCGTCGAAGTAATGTCTCAACTTTCGGGATGTTATTAGTATGGCGTAGAGCAGTTTCTGAATTTGTGGGTACCTGGTCTTGGATTCATTGAGTACCTCACTGATGAAATAAATTGGTCACTGTACCTTGTAGGCGTGGCCAGGCTCGTCGTGCTCGACCACCATGGTAGTGGAGACCACCCGATTAGTTGCCGCAATGTAAAGTAGGAGAGTTTCATCTTCTCTAGGAGCAGTGAGGACCGAAGGTGATGTAAGGTATTGTTTTAGCTGTGTGAAGGCAGCGTCTGCTTCCTCCGACCACTCAAACTTCTCGGATGCTTTGAGCAGTTTGAAAAACGGTAGTCCTTTTTCTCCTAATCTTGATATGAAATGGCTGAGAGCAGCCATGCATCCGGTAAGCTTCTAAACATCCTTCACCTTTTTGGGGGGCTTCATGTCTAAGACAACTTTGACTTTCTCCGGGTTAGGGCGTATGCCGTCGTAACTGACGATGTTGCCAAGCAATATACCAGAAGGAATACCAAAGATGCACTTCTTTGGGTTTAATTTCCATTGGAATGTATTGAGGGCCGTGAAGGTGCGTTCTAGGTTTTCAACAAGGGTATGTGCTTCCTTGGTTTTGACAACTACATCATCAACATAAGCCTCTACAAGGTCATCTTTTATCTTGTCTGTGAGGCAGGCCTGTATGGCGTGTTGGTAGGTAGCCCCAGCGTTCTTGAGCCCGAACGACATAGTCATGTAGTAGTAGGCGCGAAAAGGCGTGATGAAAGATGTCTTGATCTGATTGTCCTTTTTGAGAGCGATCTGGTGATAATCAGAGTAGCAATCGAGAAAGGAAAGTAGCTCGCAACCGGCGGTTGAATCTATGACCTCGTCTATGCGAGGTAAGCCGAAGGGGTCCTTAGGGCAGTGTTTGTTGAGATCAGTGTAATCAACGCACATTCTCCATTCATTTTTCTTTTTGCATACAAGAACCGGGTTGGCTAACCACTCTAGATGATACACTTCTTTGATAAATCCGGCTGCCAAAAGCCGTGTAACTTCTACCCTAATCGCCTCCTTCTTATCACGAGCAAACCGTTGTAGCTTCTGCTTGATAGGTTTGGCCTTGCTGTTGACATTCAAGGAGTGCTTGATCAAGTTCCAAGGTACACCGGGCATGTCGGTAGGTTTCCATGCGAACACATCCACGTTGCTCCTCAAGAACCTGACGAGCGCGTCTTCCTATTTGGGATCTAGGTTGGCCCCAATAAGGGCCGTTTTGCTGGGATCGCCATCGACCAGCTGGATCACCTTGTGCTCCTTGGACTTGATGTTCTTGCGGGGAGCCTCAAGCTCTGGGATCTCCAGGTGGTCGGCTGAGGTCTTCTTAGCGTCGAGCATGGTCTCGGCCATGCGAATAGAGAGGTCGTGAGCCTCTGCTATTTTGAAGTTGTCGTCCTCGTAGGTATAAGCTACGTATACGTTGCCCCTGAGGGTTAGAACTCCTTTCTCGGTAGGCATCTTGAGCACCAGATACCTGTAATGAGGTATGGCCATGAACTTGGTGAGCGATGGTCGACCCAGAATAGCATGGTAGGTGCCGTCGAAGTTAGCGACCACGAAATTGACGTAGTCGGTGCGGAAGTGGTCCGAGGTCCCAAATTGCACAGGTAACGTGATCTACCCAAGAGGTGTAGAGCTCTGTCCAGGGAGAAAACCCCAGAACTGTGCCTCATATGGCTTGAGATCTGCCTGAGTTATCTTCAAGGCGGGCAGACTATTCTTGAACAGTATATCGATGGAGCTGCCGCCGTCGATCAGCACTCTATCGAACTGAACCTTGTTGATACAAGGATCAAGGACCAGGGGAAAACATCCTGGCTCAGGTATTGTGGCCCATTGGTCCTTTCTGCTGATGGAGATCTCGCGGTGAGACCAAGGAGGGAGCCATGGATCGGTGAGGAAGTTGTCGGTGTTGGCCACGTTCAAGCAAGCGCGGGCGAGCAGCTTGCGTTCTCGTTTGGTCTCGATGGACACTTTGCCTCTGATGATGGTGTGCACGCGATCGGTTGGCTTGACGTACTTGTGATGGGGATTTGCGTCTTCATCATCGTTGTCCTCGTTGCGCTGTTCCCCTACGTCGTTAGGCTTGTCGGATGTATCCGGAGCCTGTTGACGCGTGTAGATAGACTTGAGAACGCGGTAATTCTCCATGGTATGGTTTGACTTGGGATGGAGCTGGCAGGGCCCTTTCAATGCTTTGGCATAGTCGTCTTTGTAGTTACGACGTCCGCCACCTTTTTTAACGGTGTTGACCTCACCGTCGTCTTCCTGAGCACGCTTGCCCCTGTAATCGTCACGGCGGTTATGCCGCTGATTACGTTGGTCACGGGAGTCGTTGCGCTGGTTGCGGCGGTCAAAATTGTCGTTCCGACCATGGTTGCCGCGGTAGTCGTCGCGGTGTGGGGAGTGGTCGGAGCGTGGAACCCTTGCTGCTTCTTCGATAATTATCTTATTAGCGTCATCGGCATCCGCATATTTCTTAGCGGTGGCTAGGAGCGCTGTGACCGATTCGGGTCTCTTGCGGAGGAGCTTGTCCCTTAGGGCATCGTGGAAGCGAAGACCAGTGATGAAAGCCTCGATTGCCTTGCTGTCGGAGATTGACGGGACCTTGATGCGCATCTCCGAGAAACGCCGGACGTACTCGTGCAGTGGCTCATCTTTCCGATCTCGAATCCATTGCAGATCGTATTTGTTTCCCAGTTGCTCGCAAGTTTCAATGAAGTTGTCAATGAAAGCCTGCTTGAGCTCCTGCCAAGAATCGAAGTAGTTTGCCGGCAAACTGACCAGCCATTGGTGGCCTGCATGGCCGACGGCGACTGGAAAGTAATTGGACATGACCTGCTCATCAGCCATGGCTGATCTGCATGTGGTTTCGTAGAGCATAACCCATAATTCAGGGTTCTCCTTGCCGTCGTACTTTTGAAGCTTCTCGAGCTTGAAGTTCTTGGGCCATATAACTTGGTGAAGGTGAGAAGTAAACTGCTTCAAACCCGAAGGGCCATGGGTAGTATCATACTCCATACAGCGATGACTTTCGTGGGATGCACGATCATGGGCTCTCTGGTTGATGTGATCACGCAAATCATGTTCCTCGAGGTAACGGTGGAGATTGTTATTGCCATCACGGTGATCCCGGTTGCCATCCTGATTAACCCTGCGACCGTGGTTACCGTGGTGATTATTGCAGTTATCTTGGCGGTTGTCGTCCCGAACGTCGCGGTGGTTGTCCTCCCGACGACGGTTGTCGTCCCGACCACCATCATGGCCACTGTTTCTGCCTTGACAGTTGTCTGATGGGTCGTTGTTGCGCAAGCCATGTTGGTTGGGTGGCTGTGAGTGACTTGAGTACTGGCGGCTGTGGCTTGATTCGACTGAGACGGATGGTGCCCGGGCTTGATTTACCATCTCTGCGGTCTGAGCCATAGCAGCCGTCAGATAAGCTTGTATATCATCGCGAACTGCCTGGGTTTCCGGGGTGTTGGGTAGCCGTTGCATTGTTGCCATGGCAACGGCTACGTTGGCGCTTGGAGTCCTGAAGACCTATTTGTCCCCCACCCTGTCGAAAGCATTGTTGAGGTCGCGTGGCTGGACCCTTATGCATCATGCCTCCTCTTCTGCTTCGGCTTCGATTTGTCGGTGATTAAACTGGTCGATATTGCGTGCTTCGCGTGCAGTCCTTTCTTGTTCTATTTTGCCAACTGTTGGTGGTTCGTCATTACTGACAACATTGATCAAACCCCCTCGCCTTGGTGGGAAAGACGGGAATTGTGGGAACCCCGAGGCGTGGTCTAGGATATCCAGATCGTATCTGGCGCCTTCATCTTCATGATGCTGAAGCTCGGTGTGGACAGAGGCATTAGATGCGATGCCAGACGAGGAGCTGGAGTCGCCCTCTTGGACTGTGTGCATGGATCCTTCTTGATAATCCTCAATCCGGATCATGTTGACGAAGTTGTGTGGCTTCGGCCGAGGTCGATGTATAAAACACAGATTCGAGCAGCGTTGTATATTATACGCGTAGTTGGAGGCAGCATTTCGCAGGCCGTAGGGCTGGACCTGGTAGTTCTTCGTCGAGGTTTTGTACTCGGAGAGCCGGAGGCCTGTCGCGGGGGCTGGCCGGCGATGAGCGGAACGCCCTTCAGGAGTAGATGTGACCACGAGATCCGTATCGAGTCGTGCAGGACGACTGGCCCAAGCTGGTTGGGTAGATCTATTGTGGGTAGCGGTTACCTGCTCGTTAGGTTGACTTTGAATTGAACTTACCAGAGCTAGGGTTTCAGCCAGTTTGGTGCCGACCTGATTGATGGAGTCGAGCAGGTCGGTGTTGTCGATCTGCTTCCCTTTGTAGCGAGGAAGCGGACGACGGGTTGTCAGCGTGGCTGAAGATGATGCGGGCATGGTCGGAGCCAGATGTACCGTGGTCGGAGCCAGATGCACCGTGGTTAGAGCCGTGTCCACCGTGGTTGGAGCCGTAGCCGATGCAGGTGAAGTAGTGGTCGACGCAAATTGAATCCATGCCTCCTCTGTGGTCATGGCGATGAAGTCATCGGAGTCGGTGGTCCAGGTGATCTGGCCGATGGTGAACGTGAGGCCGTTTGGCGTAGCCATGGAGCCGGAGGTGACGACCATCTTGTTCGCTTGGAGAGCAGTACGCACACCCCCTACCTGGCATGCCACTATCGACAAAATATGGTCAGCAGTCTACCTAGGGGTATGCCCAAGGTAGTAGATTGTCGGTAGACAGATGCACAAGCCACAAACAAGATGGTGACACAAGACAGACACGAGGTTTTATCCAGGTTCGACCGCCAAGAAGGCGTAATACCTACGTCCTGCGTCTGATTGTATTGCTATATGTCAATGAGAGATGTTTTTTAGAGGGGTCCCCTACCCGCCTTATATAGTCCGGGGGCAGGGTTACAGATCTAGAAACTAATCCTAGCCAGTTACAATTGCCATAGGTGGCTGGATAAGGATTCCTATTCTAACCGACCAGGATCTTGCTTGCTCACCAAATCTGTCTTGACTCCTTGCGCGGGACTCCGAACAGGTTGGCCCGGCCACGTGTCGTCTTTTGGTGGACCAGACCCTCTAGTCTGGGCCAGCCTAAGCCTAGCCATAAGGGTATAGGGGTTAATACCCCCACATTCGTGTTAAGCCATTCATCCGCCTAGAGCGGTTCTTCGGCCTCTTTGAAGATAGGAGGCTTGGTGTCTTGGAAATCCTTGAAAGAGCTGTATTAATTTGGCTCAGGCCCTTGATGTGGCTGACGAGCGTGAATGGTGTTCTACACAATGAGGCGTAGTGTATCCTCCATGGCTCTCTGATTACCTAGGAACTGTGCGAAGAATTCATTCGCAGAAGGTGACGACGGCTATGGTGGTGGTAAATCACTGTCGTTGCCACCTTGGCTGGTGCCTACCCCAATGCGAGTGCGAGTCATCTGCAAAATTGCAACAATAAGTGATTATTGGATGATGTCAGGAGATTGCAGATGAATTGTGTAATCATGCCAAACTAAAATTACTGAAGATAATCTTAAATTCATACAATAAATAGAGGCATAATAATTCATTCTCGCAACATGACATCACCAGTTTGATCACTTATCGTTCTCGCAATGCGTTAACAAGCATGTCATATTTCACCAATAAAATAAAACTAGAATTCCATTAAAGTTCAACCCATAGTGAAACGACATGCAAAGTGCCAATATTACACCAAAGTCAAATCACGAATACCGAACTTCAAGCTACAAGTCCATTACATGAATAACAAGGATACATCTAGTGCTTTAACTAATCACTAGGTGACTCTAATCTTCCGCGTGCTCACTATCGAGGTTGAAGATAGCATCATCCTCATCCTCTAGCTCCACTTCTTCTACCTCCCAACTATCATCTTCGACCATCATTTCTGGATCTTCTTCTTCCTCATCAAGGATCGGGTGCAATTGGTTATTTAGAAAATGCACCTCATGCTAAAGATCAACCACCACATTCTGGGTCTGTGCAAGCTACTGGCACAAATCCCTCTCAACACGGTCCTACTGCACGGTTAGGGCTTTGGCTCTGTTTCGTTCTACTTCTATCGGGCTGCACGGTTGTTTGCTTGGATCCACTGGTGCGTAGCTATGAGTGCCTCAGTGCGAGCGGTCTCCAACTGCTCTTGTAGTCCTGTTAGCACTGCCTGATCATTAGTTCTTGCTGCTTGGGTGATAGCTCTCTGCTGATCAACTTGCTCCATTTGGGTGTGGAGATTCCCCAATGCTACATAAGCTTGATCGGTTTCCCATCGAGCCTCACTGCTGTCTTTTTGTGCTTGCGCACAT
Organism: Miscanthus floridulus; assembly: GCF_019320115.1. NCBI lineage: Eukaryota > Viridiplantae > Streptophyta > Magnoliopsida > Poales > Poaceae > Miscanthus > Miscanthus floridulus. The sequence goes on along the minus strand of NC_089593.1, from coordinate 80,917,198 downwards.
GCTTCCTTAGCTTATGTTGTGCAGCTTTGGCCCTCATGAGCCTATCCATGCAAGTGGTATAGGACTCCTGCCAAAAGTCCTAGGTGTCTTGATGAGTATAGAACATCTTCATCACTACAAACATTGCACTCATAGCGTGACTAGAACTATCTGCCCGCTCATCCCGGTCTCGGATCAATGCATTGTAGTTGTGCTATGCCCAGACTACTATGGATCGATCCGCCCGAGGAAAGTACCAGCGGCACTGCCAATAAGCTCATCCCCATGTTGCTGACATATCTGGCTCAGCACCTCAGAAGCCACTACTTGGGTAGTCCCCCAAGGAGTTTTTCCTTCAGATTCTGCCTTCCACTCCTGCCACAAGGGTGCTTGGTTACAAGCTAGTATGGTCAGCTGTACTTCATACCATGGTTGTCCCTCTAGGTATACTTCATTCCAGTAATAGAGGGGTGGTTCGTAATACCTTGCATAATGCAAGACTCTCCAAAGTAGGGCAGGGGTACCAAACATCAACAAGAAAGACTCACTTCCAGCTGGTACTGCCATCTATAACAACAACATGGTGCAACTCTCATGAGACAATGTCATAATGGATAAGAGTTACATAATCGGGTAAGAAATCCATAAGGGGAGGAACAATGCAAGTGTAATAATAATGATTTATCATGATGCATGCATGTTCCATACATCCTCATAAACTTAGGAAAATTTAAAACTTCTAACGACATACACAGTGGCATACAAGCGTTCTCTCATATATAACATAACTAGTCGGGCTACACATTTTGATGTTAGTGTACCTGCACAAGAATTTCATTTCAGCCCAACCCCACAATTATATATGTAGAATGTAAATCTGGGCTCTAGGTTGCAAGCTAAATACTTCCATATATATATATACCCATATATATACTTCCGGATCAAAGCTACCCAAGAGTAAATATATCATATATATACATATAAATATGCATATATAGCCATATCAAAGCTAACCCACAATTAAATACTTCAGTATATATATGAGGCATATATAAACTTCAGTGTCAAAGCTACCTCTACCCATAGACCGCACACTCACATCTTGTAGTCATGCCACTATGATGATGAGCGGCATCTTACCTTGGGCGTAGAGGCATTTGATCCATACATTACCACTCAAGTGAATGACATCCATACAATAGCACACCGTATGGACGATGAAAGTAAAACCCCCATGTTAGTACTTAATTAGCCACCTAAAATCCTTAACTGGGCATAAAGGAAGTGATCACTGACACACTCTAGATTCAAACTTTATTTTTAAACACCAATATATATAGCTATAATTTGCTAAAACTGGTTTTGGAAAATAAAAACCTTAGTTTTAAATACACATGTGGCAATTAATGTTGAATCTTGCTCTGATTCTAGCTGTAGCAGAACCGACCAATTTATAAGAGCACAAGTACAATGGTAGCCCACAAGCAGTCGTACTGTCATACTTGAGCCCATATAAACCCAGTAGTCCATCGAGTACCATGAAGGGTCTCGATTCAACCAACATACAACCAAGATCGCACATGATTAAACATACATGTCACACGTTACATAAAGTTCACAAATATAGTTCATCCATCAGAGTACGAATTAAAGTTATTACAAACCACGTTCAGGTAAGAGAGTAGCGGAAACAAATTAAAAGTTTGAAACCAACATCTACAACATTGTTTAAATATAGTGCGAGCTCACGATCACACTTCCACAAAAGCATAAGAGAGGGATTAATAAGAGATGCCTGCCTAGGGTTTACTCCTCGTCCACGATGGGACAGAAGCAGTTATTGCAATAGCCATGATAAACTGTACCACCTGCAACAATGGGAATAAAACCCTGATTATAAGAAGGTACTCAGCTAGACTTACCCGTCATAAACCAAAAATAAAGTGACTCCAAGGAACATGCAAGGCTTTATAAGTGGAGCTAGCTTGACAACATTTTGCATAAAAAGCAACTAATTCAGTTGAACATTTATAATTTGGTCATCAACTTAATTATAGCTATTCATCTCTAGATTAGCAACTAACTTGTGCCAAATATTTGGTATATCATTTAGTAGCATACAATAGTAACCATAGCCGGTGTAGTAATTCCATGTTTATCATAACCATCATTCCATAATATGGTTACTACGATGTTGGGGCTAGCCATGTTTCTCACTGTCCAGGAGAGACGGTGATTCGAATTGATTTCAACTAGCTAGGAATTTATTTCTAACACAAACCTAGGCAGACCAGATCAGCGGTCACCTTAGGTCACCTTTGGTACAACTCAGGTCCACATTTCATGGGTTCGCCCAGTGCTGCACAATCAGGGACAACCAGCTGCCAGGACGTTCAGGCCTGGCCTGCCCTTAGGCTCATGTCTGGCTCCCCGCACATCCTTACTACCATCCAGAGTGCGCACTCTAATAGAATGGGGCCACGCCTGAGTTGAGCTACTCAGCTTCACGATCGAAACGAGTTATTTGGCCAGCTAAGTGAGAGGCATGTGTTCAATCTCGATAGAAGTGCCAACAATAGTACGGTCCTTAATCGGCACAGACGGATTCACATGAGTCAACCTACACATGGACTCCACCCGGCCTCCATTTACATTACCCCATGGTTCTTTTCCATGATAGCATATATAGCCAACCGTGCTCTGGTATACACCTATATCTCATAGGTGATAGGAAATCACCCGACTTCTACCGATCTAAGCATGGCTAAGCATATATTTGATCCTGAACCTACATAGGGTTAAAGGTATATGTATTTAGACAAGGTAGTTCTATGCGTTAAGTGTTTCCAATTCAACTCCTTATAACCTAATGTATCAAACATAAAGGACTCAAGTGATATTTTGTAAAGCATGGGAGGATTAAAATGCTCCGGGGCTTGCCTTTGAGGAAAGAGGTTGGCCTATGATTCGAGCACTTAGGGAGGTCCTCAAGAGTTTGCTCCTCTCCTTCTAGAGCTATGGCTTGAGGTGTCTCCTGCTGTTACTCCTCTTCTTCTTCGTTGAACTCCAAAAGAGTTATCCCCTCGGACGATCTAATATGCATGAGCAGGAAATAAGATATAATGGATGCATATATAATGACATGTATAATATGATATGATGTGATGAATGCATCCTCATAAGTGTTCTCGGTGGTAGCATTGCACTAAGGTGATAACAAGTTACATTTTCTTTTACTTACTAGGTGCATATCTCTTGTATAGTAACTTAAACAAACACTTATGTAAATTATTTTCTGGACTACAAGACAACACCCACTTGTTTTGATCATAACTGGATTTATACACAACAAAAAAATATGGTTGTGGACTTTCTGGAAAGCTTATGAAATTGCCTACAACTTTCTTTTAATCATCTTAATGTGATTCACTGTTATCTAGGTCAAACAAATCAATCTTTTAGATCTATCCATAGAGCAAGCATTTCTGATAGCAGACTTCTAATAGCCATAATTCTTAAACCATAAGACCTATGACTATGATAATTTAATACCAGGTAGATACGTAACTTATCTACAACTTTGTTATTAACAAGTTTTACAAAAAAGACCATTATCGTCATGAAATTATCACCACAACAGAAACTATACATGCAACCATCTAGTTGAATTATAAAGCAATAATTAACTAGTTGCACACAACCATTACTTCTAAGCCCAACTAATAACATTAACAGATCATATGCATCACAAGCACCACAGAAAACATCATGGTTAAACATAACTAATTTATCTATATTCAATTATCAATTTCCTTATATAATAAGGTGATTTAAAGGATAAATATTTATAGTGTTTAATAAATTCTAAAACAATTACTGCAGCCTACAAATGACACTAGTAGTCTACTGTACAAATTTCATGACATTTGGATAAATATAGACACCTCTACAAAAATAACAAGTTACATATGCTTATTTTAGCAAAAATAGTTTAGCATAGTGAAAAGTGTCAAACAATAGACTTAATATTTTTATTACTTTCCTCCTAGCATGATAATACTATGTAAAAATTTATATAATTATATGTTATGTATTTTTACCCTAATTAATTTCACTAGAATCTAACAATTAATTAAGATTAAATAGGAAGACCATATTATAAGTATGTTTACTGTAGGTTTAATACTTTTCCTAGTTAGATCATGTCAACACAAGGTCAGCAAAATTGGAATCACAATTTTATCACCTTCCTAGCTCAAGTTATACAATTTACAAGATAGAAACTATTTTAAAAGCACTTATCTTTCTCAATTTAATTCTCATAGAAAAAATGCCCTAAACATTAAATTTCATATTTTTATCAAATAGTAAACTTCAAGATGAATCTAACAAAATTTGGTTCACCTCATTTGGATACTCCTAGCTCTAGATATGAATTTTTGAAGTTTGTAACTAAATCTATGAAAAAATTAATAAAGAAAATCAAATTTCAAATCGGGCGCTACAGCTAGGTGCATCCGGTGTATACACCCTGCTGTGACTAACGACTGGGCCCCATGGGTCAACTGACACCATGCGTCAGTGCGGCCGAGGCAGAGGCGGCGGTTGAGCAGCAAAAAAGCTCGCCGACGGCATGGTCACTGGCGGTAACGTCACCACCGACGTGTTCCCCATACTATTCCGCACCTATAGGTACCCTCGGTTTGCTTGGAGGATTACCGAAGCTAGCTCGTCGGCGAGCATGGCGGCTCAACGGTGGCACGGTGCGGCGAGCCCGTCGTCTCCAGTGATGGTGAGCCTAGGCGAGCACTATTATGGCATCTACAAACCCTAGTGAAGGTCTACGGCGTGGATTAGGTCAATGTGGAGCAGCGTCGAAGCTTGGCTACATGCATGGCAGCACTGCGGTGCAAGTGCAATGGCAACATGGTAGCGTTGTGCTCCGATGAGGCCGCCACTGGCCTTAGGCTCTTGCCTCGAGCTAGACCTACCTCTAACCTAACCCTAATGTCTAGAAGCGCGCGAGGAAGAGAACCAGGCATGCACAGCCATGACGGTGTTTATGGCGGTGGCGCTCTAAGCGATGGCACGATGACAGCGATGGCCCATAGGCCTTTACCTTGGCTCAGGATAAGGCAATGGGTGGTCGACGAGGTGGAGGAGGTGATGGCCGAGCGGTGAGCATGAGCAATCGGACAATGGCGTGGTGGTGGTGGCGTGCTAGCTCAGGGGAGGTCGGCAGTAATGGCGTGGTGCGCGGTGGCTTTGCTCTGGCGTGGTGAGAGAGAAGCAAAGCGAGGCAGAGGAGCTTGAATGCAGCGAGCAAGGGAGGGCAGCGGCGATGCTCGGCTTTGTTGCTCATGTCGGCCTGACCGGTGGGACCGGCGCCGACATACAACCACCACGCGGCACACGCGACCTACGCCGATCAGCCATGACGCGGGCGTGCGGCGCCGATTCAGACCCCGTTGAACCCGACTAACAGCACGACTTCATGACTCTATAACTCCTAATCCTTGGCGAATTTTTGAGAACTTACTTAATAAAAAATATAGAGCTACGTGAGTACTACAAGATTACTTAAAGGAGTTTAGCCTAATTCCCAATGGTTTTCAAACTACAAAGCTCCAAAGTAGAGTACTTTGAAATTGTAGTCAGCACATGACTTAGCAAAAATTTCTAAGTTACAAAACAACATTTTGTTGGAACTTCTGAGCTTTATTTGACCTTATTATGCACTGATTTAGCTCATGACCCTTAAATAAAGTTTGTTACCCTTGATGTGAGCTACAACTTTCATTTAGGTCACACAGCCATGCAAAGAATCTAAGCTACTGTTCAACTTTGGTCAAACTAGTATCATGAAAATGGCTTTTCAAATGAAACCAACACTTAGAAGCAAATTTGGTCTATGTCACGAATATAAACATTGTTCCAATTACCATCCTAGATGTGTCTAAGGTGTTTTCATGACCTCAAAACCATCTCATGCATCGGTCACATATGAGCACAAGCATAATTAAGTATATGAGCAACATCCCATGTGATAAAGAGAAGGTAAATGAAATGAAACTTGATATGCTCATGCTCATGCTCATGCTCATGAATGAATGGATGATGCTTGTGCTCATGAAATGCAAATGCCAAATGCAATGCTTAACACTGGGCTATTATAGTCCATGTCGATTAAGGACCATACCATTATTGGCACTTCTGTTGAGATTGAACGCATGCCTCTCACTTAGTTGGCCGGATTACTTGTTTCAACCACAAAGCTGAGTAGCTCAACTCAGGTCAGGCCTTGTTCTATAAGAGTGCGCACATTGGAGGTAGTAAGGATGTGCGGGTAGCCAAACGTGAGCCTAAGGGCTGGGTAGGCCGGAACATCCTGGTAGCTGGTTGTCCCTAATTGTGCGGCGCTGATCAAACCCATGAAATGTGGACCTAAGTTGTACCAAAGGTGACCTAAGGCTACCATGGCTGGTAGACCTAGGTTTGTGTTAGGAATACAACCCTGTTGGTTGCAGCCGATTCGAATCATTGTCTCTCCCGGATAGTGAGAAACTTGACTAGCTCCAATATCATAGTAACTGGATTATGAAATATGATTGTTATAATGAACATGGAAATATTATATCGGCTTTGGTTACTATTGTTATGCTACTAAATGATATACCACATGTTTGGCATAGGTTAGTTGATAATCTAGTGATGAATAGCTATAATTAACTTGGTAACCAAATTATAAAGTGTAGAGTTGAACTAGTAGCTTTTTGTGCAAAATGTTGTCAAGCTAGCTCCACTATAAAGCCTTGCATGATCCTCGGTGTCACTTTATTTTTGGTTTATGATGGGCAAGTCTAGCTGAGTACCTTCTAATACTTAGGGTTTATTTCCCACTTGTTGCAGATAACATAGTATATCATGGATATTGTAAGAACTGCTTTGGTCCTGCCATGGATGAGGAGTAGGCCATGGGCAAGGCACTTCTATATATCTAATCTATGATGCTTTTGTGGGATGTGATCACAAACTAACAAGTATTTGAACAATGGTGTGAGATGTTAGTTTCAAAACTACTTTTGCTTCTGCTACTACTACTTTATTTGAACTTGGGTTATAATAAATTTTAATTATACTCCGATGGATGGTAATGTATTTGTGAACCCTATGTAATATGTAGCATGTATGTTGAATCATTTACGATCTTGGTTGTATGTTGGAGATGAATCAAGACCCTTCGTGGTACTCGATGGACTACTGGGTTTATATGGGCTCAAGTATGAAAGTGCGACCACGTCGTGGGCTACCATTATACTTGTGCTCTTATAAATTAGACGGTTCTATCACAGGTGGGGCCAGGAATGAGAGGCAACCATTGGGGCGCAGCAGCTGATCGTTGACGCTGCTCACGGTCCAACTGTTGAAAGGTCCTTGTTTGATTTTGGTAATTGAGTGACAACCTAGGTGGACTAATATGTGTTTATGTGGGATGCACACGGGATTAGTCCACAGGTAAATATGTGATGAAGGAGCTCATTGCATATGAGACATGACATTGAGTCATGTGACTAGGTGGAGAAGATCAAGACAAGACTTGGCTTGATGGACCGGTTGCAAGTGTGAAGGGTAAGTTGGAGGCTTTGAAGTGATGGACCACGTGGTGGTGAAGCTTGAGCAAAGACTTGGCACCGATGGACCAAGGCAACGGTGAAGACCAAGTGAGGTCAAGATCGATGAACCAATACATCACATGATGATATGAAGTGGATCATATCATTTGGTGATATGGTTGGTGCATGTGTTGCATCAATATTGGAGGAGATGGAATGGAATGCGCAAGGTAAGGTATAACCTATAGGGCATTTCATTTCACCCATCATAGGTGTGTAGAGAAGTTTATGATCAGGTTTAGGATAGATGGCCGTACTATCAAGAGGGGCAAACGTGTTTGCATATCGGTCATCTAGTGCCACTTGAGTGATCTAACTTTGCGATGCTTCTAGGATCCAGTGGATGGTAATGGTACCTCTATGATTGCTATTGCAAAACATCCCGCTATCCATACTAAGGCTATGCCAAAGTATGTTGCTCCTAACTTGAGACAACCCAAACTAGTTTGGGTACCATCAAAAAGTGGATGATTGTTTGTAGGTATCATCGGCATTGGAGACTTGGTTGAATTGATATTTATTTTGTTAATCATGTGATTGAGCCAAGTATTGAAGAGTGATAATTATTATCCCAATGCCATGATAAAAGTGAAGTCCAAGTGCTTTCAACATATATGTGCAAAATCAAGTTGTTGTGATTTATTGGAAATATTTGGTGGCTTGCAAATACTTGAGTTGAAGCTTGCTATTGTATGATCATGAGCTACCAAGGTATATTCTTTGTTGATCTAATTCATTTGGGTGCATATGAGTTGATTGAATTGGATATATATGCATATGTTGCTTGCTATAAGTGGATTGAATGGATTAAATGATTAGTAATCAAGTTTGGATTGATTTGAATGGATATGTTCATGAGACTTCTTTTAGTAAGTATTTTAATGGATATATGTCTTGTTAGAAGTATTCAAACAAGTTGATATCAAGTTTGATTCAATTTGAAGAAGTATAGCTCAAGTAGTCAAATTTGTCCTATATTGCAAAATCTGAGTGAGCTGTGATCTTAGCCATGTTTGTGTGGTCAAATATTTTTGGATTGGCTTGAGAAATATTTTTCATGCTCTAAACTTATGGTAGTAAATGCTGTGCAAAGTTCATGAGAAATGGACAAGTGGATTTTCTTGGAATTTTGGATCTTGTCAACTATAGTGCAGCAGTTTTCAGCTTGGAGCAATGTTGGAAGATATGATTGCTGGCAGCAAATGATAAGTCAAATGAAGCTCAAATGTTTACAGATGTAAGAAGACTTAGTGAAGCACATCTCCACCAAACTTCGTGGTCATTGGATCTGTATATTGGGAGATATGGATTTTTCTTTGGAGTGTTTAGAATCTACCAGAAAATAACAATAATTGGATTAATCAAGAGTCACTTAGATTGAAAGGCCCTCAAGTTGGAATCATGTTTATAAGTGGTTGAGGGACCTATGTTTGGTTTTGGATTGATCTAGATTCATGACAAATGACGAGTACAAGGCCATTTGATTGTGGAGTGTATTTCGCACACTTTTGGTACTCAAAGTGTAGATCAAGACCAAGCTCAAGATGAAGGTGAAGTTTAAGTTCTAGTGATAATTAAAGATCATTTGATAGAAAGAAAAGGACTTAAAGAAGTAGAAAGAAAAGGACTTAAAGAAGTAGAAAGAAAAGGACTTAAAGAAGGATTCAAAGATATACATCAAGATAAGTCCATCGTATGGATCAATCAAACAAAGTCATTTCAAGTGAGTATCAAGAAAGGTTCTTTGGAGAGAGGTCACTTCGCCCTAGTGTAAGGACTTGCCACCTTTTGTAGGTAAACCAAGCACGTGGCTTGGAAGGCTAAAATTGAAGTGGTGATCTAAAGGGACATTTGAGGTACTTAGTTGAAGAAATCAAAAGGATTGATCTAGAAAAGCAAGCAACACCCAAAAGGAGAGCAAGTTATGAAAATTTAAGTAGTATTCTCAAAAGTGGTGCTCTCAAGCAAGCATTGATCAAAAGTATAAGCAAGCCAACCACAACAAGAATTGCATTTGATCATTAGTGGTATTCAAATTCATATGGGTGAAGAATGGAATTCAAAATTGGTATATATATTGGCCTTCACCAAGCTCCTAATTGGACTTCACATTTCTATTAGAGAAATAAATTGGAATCTATGTGACTATCCTCTTCTCCAACATAGCATAGGTATCATTGTAATGTGCATGATCATTTCATCCCTTACTAGTATGCGGTTAGTGCATATAGTACATGCTTATGGGATCATGCATAACCAATGAAAAATTTAAATTCATAGCCTACCACTATTGCTTGAATGATTAATTGATCTAGTGGTTAGTGTATGAGTTTGTTCATGAGCTAATAAACCCAAGTGCTTGTTCAATTTTGGATTGCAATCAAGTGACAAGTACAACCTCTATAATATAACCGCTCAATGCGTGTGAAAAAGCTTAGAGAGGGTTTAAACCGGACTTGGAAGCTTAGGCAAATCAATCTAGTTCAAGTCAACATTAGAAGCTCATGAAGATGATAAGAGTTCAAGATTAGGACAATAATGCAAATGGATATCAAGTTAAACCAAGTGGTATCTAGACTCATATGATCTTTCAATTGGTATTCAAGTGGTGTCTAGATCAAGATTACAAGTGATATCCTATAGGATTTCAAGTGATCCTCAACCATTCCTCATTTACAAGAACTCAAGCTTATCAAGTGGTATGCCCCATGCTTTAACATAGGGGTGGTGCTCCATCCATTGGTATCAAGGTCAAAGTTCCTACATGTGGTATCTCAAGAGCTATACAAGTGGTGTCATTCAAACACAATTGGTGGTGTCCACAAAAAATGCAAGACTCAAGACTCAACCATCCACACCCTAGTGCAACCCATTGTGTAAAAGATGCACACCTTTTATGGTATTTGATGACAAAGGGGGAGAAGTTGTACAAAGATATGCAAGAAGTATTCTATCATGGGGGAGAAGTGGACAAGGGAGTAGTTGGACATAGACATGGACCAAGAGGGAGCAAGATTTAAGAATGTAAGGGGATCAAAATTTCTTAAAATTTCTTGAACAAGAGAAGCACACAAGTAGGGGGAGCAAGCTCCTAAACCTTGTTTGATGGCATTTGAAATGTGCATAGTCATGTGCTTGCTTGCATTTGCATAAGTTTAAATTGATATACATACTTGTGTGGTGTATGCTAGTTATAGAACTTGAATGATGAAATGATAACTAGCATGCATAGGTTGGTAGCTACATATGTCTTCTTTCAATTGGTATCTAGAAACCTTGCTTATAATATTGATCTCATGGGGTTTCTAGTGTTTTTGTTATCTAGCTAACCATGGTGCTAAGGATGAACTTATATGTGCAACTCCGATTGGTATCACGCTTCAAAGGTTTATCCTATATAACTTAGCATCACTTAGTAGTGTTAACACTCCCACAAATTTCATATTTATGCATGTGTGCAAGCTTGAAACCAAACCATTTGAGCACACATGTATGGGGAGTTATCACTACCAAGTTGGGTTTTATGGTGCTTATCCAAATCCTAACATAGAGCTTAAATGTTGGATTAATAGCATAAAATCCAAATTAAGTTAGCAATTTACACTTGTGTGAAGTGCTAGCTTGAAATAAGCTTAATTTCCATATCTTTGTAGAGTTGTCATCAATTACCAAAAAGAGGGAGATTGAAAGGTCCTTGTTTGGTTTTGGTAATTGAGTGACAACCTAGGTGGACTAATATGTGTTTATGTGAGATACATAGGAGATTAGTCCACATGTAAATATGTGATGAAGGAGCTCATTACATATGAGACATGATATCGAGTCATGTGACTAGGTGGAGAAGATCAAGACAAGACTTGGCTTGATGGACTAGTTGCAAGTGTGAAGGGCAAGTTGGAGGCTTTGAAGTGATGGACCGTGTGGCGGTGAAGCTTGAGCAAAGACTTGGCGCCGATGGACCAAGGCAACGGTGAAGAGCAAGTGAGGTCAAGATCGATGAACCAATACGTCACATGATGATATGAAGTGGATCATATCATTTGGTGATATGGTTGGTGCATGTGTTGCATCAACATTGGAGGAGATGGAATGGGAGCTGCAAAGCAAAGGTATAACCTATAGGGCATTTCATTTCACCGGTTAAAGGTGTGTAGAGAAGTTTACGACCAAGTTTAGGATATATGGCCGTACTATCAAGAGGGGCAAACTTGTTTGCATATCAGTCATCTAGTGCCACTTAAGCGATCTAACTTTGCGATGTTGCTAGGATCCAGTGGCATGGTGAGTGCAAGTGAAAAACCATTGAAAAATGATTTGAAAATGCTAACTAAGGCTTAAAGGTGTTGATCATCCTATGGGAGATCATTTGGAGTTGGCATTCTTTGGAAAAAGATTTTTTAGTGTGCTCCTATTTGTGGGATGACTCTTGGATTGGAATTATGGGGTTGATATATTGTGTTTTATATCAATTATTCAAGTGGGTTGTGTAGCCCTTTGAATAAGCTTTCCAAAAAGTCCAAGATCATCAAAATCAGAGTTCGGAGCTAAAAGTTATGGCCATTTTAGCAAGGCGACCGATTCTGCTACAGGACGACCAGACTCTGCCACAGTGTGTCCGGTCATTGCTACAGTGAGTCCGACCAGTCATGCGGTGTCTAGGCTAAGCGGGCGTGAAGTGATCGGACGCTAGCCCTCGGGCATGACTGGATGCAACGCTGCCCCTGCTCCTCGGCTATTTTCGCGCACAGTGGGCGACCGGATGTTGGGCGAGTCCGGTCAGTGCTGACCGGACACGTCCGGTCAAGTTTGAGTAGCTTTGGGAGCTGTCTGGATTGGACCAGACACTATGACGTCGTGAGTTCGGTCAAGTGAACAGTGAATCCAGTCTGAGGACACTGACATGCGTGCAGTTAGCCTTTGGGCGGCAACAGAAATATTCAAATGGTCAAAACACGTGGCGCTCATAGAGCGACTGAAGACTATGACCAGACTCTGCTATAGGAGCGTCCTATGCTCCCTACAGCGTGTCTGATCATTAGGATGAAGGGGCAATGACTCTATTTGTTTGTGGGGCTATAAAACCAAGCTTTGGCTGGCCTTGGGCTAGTGGCTGAGCACCCTTGAGCCTTGGTGGCCTATGTAGGTGTGCTTGCGAGCCCTCTAACTCACTTGTGCTTACAAGAGTGTGAATCGATTGCGAGTGAGTGATCTCTAGTGCGTTGCTTTGTGAGATTGCATCGAGTGGCACTAGATGTTTGTGTTGCAAGCCAGTGGTGCTTGTTACTCTTGGAGGTTGCCACCTCCTTGATGGCTTGGAGGCTTGTGGCTCCATTGAAGCACGCAAGAAGATTGTGTAGTGCTTCGGAGAAGTGATTGTGAGGCGTGTTGTGCTCGCCCCGCGGGGATCATGAAGAGCAACTCTAGTAGAGCATGTCATTGAGTTACCCTCACTTTTGGGGTAGGTTCTTACGGTGCCCAGTGTGTGGGCTAGGCTTGTGAAATGTCTATTTGCTCTCCGAACCACCAAGTGAGCGGTCGACACAACGGGGACTAGCATGTTGGCAAACACGTGAACCTCGGGAGAAAAATCACCGTGTCATCATTGTTATTCCCGTTGGTTTGCATTCCCCATACACAAGCTTGTATTTACTTTCATATATATTCTGCTTGTGTAGTTGCTCTTGTAATTAGTTAGCTTGTGTAGCTTGCTAGTTACCTTCTTGCTTGTGTAGCATAGAAGTAGCTCTCTTGCGTGACTAATTGGCTTGGGTAGCCTTGTTAGTCACATTGCTTAGTTCGTATTTAAGTAATTTGAGCTCTCTAATTTGGCTTGTGTAGCCTTGTTATTGAGTATTGCTAGTGAGCTTAGGAGCTTTGTGCTTTTGCTTACTAGTTTGTGTAGGAGCTCCCTCGGTGCTTGAAGTACTAGTTGTATAGGTTTGTGTGACTTTGCTTCTAGAATTAGTTAGGTGAGCTCTAGCTAGCCCGGCACCTTTATTGCCTCATTAGGATCTTTTATAAGGTGTTTGAGAACTTAGATAGAGGGGTGTAGTCTTAGCTAGACCGATAGTTTTAATTCCGCATTTGTTACGGTTAGCCGGCGCAATTAAGTTTAGAAAGGATTATTCACCCCACTCTAGTCCGCCATCTCGACCCTAAAACTGTCTAGTGTGGCAGTCAGACCACTAGCTGCCTATGCAGGTAGCAAGAGCCCAATGTCTCTATTGAGTGGGGCTCAAAGTAATGTCCGTGAGCAAAAACATTGTCTTGCTAAGCAAAAGTATGATTCTTTTAAAATGAAAGAAAATGAGCTTGTTAGAGATATGCATTCACGTTTAAATCTAATTATCAATGAGCTCAATTCTATAGGATTGACAAAGGTAGGTGATATGGACATTGTGAGGAAGATCATCTCGGTGCTACCACATAGCAAATATGCAAGCATCATCACCATGCTTCACAACATGGAGGACTTCAGCAACATGAACCCATCACTTGTCATCAGAAAGTTAGTGGCATTTGAGATGTCACAGAAGATGGGTCAAGAGGAAGCCACTTCATCAAGCAAAATCATAGCTCTCACTTGTGATGAGCACAAGAAGAGTAAGGGCAAGAAGCAAGTTGCAAGCTCAAGCTCAAGTTCCTCAAGTGAAGATAAAGATGAGGATGATGATGATGATGATGATGATGATGATGATGATGATGATGATGATGATGATGATGATGATGATGAAAGTGGTGATCAAGCCTCCAACTCCTCCTCTGATGTTGAAGAAACTATCAAATTAATAGGAGTGGTGAAAAATATTCACAAGTTGAATGTCCGAGGGGTGCCCATTCAAATATAAGATGTCATTTTCACCAACCAAAGAAGAGAACAAAAGAAGAAGGGATGTTATGATTGTGGTGAGAAGGGGCACTTTATTGAAGAATGTCCAAATATGATCACATCCAAGGACAAGAAAAAGAAGAAGGCATGCAAGGCCAAAGCCCTCACCTCCATCATGACATGGGATGATTCATCAAGTGAAGATGAAGCCCAACATAGGAGGCACGACTGCAAGCATTCATCATCAAGATCTTCTCACGTATGCCTTATGGCATGAGGTAACATTGAAAGCTCAAGCTCTAGTAATAGGGATAGTGATGATGATGAAAAAACTTCTTATGAAGAACTTGCTAAAACTATCCAATTCTTTAATGAAATTTACACCAAGCAAAAGGTTCAAATATGTGAGCTTAGAACTAAGTATACAAATTTATAATCAAAGACAAAGAATTGTGACAATACTACCGATACACAACTAATTAAAATAGTTAATGATCTAAAAGCAAAGTTAGCTAGCTCACAAGAAGCTTATGAAAGTTTGCTTGATAAAATGGAAACCCTTTGTAAACATAATGATGAGCTAACTAAAAATGTTGCTAAACTTAAACCTATCGGTAGTACCCTCGAGGCACCTAAAATTGAAAAATCAATTTTTGAAACAACAAAAAAGGATGCCTCTACTTCTTGCAATGACTTATTTAAATTGGACTCACCCCTTTGCAATTAAGTTTGTTTTAAGAATATGATTGTAGAAACATGTTCACAAGATATAACAATGGAGAATAAGCAACTCAAGCAAGAAGTGGCTTGTAACACCCCAGGTGTTAGCCACTTGCTAGGCAATGGGTTCGAGCTCAAACATGATAGATCAAGAGGTAATTAGGAGCTTTAGTTCCTTCTCTCTGAAGTGGTGATGAAGGTGTTGAGGTCAAATCTATGAAAATGAGCCCACTTTAAATTTGGACAACACACCATTGCTTACATGTTGACCCTTTTCAAATGTATACCTGAGTAATGTTGAAGGTGCTTCTTTCATGTGCCCCATATCAATTTCCACCCACACTGACAATTGGAAAAGTTTCATGAAGTTTGGAATCAAGAAGTCACATGAAATAATAAGTTATAATCTCTTAAACTGCTTCATCAGGTGAATGGAAATATGGGATGTTGACCAAACCTTGCAACCTTTCTCAAACAACTCTAATTCAACTCATGAACAAAAGTCATGAAGGGGTCATGTGGAGCAAATGCTAAGAAAATGCTTCAATGGATCAAAAAGGGTAATTTAAGTTTTATTGTGATGCTGCTTTGATCAAGATGAAGCAATGGTTTCTGTGCCAGATATGAAGTTTGGCCTTAAACAAACGTTCAAGTTCAAGTGGAGTCCTACACACTTTATTTTTGGATGAAGGCCTGATTTGACTTCTAAGTGTCTCATATAGTGGTCTCAAGTTTGAATGCAGTGCTATTTTGGCTCTCAGAAATCTTTCTATGTCCCTGATTGGCAAAACATGGGGTTCATGAGGCTAAAAAGGTTTGACACAGGTTTAACATCATTTAGCTTTTAGTTGTCACAATTTTAGCATATGAATAGCATCAAGTTGTCATAATCCCATAGTAAACACATGATCAGTGTAAAGATGATTAATGAATAGCATAAACAAATAATTAATAGTGATCTTCTATTCCATAAGGGTTCCAAGGCTGCTCGTGACCGTGAGCATGGTTGATATACCAGTTTTACACTCTACAGAGGTTGTACACTTTCATGGTGAGTCGTGTTTCCCATTTGCCCAGGGTTTGCAAGTCCCCAAAACACTACCAAGGTGAGTAGGCAGGGTACACTATAAAGGCTTTTAAAGGTCCATCTAACAAGTTAGGGCTGCTAGGTTTCTATGCCCTACAAATGTAGGGCTCTCCATCCCGATGGCACATTCTGTGTTGGCTATACACACAAGGATAGACGCCGCACTACACCCAACCCAAAACACACCCCATTTGTGCATTTTGGTTATCTCTAACAAGCTAGAAAAGGTCCTTGTACTGAACTAAAGCCAGAGCCATGTGGCCCTCACAGTTGTACTGTAAGTCCCGGATGATCACTTATAGATAAGTCCTTAGGGAGAGAAACTAAAGCATCTAGAAAGTAGCTAGACACTCCAGCCCCCTATATCATGTTGCTAAAAAGTCATCTTTTAAAGTTTATTACATACACCATTAGTCAAGTTACAAGATCATTGTTTAAGTGGAGCGCACTAGCTTCATACTACCCAATGCATTAACCCAAAGGTGACAAGGTATAAGTTCAAGACTAGGTAATCCTTAATTGTAACAAGGAAAGACATGCAATATGAATTTAAGTGATTATAGTGAATAGGACAACAAGGATAATCCCATGCTATAGTTGCCTTTTACACTTGCTTTCCACTCAAGGTAACTGCTCATAGAAATTCTTTAGTCCTCTCTTTTGTAGCTTTCTGGCCTCCAGTGCTTATAGACAACTCTTCTTCTACTCGTAGATCGTAGCAACCAAGCATACCAATATACAAGCAAACAAATAGAGACAACTAAGAGCAGTACACCACATGAGACAAAACAACATACTAAAGAGAGCTCATTACAACGGTCGAGAGAATGCAAGAAACGTAACAGAACTATCATAAAGAAGAAACGACCACAGAACAGTTTTATATATTACAAAATAAACATCTACGAGCCTGATTCATGTTTCAAAAGTTGAGTTAAAACTAATTATATTTTATTTATAAAAATATCTCATATCATTTAAGTCATTTAAACATTTAACTAGAAAGATTAAAGGACATGTGACAAAAATTAAACAAAAGCATCATGTTTTGAAGTTGAACTAAGCATGTTATAAATTAAAAAGGTATTAATGTCGATATTAATCATATTGATAGTGATTTATGAAAGACCGATGTATTCACCTGAGTGGCTTTTAATTATAAACCTAGTTGCATAACCATTAAACAAATTAACATTTAACTTATAAAATTTCAAGATATGAGACATGTTAAACGTCACTGCTAACACGTAGCATTGGTCAGCACAGACACAACGTCACAAGTAACAACTATAACAGAGCTACGGTTAAAAGAAAAGACTACCGGGAGTTTTATATTACCAACGAAAAGAAAAGCCTACATGGTTGATTTATTTTAATTGAGCAAAACCATGTGAAGCATATTAATTTAGATTAGATAAAATATATTTTAATTCTAAAAGTTGGGTTAGACTAATCATATTTGATTCATAAACATGCATGTATCATTTAATCCAATTAAAGTTTAATTTTACAAAAAGAAAAGTGCATGTGAAAACACTAAACGAGTTTAAACTAAGTATAATTAAAACACATTTAAGTTTACAATTAATCATAATAACTTTTATGTACGAAATATAGAAGTTTAACACCTACATTGCTTTTTAATTAGAAACTAGTTGCATGTGTATTAATCAATTTAGTATTTAACAATATATTAAAAAACATGTGATACGGTGAACATCGCTACTAACTTATAGATCACGTCAAAACGAATCTAACGCAACTTAAACGAATCAAAACGGAATTAAAACGAAGAAACGACGGATATATTATGAACCAGTGGTAATTCTGTAATTACCTCATCCTCTTCCTCCATCCATCTCATGTGACCTTTCAATAGGAACAAGAGGGAGGGAGCTTGGTTGCAGGGGGGCTAGGGGAGGCCGACCGATGGTGGCACAGGTGAGACATTGGAAACGACGTAGAAGAGAAAGGAGGGAAAAATCTAATTTGCTACCTTAGGAATTCCCAAACTAGGGGCTCTCCTTACGATAGTTCTGGTGTGCTTTGGCCAAGGGGCTGGTATAAATATATAGGGAGAAGAACTCCTCACATCTACATCAACTAGGAATATGGTATTAATTGATGTTGCACCCTCCACCTTTACTAATGGGTCTAAATAATCATTAAAGCCCATTAGTCAATAAATACATGAGCCTTTGACATTTATTAGGATTATTGCACATGGGCTTTGAGGGTTGGTGAGAAAATGGTAGATTTTATTATTTTCAGAATTAATTAATTTTTGGATTAAAATAATTCTAGAAAAATCCAGAATTGATATTTAAGCCACAAAAAATACTCCAAAAGCTCTAAAAATTCGAGAAAATTTCTCAAAGACATTTTACAACATGAGGAACCTAAATAAAGTATTTAGAGCTCATGAAAATTTTGGAGCATCTAAAAATTAGATTATGTTCACAAAAAAAAATAAGAAAAGGTTCCAGAAAAAGCCAGGAAAATTCCTAGGAAATTTTGAGAGATAGGTTAATGAATGAGAAACTCAAAGGAATGATTTAGAGCATATATAGAGGATCTTGGAAAATTCCGAATGAAAAGATTAGGATCAAGAAAGCAGGAATTTGATTATAGAAAAAGATAGAGACGAGCCGGAGACAGATAAATGACTTACTCAACGCGTTTTGAAAATTTTACTCACTCATTACACCAAGTCACACAACAAGCAAACATCACATCAAGTAAAACCCATCAAATTAATTTGGAAAAGATTGAAAATTCATTTTTTTTATAACTAAATTTGCACTACCTTAAACTAAACTTGGGAAATTTTATATCAACATTGAAATTATTTATTTTATTTAGTGTTTTCTATGCACAACCCAAAATCAGAAATTTTGGGGTGTGACAATTCATGCCAACGAGATTTACAATATTTATGATAAACATATGCATCTACAACCACCCTTTCAAAGTCTTTATGAACAGGAAGCACGAGAGGGTTGAAGATCTCGTGTGTGGCAATGTTGGAGAGACTAATTAATTCAGGAGATTTCTCATATGAGCATGGATTTGATGAGGTTTTCATGAAATAACTTCCATGCTCATCGATGTCATCTTCCTTTTCAAGCTCCAAGGGTGTTTCTTCATGAATGTCCATAGGCGGAAACATTGTCTCCATCATTCCATGCCTATGACATTCATTGGACGTTTTGTTGTCCAAGATTTCCCATGGATTGGTGGCTCTTGGGTTGATCTCGTCTATGGCCTCCTCCAAACTTGGATGAGTTATGTTTATTAAAGAGGTTGATTTAAGCTCACTGTTTGGATCTAGACCAAGTTTGGATTCTACCCATAAGGCTTCGTCCTTGTTCATCCATCCTTTAGTAATGGCATATGTGTTTTTAATACATTCTAGCCATTATCGTTAGTCTTTTTGGTCATCTTCATAGTCTTCATAACTCTTATGCTCTGATTGTCTTAATGGATTTCTAGGGTCATCATGAAACTTAAGAGAAAGAGCATAAGAGGGATCATCGGGACCAAGGATGGGTTGAGAGATGGGTTCAGATAAAACATCTAATGTGGGTATAGAAGGGGAGAAGATAGGAATGGTTTCCAAATGACTTGGCTCTCCTTCTATGGGTTCACTAGACATGCCATCCTTGAAATCTTCCCAATGTCCTATATGGGAATAAGGATGCTTTCTAAGAGGTCTCTTCTTGAGAGGATTTGAATTATATTCGCTCAAAGGTCTCTTATGAAGGTGAGAATTTAAGCTTTTCCCAAAATTAGCATAAAAAGAGTATCCTTAATTTCAACAGGAATACCCAAAGGTGGAATTTCTTCTTCTCAAGAAGGATTTTGGGGTATTGATGGTTTAGGATTGATAGCTAAACCTTAAGATTAGAGTGGTTGTGATTTGGCTATCAAAACTTCCTCTTCTTGTTCGGGAGAGGATTCCTTCTCTTCTTCAAGGAGTTTATTATGAATGCTAGTGTAGGGAGTCTTTCCACTAATTCAATCAAGCATAGCCCTTGCTTCACTAGCAGACAAATGAAGGAAAGCTCCTCCAGAGGCTGCATTAAGGGATTACCTGGAATCGTTGCTAAGACGCATGTAAAAATGTTGACGAAGTACAGGGCCTTAAATGGCAAGGTTTGGGCCAGTGATGACAAGTTTATTAAAATGATCCCACAATATACCAAGAGATTTTTCTTCTAGTTGTCTAAAACTTAGAACCTCTTTTCGAAGGATAACCACTTTAGAGATGGGAAAGAAACATAAACAAAATTTAGAGCATAATGTTTCCCAATCTCCCTGCATACTTCCTACTGTTAGACTATACCATTGTTTAGGTCTTTCTATCAAAGAGAACAGAAACAACTTCCATCTTAAGTTCTTATTAGACATGCCAGCAATACGCAAGCATGCGCAGATCTGTTCAAACTCTTGTAGGTGTGAGTATGGGTTTTCGTTGCCTTCTCCTGAGAAGAATTTATCCCAAATCAGTTTTATAAAATACAGGCGCAGCTCATAACTAGGTGATAGGGTTTGAGGATTCTAGTGGCTTTAGGCTTGCAATTGTGGGTTTAGCAAATTGATAGATAGGAGTGGAATCCAAGATAAAAGAAAAATTAAAATAAAAGAAAAAATAAAAAATAAAAGGTTAAGCTAGGCTTATAGTTAATTCAGCAACCGTTTCCTGACAATGGCGCTAGAAAGCTTGTTGGTATATTTTAACGGACACAGATAAATCCGCAAGCGCACGGATACCGCTGAAAGCTTTCACCTGATCCGAAATGCATGATGCATCTATGATTAACCTAAGTCTAAGCACCATGCTTACACTTATGATTAATACTTTACTCCCCTAGGAAGAGAATAAAGCACTCAAAAGAGTCGCAAACTTGATGAACAATATAAAGAAGATGCTTACTTGGATCAAAAGTTGATTACCAGAGAAATATCAGAGGCAAGCTCAGATATAACTTGGATCCACCAAGGTACAAGCCATAGAGAGAGCACCGATAGGTTGGCACCTCCTCCAAACTCTTTCCTCACTCTCTATCTCACTATTATTTACAAAACTAGATCCTAAAGAGAACTAATCTTCTCTTGATAGCTGGCTCTGATCCTAACGAGGAGAATATGAATTAGCATTTTAGGATGGCTTCATGGAGGGGGGTAGGGGCTGGTATATATAGACCGAAGCATCAATTCTTGACCCTCGGATCAAACCAACTTGAAAGAACGACATAGATGTGATCTAGGAGACAATGGGGAATTGACATTCGAACCAGAGGCTGACTGGTGGGACCCATAAGCCAGCCGGCCTGCATGTGGGGCTAGCTGGCCCCACATGGCAACCCCTCAGGGTCTACTTCGGTGGAGAGCCTCCTAGAGTCCTCTAGAACCTTCCCATGTCAGTTTTGTTGTGGATAAATGTGATTTACTTTGATGAATAGGTCCCCCTTGATGGTTTTCTGGATAAATCCTCCTGTAAACACAGATTCACCAAAACTCATGGAATTTATTAGTTTAAACCTCTAAACCGATGTTGGTGATCCTTTTTTATGCATTTATATAGGTTATGTTGATGGTTTTTGATTGATGTTAACGACCATCAACATTAGCCTTTGGAAAGTGGTTCTAAATTTTAGACAACTAGAAGAAGAATCTCTTGGTACATCGTGGGATCGTTTTAATGAACTCATCATCACTAGCCCGGACCTTGCCATTCAAGACCCTATACTTCTTCAACATTTTACATGGGTCTTAGCAAGGAATCCCTGGAATCCCTTGATGTAGCCTCTAGAGGAGCTTTCCTTCATCTGTCTGCTAGTGAAGCAATGTCTATGCTTGATAGAATTAGTGGAAAGACTCCCTACACTACCATTCATAATGAACTCCCTAAGGAAGAGAACAAACCATCTTTCGATCAAGAAGAGGAAGTTCTGATAGCCAAATCACAATCACTCCAATCCCAAGATTTAGCTATCAATCTCGAACCACCAATACCCCAAAATCCTATGGAATTCCACCTTTGGAAATCCCTGTTGGAATCAAGGATGACCTATTTGGTGCTGATTTTGGGAGAACATTAAATTTTCATCTGCATAAGAGACCTTCGAGTGAATATAATTCAAATTCTCTCAAGAAGGGATCTCTTAGAAAGCGTCCTTATTCCCATGCAGGACATTGGGAAGAATTCAAGGATGGCATGACTAGTAATGCCATAGAAGGAGAGCTAAGCTATCTAGAAGTCATTCCTATTCTCTCCCTTCTATGCCCATATTAGATGTCTCATCTGAACACATCTCTAAACCCATCCTTGACCCCAATGATCCCTCTTATGCTCTTTCTCCTAAAACTCATGATGATCCTAGAAATCCATGAAGACACCCTAAGCTTGGGAGTCTTGAAGGCCACAAGGATGACCAAAAAGAGCAATGACAATGGCTGGAATGTATTAAGAACTTGTTTGCCATTGCTAAAGAATGGATGGACAAGGATGAAGCCTTATGGGTAGAATCCAACCTTGGCTTAGATCCAAACAGTGAGCTTAAATCAATCTCTTTAATAAACATGACTATCCAAGTTTGGAGGAGGCTTTAGATGAGGTTAACCCGAGTGTCAGCGATCCATGGAAAATCTAGACAATAAAATGTCCAATGAATGTCATAAGCATGGAATGATGGAGACAATGTTTTCGCCTATAAACATTCATGAAGAAACACCCTTAGAGCTTGAAAAGGAAAATAACATCAACGAGCATGGAAGTTATTTCATGAACACCTCATCAAATCCATGCTCGCATGAGAAATCTCCTGAATCAATTGGTCTCTCTAACATTGCCACACACAAGATGTTCCACCCCCTTGTGCTTCCTGTTCATAAAAACTTTGAAAGGGTGGTTGTAGATGCATATGTTTATCATAAATATTGTAGATCTCGTTGTGTGAATCTTGAGATAGGTACCTAGAGGTTGGTATTGGAGGGAAACCACTTCACTAACATGAAACACAAATTTGAAGGTTTCCCAAGGATAACCTTCTGTCCTAAAACAAGAACTTTTAGGAGATAATATGAGGTTTCACCTTTTGCTGTGATACCCTTATGAAATAAGCATAGAAACATAATTGTTAAAATATTCCTTTGGGTATTTTTGTCACTAACCATTACAGGTTTGAAGCAAAAAGGATGAACAATGATGACTCAAGGTATGTCCAACCAATCATCATGCAACATTGAATCACATCCATCCAAACTTGATTTTGCCTTGCAAAATTCAAGTGTGGGGGATGAACTTCTCTGAAAAATCTTATGCTATGTTGCTAATTCATCTTGGTTGTCTCTACCTTTAAGCCATGCTCAATTTGCTAAATAACAATCATGCTCTTTCATCTCTATTTGCATAAATCTCTATAATGCTTTCATGCTACCTTTGTTTACTATAATATGCTTATGGTTTGGAGTATGTTCATACATCTTTTTAATTAAGCATGGTGCTTAGTTTAGGAGTGCTGATCTTACTTCCAAAGGTTTTAGTGCCTTCCTAAATCGAATTAGACGTGGTGTCAAGGTTGATTTTTGAACAAAGAATATGCTATAGTAGATACTGGTCATTTTGTTGGACTAACCCCATGCAGGAAACTCTTAATTCGATATTGGTAAGTCACGAGATGAATTCAAATCAGAGATGAAGCCAGGCACATGATGAACTCTAATAACATTGCGCAAAGAAGACACAGCTCATTCATCATGGATGAAAGAATTGTAAGTACCAAAGTTCATTCACTTTGTCTTTTGCTACAAGTTACCTTTGTCTTGAGCCATGCTTGTATAAAACATGATCTCTATACTAAAGTAATCCCAAAACCATCTTTTCATTAGCATAGAGGGAAATTACAAAATTTTGGAAAACAACCCGTGTTTCAAAATTGTATATTCCTTCAGGTATGTGTTGTCCACTAATCTTTTGCAGGCATAAAACAATGAGTGAGGCAAAAGGTCTAACAAGGTGTCAAAAGATCGAAGAGCAAAAAGACGGCATGACAAAAGGATGAGAAAGAAAAGGTGCAATCTATGAGACAAGAAGCTCATGAACAACTCGTACTGTGAGGCTAGCCAAACAAGGAAAACTTCAAGCAAAAGGGAAGGACAATCATGAGTCATCTACCCTTCATCATATGGTGACATTACGCTCCAATGACAAAGGTAACATCCTAAGGTAAATGGTTATTATTTAAAAAGCTTTTCTATGATTCTGGTAGGCACATAAAGAAGAAACAAAATATATTTGAGTTACAATTTACCTGATCAGACCTGATTAGCTCAACATGTCTTGCTCTTTAAGCTTGTTCCTAGCACCAATTTCTTGATCTCATAGTTTTAACCAAATGAGCTAAAATATTGCACATCCTATCTCTGGAAAATGATAGTCATAATCATATAAAGTTCAATACATTATGCACAGATAGGTAATCCTTCCATGGGTTAAGCAATTCAACCCTTTTTGCCAAATGAACTTAAATGCTACATTCATACTCAATCTTTTGATCTTATCACCCATGTTGTAATTGAACAAAACACATAACATCAACTTCATCTTGTTTAATGTGCCTAAGGTTAGAGAAGAATAAGTAAAGTTTTGGTTCTGTTGGTGTTTTCCCACCAACAAAGCCCATGCACTTGATCTCTACCTTGTCTTTATGACCATGACATGCTTCAAGCAAAGTGTGGGGGAAGACATTTGATTCCCCAAATTTCTATAAGTGAAGGTCCTAAATCTGTCAAACCAAAATCAAAACTCACAACCAAGACAGGTTTGGCAGAAGAAGGTGACATCACCATTAGAGGCACCACCTCAAGAATTCCCATCTTTAGAGCAAACCGAGGTACTTGATTAATGAACTTCACAATGAGAAGTTCGGATCGAAGGACTTGCAACACCGAACTATGGCAGAACTATCCGAAATAACACACCTTTGGAGGCACTCGTCTTCCACTAGACACTAAGCACCCCGAAAGTTGGCTACATCGAACAGTTCCGTCGAGCACACACCAAGGGAGAACTCGAACAATCCATGTTTTTCATCTAGAATCCAATAATGAGAATGAGTTTACAATACTTAGTCCATTTCATACAACAAGAGTTCTCGGAAATACATTATTACAATACCAAGTTCAGGGTGCAGAATTGAAATAAACATCTAACGATAAGATACAAGGATCCATCTGTGCCCACCAGAAGAATCTTCCACACAATAGTCACTCCTCAAGCTGCACCTGCAACATGGGTAAATAACCTATGAGTACACAATGTACTCGCAAGACTTACCCGACTAGTGGGAATAATTTCCCAACTCCAAAGGATATGATAAGCTTTATGGTTTGCTGGGTTTCCTTTTTGCGAAAAGCATTACTAGTAGTGAATCCTTATGTATGTGTTTTATTAGCAATCATGATTAGTTCATTAGCTAACCATTCTATGTAAACACCTGTTCTACTTTTAAGCAAGAGTTGAGCTATTAGATCCATTCATCCTCTTTCATCTTCTAGTTCTTACTACGGTGCTAGACCATAGCCAAGTCGTACCATATCACACGGCGATTCATGAACCATTATATCCTAGCTAGGTACCCCAAAACACATGCCCCACTTGTACCCTAGGCATAAGCAAGACCAACCCACCACTCCCCTATCAAGGGGTCTAGGTCCCTATCCAAACTTGGACTCCAAGCCCCCACTCCTAAGTCCCAGACTTAGTGTGGTGCCTAGACCTCCATCATCCCCGCCTCCAATCAGTTGGTCCAAAAAGAGCCAGGACCCACAACAAGAGAGCAACGAGCCTTCCCACTCTCATAAGCAAGTATGTGCTTAGGATAATAAGTCTGTGACCTGACTACCATCCACAGCAATGGACGGTCCTTAACCGACATGGACAGGGAAAACAGTGTAACCAAGCTATGCCCCGTTGGCCGTGGGACACAACCTATTACACCCACTAATACCCGTAACATATCCCTACCTGGTCTCCATTTCCTTTCACCATTTTATCTTGAGAATAATAATAATAATCACCTATTGTGAGTAACGGCAGGTTACTCACGCTACCGATAGCCTAAGCATAGTAGCTACTCGACCTATGCTAGTAGGACTCATAGGTAGGTTTATCAATGCATGTAGTTTCAATATAAATCCTGTAACATAAATGCACATCACACACACACATATATATAGTGATTATTCAAAATAAGGGTTATGCACCAGGGCTTGCCTTAGGTAGGTGGATTGTCAGCTATGTCAGTCGTCGGAGGCTCTCAGGCTTCCTCCTATATGAGGACCTTCTCCTCGTACTCCTCAATCACCTCCTCGTACTCCTGCTCTCCGGTGGTCACGAACTCCACCAACTCGTTCTCTACATGCATGCGATGATGATGCAACACTTAGCATTTATGCAATAGTAACTCGTAAAATAAGAATACACATACTAAGCTACTAAGCTAGCTCTAATGACTAAGGTACTAAGCTAACTATCATCTTTACCAAGCAAAGTGTTGGGTTCAACTAACAAACACCTAGCTTTACAATTGAAGGATATATCTTTATTTCTACTAATGATTTAATGTATATTTGAAACAAAGAGCATTTAACTACTATTATGTTTAGTCTATTCTAAAGCTACAAAAATTATAGTGAGCACATAATAATACCACGATGCTGCTATAAAATTTTTAGGGCTAAAGCTATCACTAATTTAACACAAAAATTCCTACAATAATTCTCCTAACAATATTAAACATTTTCATATGATTTAATAGCCCCTGGTATCAACATGTATATATATGAACTAAGTATACTAACAGATAGAGCACAATTTTAGGAACTTAACAATTTTGTTTCACAATTTTTGGACACCTACATGATTTTATATGAATTACAAAATATCAGCTCAAAAATTATATTAGAAAACTATTTCTAATTCCTTATGAAAAAGATAAACGAATTCTCCCATGTGGCCCACACGAATGGTGGCCCATGGTGCGGCCCACGCAACGCCGGCCCACGTGGAGACGGCCCGTGATGGGGAAACCTCGCGCGCGCTGACATTTTTGCAAAATAGACCTCACACTTCTCCCAATTTACAACTAAGTACTAACACTATTTCCTCCTCTCTCATAACTTCTCACTTAACCCCCTGGCCTTTCCCTAATTCACCCGTGTGCACCCTGATGACTTAGTGCATGGCGGCGCGATGAGCGGTATGCACTGAGCGCCTACGCCGGCCACCTAGGACCTACATGGGCCCATCTAATGGGTCGATCACCATCTCTGACTCGAGTGGCTATGCTAAGAGGCAGTGTAGGGTGACATGACTAGCTTGGGAAGGCTGCAGTGGCGCACGACTATCTGCGATGGCGATGCCACTGTTTCCGTGGGCTAGTGTAGCTACAGGCCTATTTGATTAGCGTGTGAGCGTCAGGAGGCTACCATGGACTAGGCGAAGGTGACAGTTGGGGCGGAAGATGACGGAGGAAGGCTGGCCACGTGTGGCCAAGCCATGTGGCAATGCACCATGGTGGCATGGTCATGTCAGCGATAAAGGGGAGGTGGTAGCAGTTTGACTATGGCACGCAAGGTGGAGAGGGAGTCAAGGCGATGCTAGTGGTGCATGTGAATTGGCTCAGGAGGGACGATGGGAGAGCTGCCCACACCAGCTGCTGGACACGGCCTTATTGGCATGGGGTGGGGAAACTCCAAAATTGGAGCTCAACTGGGCACCATTCAAGGTGAGGTGGGGATGGGTAGCTAGGTAGTTGTGTGACGGAGCCAATAACATGACGAATCGACTTGAGATGATCTCTCCCTAACAAATTGAATGGCACGGCTCGATGGTGGTAGCAGAGAGAGAGAACAGAGAGAGAGAGCGAGGGAGCGGTGGGGGAGGGGTAGCTAGCGACTCATCAAGGTTGTGCCTTGGCGGGATATGGTTGGCGTGACTAGCGTAGCCCACGACCACACACTAGCTGACAGACACGCACGCTCACGACCGGCATGGCCCACGCGCCATAGTGCCATCAATGGCAAGATGACAACGACACGGCCACGTGTGCATAGCATCAAGGTAGGCCAGCGGCACAGTGTAGTGGTAGGTGCATAGCATAATGATGTGATGGTGGCAGCAATGGCGGCGTCATGGCGTGGGCACACAGGCAGCAGCAGCCACGGTGGTAGGGGTGGTTGGGCGTAGAGCAGACCGGTGGCCTAGCGGTGCAGCCAGAGCGGCCAAGCCATGGCAAGGCCACGACGGCTATGGCCAGCTGGTGCATGGCCATGCATGCACACATGGCACAACCACGCGGCGACGTGGGGCGGCCACGCGTTGTGACCACGCGCACGGCACCAGACAGCACAAAACTATGACGTGCATGAATTTTAAAGCGCTAATGATGACCAAACCGTTGCTCCTAAACCTAAACCGGCTTCACTACACTCAAGATGGCATGTGGAACTACTAAATTGAATCATAGCACTACACCACTCCTAAACCCAATCTCTCCAAATAAATTTCTAAACATAGCAGCGTCTAGCTATCCACAAGCTTAGACATTTTCTAAGTGTTTGAGCTAATCTTAATGCCAGATTGCATTTCTAAGCAATATTCTTTTTCATTGTCATCTACAAAGTTCACATTTCAAACTTCATTTAAGTGTCACATACATGTTCTATAGCATTTTTGCTTAATAAAATTTGGTTTTAAACCCTACTTGATATACCTGAACTATTCAATCAACATTCGTTTAACATTTTATTGATCATTTTAAGTTACAAGAAATTGATCTACACACTTTATCACATGCATTAACACATAAACATGATGCTCATGACATGTTTTAGTAAATGATTTAGGGTGTAACATCGAGGGTGTTACAACTCTCCCCCCTTAAACAAAATCTCGTCCCGAGATTTCATGTGAGTGCCTCATGTAGGAAAAGGGTAAAAGTGAGCTTTTAACATAAACTATTACCTTGGCACACCGGGGAGAAGATGGGGATAATGCTCTAGAATATAACTCTCCTGTTCCCAAGTTGCTTCGTCCTCCGAATGGTTTTGCCACTGGACTTTATAAAATTTGACCACTCTATTTCTAGTAACTCTCTCTTTTTCATCCAAGATTTTCATAGGATGCTCAATATAAGAAAGATTAGGTTGGAGAGGGAGTCCTTCAATTTCCACCACTTCCTTAGGAACTCATAAACACTTCTTTAATTGGATGTCTAGAAGTTGGAGACGATAAGCAACCGAACCACATCGTTCCAAAACTTTATAAGGTCCGACATAACGAGGAGCTAACTTTCCACGGACTCCAAACCGATGCACACCTCTCATTGGGGATACCTTTTAGGTACACATGGTTACCAACTTCAAACTGCAAGGGCCTTCTTTGTTGTCTGCATAAGTTTTTTGATGATTCTGAGCCACCTTCAAATGACTCTGAATAAAACTAACTTGCTCTCGAGCTTCCTTGATAAAATCAGGTCCAAAGTACCCACGATCACCCACTTCAACCCAGTTAAGAGGTGTTCTACATCTCTTGCCATACAGGGCCCCAAAAGGAGCCATACGAATGCCTTGATAGCTATTGTTATAAGAAAACTCAGTTAGAGTCAAGCATTCGTCCCACTTTTCTGGATAAGAAATGACACAAGCCCTCAACATATCCTTAAGTACCTGATTGACTCTTTCTGTCTGACCGTTAGTTTGCGGGAGATAAGCTAAACTCCTAAGGAGACAGGTACCAAGACATTTCTGGAGTTGCTCCTAGAAACAAGAGACAAAGACTGACCCTCTATCGGAAACAATGGTAAGAGGAACTCCATGTAAGGTCACAACCCGATCAAAATACAACTTGGCATACTTCTTGGCTGAATACCTTGTATCCACCAGGAGGAAATGAGCGGACTTGGTAAGGCAATCCACAATGACCCAAATAGAGTCATACCCCTTTGCCGTGCAGGGCAAACCCACAACAAAGTCCATAGAAATATCCTCCCATTTCCAAACATGGATAGGTAAGGGCTATAGAAATCTAGGCGTATGCATATTGTAACACCCTAGGTGTTTGGCTTCCACATTTGCACTTGCATTTCATGAACATGAGCATCATGCATCCATTCCTGAGCTTATATTGCATGAAACATGTTTTTGAAACATTGCAACATATTGCTATATTTCATGTGTGTTAATTTTATGAACTGAATAGTGTGCAACACTCAAGTGCAACATGTGAAACTCACTTTAGTGAAACATGGTTAGTTAGTACTATGCAACAAAATCATGAAACATGTGAAACATGACTTTGAAACAAAGGTAACATTTCATTGGTTTTTCCTTGTTTTGGTACACGTGATGCTTGATTTTGGTGTGACCAATGTGTGGTGTGGATAATAATCCTCTTAAGCAACTTAGTTATACTTATAATGCCATTTGGAACATTGTTCATGTTGACCATGTTGTCTAATTATGATTTCAAATAATGGTTTGACTTGTTTTGACCCCTGAACTCTTTTGTTTGACTCTTTAAAAAGTGTAGCTTGGATTGTTTGAATGTCTAAGAAACCTAAAGCAAAGTTGTAGAAAATTTTATAAGGAACAAAAGTTATTTTATGACCAACTCATGAAAATGTGCACAACATGCTCAAAAAGGGCACACAAGTCAGTGTTGAGGGCTGATTCAACACTTAGAAAATTTTCTAAGTCTAGATTGCAATTCTAGTTTCATGTACTCAACTTTGGCATGATTTTCTCATGATCCATTGAGAATTAGGTCTTGGTCCTTTAATAGGAATTGAAGATGGTATGAAGGTCTACAACTTTCATGTATATTGTTTTCACTGATTCATCACGGTTTAGGAGATAAGGAGCGCTAAACTTGCTCTATCAGTCGTCACCATGGGCTCTGAATCGAGAAGTTCAGGCTAGCACAGTGGCCGACCGACCGTAGGCCGTTGCCGCCGCGTGGCTGCCATGCGCTCGGCTAGCCCTGACCATGCTGTGCGCTGGCCAGCGTGAAGAGGAGGATGCCTGCTGCCTCCCTGCTCGCCCGCACGCGCTCTACCTCCCACTCACTCTCTCTCTCTCTCTCTCCTGACGCCACTGCCCCGCCATTGCTGCTGAGCGAGCTCTGCTATCGCCTAGCTCACTCACCGCCGCAAAATCGATGCCTCCAGCTAGCCCAAAGCTCCGCCGTGTCCTCCTCTACCTCATCGACCTTCTAGCTAAGCCAGACATGCCGTAGGTGAGGGCCATTGGCCGTTTTTCCCGACGCCGTCGCCATGGCCGTACCTCGCCGGAGTGGAGCTCACCGCGGCCAACCACCACCGGAGTCCTCTCGTCCTCCTTTTTCTTCTTTGTTAGCTCCGTGGTGACCGCGTGAAGCTCGTACCAAGCTTAGAAGAGGCATTGGGGGCTCGCCGTCGTTAGTACACCACACCGAAGCTCTGTCGTGCCGCCTTGGCCGGCAACGAGCTATCTCTGGTTAGCTCTAGGTCCATCTGGTAGCATCACTCGACGCGGCTCGTCATGTAGATCATGTAGGTGCCGACCATCTCGCCGGAATCCTCGCCGTCGGCGAGCTACGCCACTGCCGCGCCGTCGCAAGCGTCGTCCCCTGTTTCCTTTCACTGACCGGTGGGGCCGGCTGACACGTGGGTCCCACGCGTCAGTGACCGTTTAGCTCTAGGATAGTTCAAATATTCCAGTTTTTGTGCTGTTTTACAAAATTTTTATCTCCAAATTGGTAGATCCAAATGGGGTGATTCAAATTTTGTTAGGATCTTAGGGAAGTCTAGTATTTAGGAAAAATATGACATGAACACTTGAAGTGGAAATTTTGGATGAATTAAATAGGAACTTGAAATGTGTTTTTAAATGCATGCAAACTTGTTTAAATTATATCTTGAGTTTCTTTGCTCAAAAAATTATGAAATTTTGTGGGTAAGCTATTATTGCCTAGTAGAAGCTCTGGTAACAATTTGAGATTCATTGCATGTATGGTTTTTGAGTTATAGATTTTCCTTTTATCATTGAGTGATCATTGTGTGAATTTTTGTAAATTATTTAGGAATCCAATGACCATGAAATTTTGTGGGGAGTATCCTAGTACCTTAAGGATGCTAGGAAAAATATAAAATCTGTTGCTTGACACTTTTCACTAAGGTTTCGTAATTATGTCATTTTAAGCCATTATGTCTTATCATTTTTGTGTAGGCTGTTTTACTTGCTCAAATGGTGTGAAATTTTTTATAGTAGCCTACTTAGAGCATGTAGTACCAACTATAAGTTTTGTAGATTAAATGGTGCAGTTGGCATATATATTTAGTATTCCTCTTATATAATTAAATAAATTAAGAAAGGTATTAAAAGAAATGATTTGGTGATGAACACCTTACTTTCTGGTGTTGTTGTGATATGTGTGATGAGTGAGTGAAGTTGGTTTTGTCCATTTATGTGTTTGCAACATAAGTTAATAATTATTTTTCTGCATCGTGTCTTTCGGGACAGTTCTGGGGACTTTGCAAACTTTCCCATGATAATTTGGTTTGCTGGAAATATGGTGAATACAAAAGTTGTAGATAACTTATGTATCTAGCTCCTGTCAAAAGTTGGTAGCATTTGACCCAGTAGTTTAGGAACTACAGCTGTTCAAAGTTAGGTTCCAGTTTTGCCTGCTCTGTGTCTTGTGAAGACAGATTTCTGTTGATTAAAGAATTTGACCTGGTAAAGGTTAGAATCATGCCTTGAGGTCTGAAAATGAATTGTAGACAATTTCATAATCTTTCCAAATTGTCTGGTTGCGTGTCATTTGGATTTCTAAATCTCTAGTTATGGCTAGTTTACTGTACCGCTATACAGTCTCTATTTTGCTGAAATACAAATGCTTGTGTGTATGCTTTGTTGCAATGTTCTCGTTGATTGTTTAGGGGCTAGCCTAACTTGAGAACATGCTTAGGTGCAGGTGCGAGGTCCTTAACTGAAGATGAGCAATTATACATTAGGTTGTATAAACTTGGTAAGTTAAAGTGATTTGAATAGAGCTTAAGTTGGAATATATGGACTGCAGTGAGCATGTGCATTCCCTGAGCATCCCTAACTTCGTTCATGTGCATCCATGATATTTATCGTGCGCATACATGCAATAGGTGTGCCAGAGGGAGTGACGCTGCTGGAATTCGAGGGAGCCAACCAGGAGGAGGAGCCCGAGGTGTAGGAAATCGACGAAGCAGCCGCCGAGGAGGAGTTGCCCAAGTGCCCTGACCACCGTTCTTCCTCTTTCCTGAAAGGCAAGCCCCAGAGCATATTAAGCCTCCCATGTTTTTACAAATACTTTGAGTATCTTTTATTCATTGATGATGCATTAAGTATAGGAATTGGTTGGAACCCATTTGTTGCATTATATATCCATCCTTGTCCAGATATCGCACCGGAATCCTATTTAAGTTCAGGAACGGGTTAAATGCTTAGCCATGCTTAGTGCGGTAGAAGTCAGGTGATTTCCTATCACCTGCGAGCTTTAGGATGAGGTGGATCACAGTTGGCTATATTTGCTATCGTGGAAAAGAACCATGTGAATAATGAATTAAGATCAGGTGGAGTCTTGTGTAGGTTTGAACATAGTGACTCCATCTGCGTCATTTAAGGACCGATATGCTGTACGTCCTCATGTCATGTTGAACACAACCAAGCACTTAGCTGGCCGAATAAGTCGTTCTAACCGCGAAGCCGAGTAGCTCAACTCAGGCTGGGATCCATGGGGGTTGGATGCATTTTGGAGGAAGTAAGGATGTGCGGAGAGCCATTGGCATAAGTCCAAGGGGAGTCAGGTGCTTAAAATCCTGTACTTCCTAGTAGAGTGGTTCTCTAAGAATGCAGGGTAGCCCGGACCCACGTCTTTTCTTTTATTTTTATCCCGAGTTGTACCAAAGGTGACTTGTTTGCAACCCTGATGGGGGAAGCAGGGTTTGTGTTAGGAATACCCCTCCAGCTGGATAGGAATCAATTTGAATCGCCGTCTCTCTCGGATAGTGAGAACTTGACTGAGCAGCGGCAACATAGATTTAATTAATTTAACGATATGGTTAAATGGATGATGATGATAAGGTTGCCACAATGTATACCTGATATGGTTATTAATGTTTGCACCCTAATAAAATGATTGCTTAGTACAGGTGCTAATATAGATGACAGGTTAATGGCTAAAAGTCACTGCTAGTTCAAGTTAAGAGTTGCTCATTATTACTTATGCTTTTCCACAAAAAGAAAGTGTCAGCCAGATCCACTAAATTAAGCTATGCATAATCCTTGGTGTCATTTGTTTTGGTTTTCGACGGGTAAGTCTAGCTTAGTACATTCTCGTACTCAGGGTTTTTTCCCTCTTGTTGCAGATGACCTTCTATATCAGGGACTCTGTAAGTATTGCCTCCACCCGGTGGGTGACAAAGACTAGATCATGGGCATGGTCTCTGTTCCTCTTATCTGAATGCTTTTGCGGGTTGTGATCAGCGAACCAGTATTCGTATTTGAACTCGGGTGTGTAAGTTAAACTATTTGCTTCCGCATGTTTTACAAGACTTGTTTTGTAATAACAATGACTGTGATGATGTAATCTATTTGCAAATGTCTGTGAAATGTTGTAACGTACGATATGTTATGTTGAATTACTGTGATCTTGGTTGTATGCAAGTTGGTTTGAATCCTTCGAGATTTCGGTTGACTACCGGGTTTATATGGGCTCAAGTTCGAGAATTTGATCATTTCGGCGATCGTTTTTGTACTTGTGCTCTTATAAATTGGTCGGTTCTATGACAGCTGGTATCAGAGCTTGATTCAACATTAAATATGTCTTACGGCTATTTAAAACAAAAGATTTTGTTGTGAAAATGGTTTTCCAACTTATAGTTATATATAAGTGTTCAAAAATCAAAATTTTTATGATGTACTGGTGATCACATCCCTTGTAGCCCACTTAAGGACTTCTAGGTGGCTTATATATAATTACTAACTTGGGGGAAATTGATTGTTTCTATTTCGTTGTCCATGCGGCGTGATATTGCATGGGTGCCATTCGTTTGAATGGTAATGTATGGATCAATTGCCTCTACGCTAAGGTAAGTGTGAGTTGCGAGAGCATGACCGTCCAACCGTCGGTCTAGGGGAGAGCTAGTTGTGGTTACTTGAGTATGTACATGTTGCATACATGTATATATGAAGGTACTTAATTGTGGGTACAATTGTCGGGTAGTTTGGATACCAAAGTATATATATCTAGGGATGTATATATGGAGAGTATCTTAGTTACTACTTGTGTAATTAGCATTATATCTTATTGGGTTGGGCTGCAATGAAGTTTTCTACAGGTACGCTAACAACGCACCGTGTAGATCAACTAGTTACCGCTAATTGAGAGAACGTATATATGCCACTGTATATTCCGCTAAAGCTTAAATTTTCTTAGGTTTGTGAGGACGTACGGAACAAGCATGCATCATATTCACTCATGTCATTCATATTGCATTACTCCCTCCCTTATAAATTGCTTATCCCAAGTATAAAGTGCAATCTCTCAGCAAAATAAACCTCTCACGTGAATGGCATCCCTTTTTGATACAAATGGCCGTGCCCGTGTTTCCTACTAGTAGCAGCACCTTTTTGGACCAGTTCGGTACTCCCACTTTGCTCTAGAGGGTGCTCAGTTTAGTTGGGTACCCGGAGGCACCCAGCTACACGTGGAGGTAGGCGGTACCATTGGGAGATGTACCATGGTACGTCGTGACCTTTATAGTGCCGCAAAACCCCACGAGACTGTTGTGGCATGGGTGGAGCATTGAGACTGATGGACGAAGCCCATGGGAAGCCGCTCAGGTTGCTGCCCTTGATGTGCTGATGGATATAGCACAGAGCTTCGGGGATGAGTTAGTGGGTGGACCTGCTTCATCCATTCCCTGAGTGTCTCCTACTGAGTTTGAGCGAACGTCTGTAGAGCGACAACGCTGGAATGAGTGCTATGATGGCAGTCTTGAAGCTTTGTCGAGTCTGGCAAAACACCCTTTCTAGTGCGCTAGATGAAGCTGGCAAGGCAATGGAAGCCCAGCACAAGTTCAGGTTGCGTGCCCGCAAGTATCGCTGCAGGGCGGATGCATGTGGAAGAGCTCAGCAAGAAGTTGAGGAGATTTGCAGTATTTCAAATTATCGTCTTCAGCAGTGGGGTCAAACCGCACGCGAGAGAGACGAGCTTCATAACCAGCTGATGAACCTCACTATTGAGAGAGATGAGGCTGCACAAGAGTTGGATCGTGTGACCCGTCACAGAGATGCAGCTTTAGAGTTAGCAGAAGAAAGACGTTGGGGTTGGATGTTGGCTAACCACAACACCTTTCAGAGGGAGCAAGCACTACAAGAACAGCTTGAAGAGCTTTAGGTTGAGCACCATCAACTGCACAACCATCTGTTTCCTATTCCTCGCCCCATACCAAGGTATCCAAATGTGGGTGGACCTCAAGTGATTGAGGCCGATGACGAAGAAGAGGACGTGCAGATGGATGACAATGCAGCTGAGCCTGTAGATGAAGAAGAAGAGGAAGACCCCGAAGAAGTCCAAGGTGTCTCTGATGTGGACAGCGATCACTTCGACGAGTAGTTCGTTAGCAAGTCTCACTAGTTTAAGCTTTTGCAGTCATTGATGTAATGGACTTAAGTACGATGACTGATGTTGGATGTACCTTTTTAATTCGAACTGGCATGTAATGTACTTTAAATTCGCTCCCTTCGGGATGCGTATCGTAATCGTTAAGTTTAAAACATGTCATGTTGGAATGCACTATGTATGGCGCTAGTAATCTCATTGATGATGTGGTGATTGGAGAATGAATTATTGCCTCTGTTTATTGTATGAAGTTTTCATTCTCGTCAGTAAATTCAGTTTGGCACAATTACGTTGTTCCTCTCCAATGTGCTAACATCATCAATAATCACTGGTTGCGCATTATGCAGATGCCTCGTACTCGTTCCATCGGTGCGGGTGATGATGATGATCTTCCACCGCCACCACCACCCACACCAATGGAATTGATGGCAATGCTTGTGGAAGGATAGCGCACTATGGCCAGGGCACTCCGTATGATTGTGAATCGTGATGGCCATGGTCCACGTCAAGGACCGGAACCAAATCAATACAGTGACTTCAAGGATTTCCTTGACACGAAACCCCCGATCTTCAAGGAGGCTGAGGAGCCCCTACAAGCTGATGAGTGGTTGAATACTCTCGAGCAGAAGTTCTGTCTGCTCCGCTTAACTGAGGTGCTGAAGACTGAGTACGCATCTCACCAACTACATGGGTCAGCTGGCATTTGGTGGAGTCATCATCGGTCCACTATACCCGCTAATGCCCAAATCACTTGGGATCAGTTCAAGTCTGCTTTTAGGGGAAATTACATTCCTCCTGGTCTCATGGTGATCAAACATACAAAGTTCATGAAGCTGACCTAGGGGAACAAGAGCTTGAATGAATACCTGCAGGCTTTCAACAACCTTGCAAGGTATGCTACCGAGTTTGTGGACACTGATGCCAAAAAGATTGCTAGCTTCAAGCGGGGACTTAGCCCCAAACTAATGAAGACCATGGGAAATTACAAGTGTGCTCTTTTTAATGAGTTTGTGAGTGATGCCTTATCGCAAGAGAACAACAATGCTGTGTATGCTGCATCGAAAAGTCATAAGTGGGCCTATGAGGCGGGTGCCTCATAATCCAAGGCTCCCGTCACACAGAGGGCTCCATTCTGTCCTCCCGCATCAGCCGCTAAGTTCCGCCCATCGATGAAGAAAAATCCAGGCAAGACTGGATTCTACAAGACGTTTACCATTGCTCTTCCCAAGGACACTACCAGTCAGGGCAATTCCAATGTGCCGCCAAGCAACATGCCATGCTGGAATTGCAACAAGCCAGGCCACTGGTCGACGAAGTGTCCTTACCCTAAGAAGAACAACTACCAAGGTGGCCGTCAGGGGCAGGTGAACCACACTAATATTACTGAGATTCCTTTAGGAGAGGTAGTGACTGCTGGTAAGTTTCTGATTGATCAACACCCCACAGTTGTACTATTTGATTCGGGTGCTTCGCATTCCTTTATTAGTCTAGCATTTGCATCCAAGTTTATGCAGAAAACATATACTGTTGAGGGTGAGGGTTATTGTATTAGGGCTGCTAGTGGTACTATCCCAAGCAAGTTGGGGTAGTTGGGGACGTACAATTTGAGATAGAGGGGCGACGTTATCGGGTTGATCTAGTAGTTTTGCCGGGGCTAGGTATCGATGTGATATTGGGAATGAATTGGATGAGCAGGCATGGAGTGCTTATTGATACATCGACTAGGGTAGTCATGCTCAGAGATCCTGGTAATCAGGAGGGTTTTCTAGTACAGCTACCCAAGGACATCAATCTTTTTTTCACAACTAATGCGGTGCAAGCAAAGTCTATGGCAGATATCCCTATCGTGTGTGACTTTCCAGATGTTTTCCCGATGATTTGCCTGGATTGCCCCTGGATCAAGAAGTGGAGTTCAAGATAGAGTTGCTTCCTAGTACAGCACCCATCTCTAGAAGGCCATATAGAATGCCTCCCAATGAACTAGCTGAACTTAAGACCCAGTTGAATGAACTTCTAAAGGAAGGCCTTATCCGTCCTAGTTCATCTCCGTGGGGGTGCCCAGCTATCTTTGTGAAGATGAAGGATCAATCCCTACGCATGTGTGTAGATTATAGACCCTTGAATGCAGTTACAATCAAGAATAAGTACCCTCTGCCACGCATAGATATCTTATTTGATCAGTTGTCTAAAGCAAAAGTCTTTTCCAAGATTGATTTGAGATCTGGGTATCATCAAATCAAAATTCGGCCTAAGGATGTCCCAAACTGCATTCTCTACAAGATATGGTTTGTATGAGTACTTGTTATGTCTTTTGGATTGACCAATGCCCCCACGCATTTTATGTATCTGATGAATTCGGTGTTTATGCCCGAGTTGGACAAATTTGTGGTGGTATTTATAGATGATATCTTGGTCTATTCTGAGAATAAAGAAGATCACGTTGAATATTTGCGAGTTGTTCTCACTAGATTGCGGGAACACCAGCTGTATGCAAAGTTCAGCAAATGTGAATTTTGGCTTCGTGAGGT